>NW_008240226.1:2455042-2557829 GCF_000691975.1 Corvus brachyrhynchos
TGTTAAAGTTCTCTTTACACCTGGGGAGATTACATACATCCTTTCTGTATGCACAAGCTGAGGTAAATGTGTCTCTCCATAGCCAGCTTGGTGCACACACAAGCCTGAAATCAGCATTTTTCCCATTTACACTGGAAGATTACCCTGTTAGGGATGCTCTCCTGTGTGTTTGTGCAGTGAATAGGCTCAAGGGAAGGCTATCAAGGAACAAAGATATATAACAATTCTAACCTGTCTCACATGGACATTATATTGATAGATTTTTATTTTATGTTGTATGGAGATTTTTTGAAGAGTGTGCTAGAAATACAGATATGAAAAGATTTATTTCTTGCTATTTCAGTAAATCTTAGCAGTTAGAAAATGTGCTTGGGGAGCATTTGAAACATGTTTGGTTTTAATTATTCTAAGAAATAGTCTGTACAATCATAACAAGTTGGTACATATCACTTTTTAGGTGTAGTTTTAGAATATCTGAATTTTGTGCATTTGAACTGATTTAGTGGAGTCTGCCAAAGAAAAATGAAGTAATGTGGAACTTCTAAAGCCAGTGAAGACTAGTCTCAGAGGTGGTTTACTGGTTCATACTGGTTTTGAAATGGGCAGGGAGAAAACGTGCTCTGACTATAGGAGATGTCCCTGCTGCTGGGAGATAAGGAAGAGCAATATTCCCCCCGCGACTGATTTTATAACAGATATTTACTTCTTTGTTCAATGCCAAGCTGTGTAAAAGAGTCTTCATCTGGTATTCAGGATGAAAATGGAGCACAACCCATGATCTTCAGCCCTTCTTTACATCCATCTACATACTTCAGCAACTGTGAATACAGGTGAGATAAACATTGGATCCCACAGTTAAGAACCACCAAGAGGAATCCTGGCAGGACACATCTGTCATTCTTTTGCTAAGTCAAAGCTATCAAAGGGATAAATTTGGACTGTATGCTTCAGTCATGAAATTGTCTTCAGTCACAAGCAGGATCGTTTCTCATTTTGTTGTAATAAGTGTTTACCACACTGAGGAGTAGTTCTGAGGAGTAAACACATAGTTCTTATCAAATCAACAATTCAAAGCGCTTACAAGCCTCCAAAATGCTGTTAAGCCACCAAAATGTCGTGTATGAGTGTAGAATGCTAATTTGACAAAGAAGAAAATGATTCCTTAAATACTAGAAGCATTTAGTAAATACTCAAATTTCCAAGCCCTGCTGTGACTGAGTGACAGAAGATGCATGAATGAACTCTATATTCAGTCAGTGACTTGCTAGAGTGCTCTTTGGGATTCAAAAATACTCATTTATCCTCTTTCCCCGGTCTAGTGAGTGTAACCTGGCTCTGAATTGCAGCTCTAAAATAAAGTCAGTGTTGACCCTGTCATGTGGTGGTATCAGACTACCCTCTCTAAACGGTCCCCGGTACAACAAAATATCCTTGTCACAGGGCTCTCTCACCTGCCAATAACAGAGAAAAGCCAATTGCTATCTTGCCTGAAGGTGAGAAAAGAAAGGAAAAAACTCCAGTGACTTTATGAAGTCTGTTAATGACCTTCTACAGCAACCTTGGTTATTAATGCAGAGTGTGCCTTGGTGCTGCAGTGCAAGCCACAGTCCCCAAGTCTGTCAGAGTTTGATGAGAGCTCTGGGAGCTCTGACAGCTGAATACCTTTCATTACAATTAATACTGGAAATATTTGGGAGACTGAATGCAGATTACCATTGCGATATGCAGCAATCCTCAGCAAATCATTTGCCCACCACAAAAGTGTGAAATAGGCCAAATAGAAAGAAATAGCACAACACAGCACTGTCCATATTCCATCCATATTCCATTAAACCCAGAGCACTTTTAACACTTCAGAGTTGAAAGCAAGGGAATTAAATGCTACAGGCTCTTTATTCTTTGAAAAAAGACAAAACAACAACAACCCTAATAAAACTCAAGAGTATCTGAATGAGCCAGGAAACTTTTACTAAAAATAAAAGTCATCTGTGGTTGCCTGTGTTACTGACTTCTTCCCAGAAGAAGTGTGAAGTCTGATAATTTCTCTTCAAGACAGAAATAATGCTTAAAATCAATTGTTGACAGAAACACAAGGCTCCTCTTAGAAGGAATTATAGACATTGCAAGGAATAAATTGTCTAGCTGCCCAAGTACTTCGATTTACTTGTCCACCTATATTGAATAAAACCTCATCAGAAACATTTTGGGCCACCAAGAGCACTTGTGTATTCAGCTACATGATCCTGGCAAGGGCTCAGTTTGCAGAAGCTGTTTGTTCAAAGGTAACAAAGATGATGGGTGGATTCCTGGTTCAGGGAGCCAGTCAGCCTGAGGAACTTGCAGAAAGCAAGACAAGCATGAGAGCTGGAGGAGCAGAAGCTCTGCAATGGATTGATCCAAAGTAGAACCCTACAGCTGCTCTCCCCCTGCTCTGGGTAGGCGTGCTGTAAGGCTGTTGTACCAGCCCACCACTAACAGCACTGACCTAGGAGTGGGAATGTCTGCACAGTGCTCCTCGTTTAGAATTGGTTGAAAAGGCATGACGTGGCAGTTAAATTTTGGAAGAGTGAAGTTTTACTGAATGTACATACCTGCCCCTCACAGACTTCTCACATTTTGCAGTTTCCCAGCATTCCCATGCATCAGCAATAAAATACTTACTGAACATTAGCAACCTTACAGCAAATGTGTGCCCTCTCTCTAGAAAATAACTCAGCTGGTTTTCTTAAAGGTGTTGACAGCAGGCTTTTTTTTTTCTCTTATCTAGCTAAATGAATCACTAGTTTTACAATTGCTGAGTGTACCTTGGAAAATGAAGACTTGTTTACGTGCAGGTCATGTGACCAGGCACTCTGTAAACATCAACCTTTCATGCTATACATACATGTGAGGTGATTTTCTTTCTCTCTGTGGATCATGTGTCCGTAGCTAGCCACAGGCCACCTAATTTTGCTCTAATTATCTTACAACATTAGACAAATTATTTTATTCTAGAAGTCAATAAGCTAGTTGTGATCCAAGACTATATTGGTTGTTTTCTCTTAATACAGAGAATGAGGGCTAAGTCCTTGTGATTAATACAGTACACTGGCATGCAGTAAACACTGCAAGCAAAAGAAAAAGCTATAAATAAGAATGCATGAATGCTCTGTTCTTTTATGACATTTTCAATGTAATATAAGACTCTGCTTTGCAAGATCCTGAGCATGTAAATGTGTATATATCTGTATGTGCGGTGTGTGTGTATAAATATACATATAAAGATGATTCTTCCTAGAAAGCATTAAAGACTTCAGTCCTTCTCCTACTTTTCAAACACCAGTAAACCACTAACATCATATATATAAATGCCAAATCAATTTCCTTGGTATTATTTTTTTGGCTTTCTGAACTATCAGTAAGAAACCTGACAGAAACTGAATCATAAATTCAGCATTTTTCCTTTTCGGTCAAGTTACAGGAAGAGTAGCAGACAGAGACAGTGATGCAGCTGTGCTAAGATCCTGACATCCGTAGCATATGCACTTCCCAGGATTTTACTTCCTAGCAGCTCTAACCTGGTTCTGTCAACTGAGAAGCCATCAGCAGACGCAGCACCAACTGCAGTTCCGGACTGCACCTTCCAGTTCAGCTTCAGCTGAAAGGAAATACTGCAGAGTGACACCGCTCTACTGAGGCAAAGCATGGCCACAGGGGTGCTGCAGAGGCCACTTCAAAAAAGTGCACTTCTGGTTCCAATTAATATATTACAATAGATTCACCCACAATTTCCTCCTTGGCCAAGCACCAGCACCTGATTCCAACCCATTTAGAAACTATTAAGAGCTTCACCTTAACAATAATAATTGTTCTTTATCTTTTGATAGGAGGATAATCTGGAACCCAAATTTCAGGATTTTTAAACTTAATATTTTTATTCAATGACAATAATTGGTATACATTTTTCTTGCAACCTCTTTCTTTTCTAACTTTAATTGTGCTTTAATACTTGTTTCTCAGTTACTTCACACAAACACATGACATTCTTTTTATTCGCTATTCTGATCTCCTGCTTTAATTAAGATTAAATTCTTTTTTTTTTTTTTTTCAATATGCAGGTGTTCAGAATGACACACAGTGTGCCAGATGAACCAGTGAGATATTCCCTGGCATTGCTACCTCTCATGGAAATGGCTTGCCAAAAGTATTTTAGAACTGCTTTCGCCTTTTTAATGCTATCATGGTAGGAGCAGCTCCTAATCACTCTGTGAGCAGCTACTGGATGTACATCCTTCACATCCTTCTCATCCTTAATAATTTCTGACTAAGGAGCTCCCATGATATGCTTTTACCTTACTATTTAAGGTTCACTTTTATGATTATCACCCAGGTCACCTGGTTATTCTTGAAAAATACCCAGTTTCTCCTCTGTACTGATGATATCTTTAGGACTGTGCCAGCAGCAAGCTTCTCCCACTACCATACCTCTCAAAGCCCTTACATTAGTTCTAACAAATGTACCAACATTAAACAGAACAACTCCATGTTACATCTTTGAGAAATCAGACTAGCTAAAATCTCCTGGCAAACTTCTCCTGTCCTTGTTCAGGACATTTTAACCATTTTCTTTGTAGATGTATCAAATTTAGATTATTAGCACTAATCTGTATCTCCTCTGTGTAAAGTAATGTTTTCCAAGTCTTAATTGTTCTACTGAACTGCACATAGGTGAGATCTCACTGATGTTCTGAATTTCAGAAATCAAAACTACTTCCATTGTGAAAATAATGGCTGCACACCCACATTTGTTGAATACGTCCTTCTCAACTTCTTATTCCTTCTTTTCCCAGTAAAATATTTAGCTATTCTATGCCATTAATTCAAACCAAGCTTTTTGAAACTAAACACATTATTTTTGCTTCCTTTATTGACAAAGCTTAATTTAATCTTCTTATTCTTATGCAGTGATGATGAATTTTCCACCTTTCAAACTATTGCAACTTATTCTTCAACAGAAGAATCTTGACTTAGTGCCATTAAAAGAATAACTGATATTATTACAGGATACAAAGAATTCGTTATGCTTTTACTGAAACAAATGAAATTTGCATTGCATTGTTATGTCAGTGTGACTTCCTAGATTTATTCCTTTATTATTGCCCACTATACATTTCTGCAACACAGCAAGAAATGCCTTTGTTTTCCCTGCCACAGCTGACTAAAGCTATCAAGAGACATAACAATTTTCAGCAGAGCTTTATCTTGTACTCCCATGTTTCTGTGTTGTGACACTTCTGGGAACAACCATGACATTTTGCTCAGATTGAAATCACTTTGCTTCTTTAAAGCACTGTTGAACTGTACGGTGATTTTTTTCCCTCCTTCATCTCAGTACAGCAGCATCTTGTGTATTACAGAGTAGCATTTCCCTTCTAGGCTACTTCCTGGAGTGATAACAGAACAGCTCTTCAAGTTAGCCATGGAAATACTGCATGATATTGAGAACAATTCAGATAATAGCTCAAACACTTAGGATTTGGAATTTTATTTCAGCTTCTCCTGAGTCTGTGTAAAGAAAAGGAGCCCCTTTCACTCCAGGGATGTGAAGCTGCTTGTACCTCAACAGACATCATTATTGTCATCAACAGCAGTAACAAAGGACAGAGAGAGACACACACAGACAAATATTAGGAAGTCTCTTAAGGAGGGCTTGCAGATGCTCTGTTTTCATCAGCTTTGTCTCTGTTAGGCTTTGAACTCTCCATTTCATTCTGCAGAACCGTATCTCAAACAACCAAGGACAAAACTCCTACAGACAGGGACACAGCACTCCAGAAGAATCCCTTGCTTTTGAGCTTTTCAATGATCCCCATGTTTCTTTTCTGGCAAAACAAATTTCTGGCAGAGATCTGCTGCTGTTGTCCTTTTACTTTAAAAACTTTGAGAGAAATGAAGTTAAATATTTTTTATAGCAGATACAAACAATGACTCAGAGCTCTATTTTTGTTCTTGGTCTTTCATCCTGTCTTTAACAAAAATAACAGGGTTTTAAAATGCTCTACAGTCCTACTGCTGTAGTCACAATGGTCTAAGGATGTAGACAATAAAAGGCTATAGGCATAAGTGCATATTTTCTCTGAAGAGTTGCTAAGAGTTTAAAAATTACTGGAGAAGATTTTGGGCCCTTCTTAAAGTTTGAAAAATACAGACATAATATAGTGACTAAAAATATCAGATCCAAACCATGTAATAAGTGCTGAAGGATAACAGTGGGAAATACAAATGCCAGTATGACACAAAAGAATAGCCAATTAAAGTTACTGAAGATATAAACAAAGAAAGAGTGGATATTTTAAAGGCCAGGAGCAAATAAGGACAAGGAAATAGAAGTATCTTTGATGGGTCAGAACGTGACTTAGCTTAACACCAGTTTGACACTGTAGTACACTATTACATGATGTGATGAATCATTTCAAATGCCGTTGCCTGGAGGGTTGGATTTTTTCTTTCTTCTTGATGGAAAGCAGCATGAAGACATAACTGGGAGATGTAGAACGGTGCAGTTTAGAAAGATCAGTGGTTAGAGCAAGTCTGCTTCAGTTAAGGCTGTTAATTCTAATTCTATTCTTTTCACACTTCAGGATTTTGTGTTTTCTTTTGGCGCTTTTTTTCTTAAGCCTCTTTTATGTTCATTTGTGTTCATACTTCTTAACTTGCCAGCTATGTAAGCATTTTCTCTTGGGTTTTCAGAGGGATAAATGCAAGTTATTTGCAATATTTGCAAGTAGTCAGGTATGCAACAGGTAATTTAGCACACTGCAAGCAGCATCTGCATGTGAATTAGCTCATTCTCAATTTCCACTCCTCACCCACCCCCACAAATAAAGGTGGCATATAGGATACATGCTGTTAACATTTCCAGCAGAATCCAAATCATATGACTCAGATCAGTGTAATAATTTCCTCATAGGCTGCACAACCTGCTTTCTTTTATGAGCAAATAGCACAGAGATAGAGGCAGCTTATACAAGCATAAGGAATTCTTTCCTTTTCACTGACATCCCATTTACTTCCATCTGCCCCAGATTCAGAGCTGGATAGTACCAAAGCTGATAAGAGATACCCAAGCTGGGCCCAGAGCTTCTTCTGAAGTTAAACACATGCAGTGTTATCTGAAATCACACAGGCGTGTTAGATGAGATAATGTGAAATGGTGTAGCACATCAGAAGGAGAAAGGAAAACTTTGAGACTGACTAACTGCTGGCAACCCCAAAGCCAACAATCCCATCACAAAACAACATTACAGACAACAGTGGAAAGGGCTGCTGTGCACTATACCTTGGGTACCAGGTGATCTGTCTGCTCACAAACCTTCTATGAAAGGCTGAGGAATTACTCTTCATTTTCTACTCTCATAAGCATTTGTTTTATCATTATTGACACAAAATGTAAAAAGCTGTAAGTTCAGATAAGGAGAGAAATATCTAATGAGGCTATCTGCCAGGGTGAAATAGAGATTCCTGACACATGAAAGAAATATTGAATGATAACTTAAAGAACTCTCTCTCTTCTCTGAGTGCTGTTTAATGGCCATTTTTTTACGGCAGCTCTATTCTCCAACTTATTTATTTTTTAAAATATATTTTTATTGCTAGGCTTTACTTTGGTGATAAATAAGAGAGCTTAATGGGATCAATAATGAATTAGAAAACAGCTGCCTCAGTCTACTTAAACTGGGCTGCATTATGGCTGTGCTCTTTCTCATTTTGACTTCAGCTCTACAAGGTACTCAGTCTCAATTTAAGCAGTGCTTCATGCCATTGGCTTAAGGACTCTGATGGTCAGGGCATTTGTCCTGCTGCCCAGGTGCTCAGTTAGACACAACCTTGCATAGCCTAGTGAAAAGAAACATCCATGCAGATGGGAATATCATGGTGTACCATATCTGGAAGACACAGAGTGTTCTGGATCCAACTTAATTATTCTGATAGTTTTTAAATGGGTTTATACAGTGCTTAGCTAACAAGCATTTAATCCAGAGGCTAAAAAAGGCAGTAACCCTAGAGACTGGTGATGTAAAGGGCTATAAAGATTTCTGAGGTAAAAAGTCATCTTTAGCCCTAGGGAGTGGACTATAAAGGCTGAAGGGGATTTTATTAGAATCTTTAATTAAGCATTTATTTTACTCCTTTATTTGGCATTGAATCAATTTGTCATTAGTTGTTTTGTTATTTAATTAGTGTGCTTAATTACTGTAAATACTATTAGGGCTAAATCCTGCAAGTTGCTGAGAATTCTCACAATTCCTATGGATGTCAATTAAAATTCACACCATTTCCCAGGTCTAGAAAAATACAGAGTTGTTTTTGAGGTACTGTTTACGACAGCCATAATATTACTGTAAAAATTTTTTTGTTCCTGGAGTGACTTGAGTGCAAATTAACAGAGGTTATTTGATGTACAAGGAGCCATTGTGACTACACGAAGTTGATGGAAATTTTCATTTGACTTCATTGGGGTAATTATTGTGTCCTTGGAAATTGAACACTCAGAAAAAGAGCACAGAATGTGGCTTTCTTGTTATGGGAGAATATCACAGACAATTTAGTGAAATTCATTGCTGAAGTGAGACACTTCTTGGGAGGTCACAACATGGTGGTCTCAAGCTCAATGGGGTGCAGGCAGCATTATTTGGAGAACGCAGTAACAATTATTCTAGCCTTGTACTAGATTGAAATATCAAGGGAATAAACACCCTGACCAAAAATAAAACAAAATGCAATGGTAGAGCAACAGCAACCCTGACTTCTTTTTCTTTTTCATTTTCACATCTACAGAAGAACTGGATGATTGGGAAGGGTCTCAGGTAGAAAAGGGGTAGCTAGTGTTTTGGAATACAGAGAAAAACCATGAGAGAGAATAGCATCAAATAACTGAGTAATTAATTCACCACAAAAGAAAAATATGTTTTGGGGTTATTAACATAATCAACGATTTGGGAAAAAAATATTTAGAGAAAACTGGCTACGTTATTTCCTGAAAGGCAAAATATTTCACTATGCTATTTCCAAAAGAGGGAGGTTTAACTTCTGTTTTGACATGATTTTTTATTTTAATTAAAAACTAAAACCCAAGTGAAACAAAACATTTAACTTTCATTCCCATATTTAAGGCAAGATTATGTTCCTGTTTTATTTTCTGGCTGAGTGAGGGAAAAACTAGAGAAAATGCTGTCTCAGAGTAATCCAAACCAAAAATTTTTCACAGGTTTTCTTTTGAGCTACTGACCTGAGCAGTATCCATTCCTCACAACTTTCCCCATCCCTGCTCTCTTAAGGTTCTTGGCAAAGTGCAGGAAGTGAGAGGAGAGATGATGCACAGACAGGATCCTAACTGCTGAGAGGTCGGAGCTGGAATTAGAGTCCAGGCATAGCTGAAGGGAGGGAACATGGCAGGGGGCATGAGGCAAAGCCAAATAAAGTCAGTGGGAGATTCTCCATTGACTTCAGTGGGTGTTGAATCCAAACCAAACCAACAGAGAAGTGTGAAAAATGAACAATGGGGCATGAGGAAGGAAAGGACAGAGAATGATGTGAAGTGGGGGAAAATACCATCTGCTCTACTTGCTGCAGCCCTAGGAAAGCAGGTATATTTTTTTTGGCTGTCAGCACAAGCTCAACATGCCCCTCTAACTTTGTGAAGTGTAACACTGAGCACATTGGGGAGATGTAGGATTTTTCAGTGGATGCTAACAGCATTCTTGCTCAAGCTGGTGAAGTTGTTCACATATAATACAGTACCATTTCCCCATGCATCTGCTATAAAAAATGTAATCTAAAAGCTTTCACCGAGTTAAATAGATGAAGCAGATGGACAGGGAAATTAAAAGAAATTGGCAAGGTAGAAAAGATAAATGGTCAACTGAGATTTGAAATGAAGAAGAGAGTCAATGAGGCAGAGAGCCACAGTGAAGCTATTCCAGATGGTAGAGGCTGCGGAGAAGGCAGCTCTTAAAACACTTGAGAAATTCAGACCGAGAGAGGTCCAGTGGCAAGGAGGGCATGGAGAGTTGGAATCCACCTAAACCTGCGATGATGTTCAGGCAGAAAAGAGGTCACAGCCCAAGAGGAGGACTTCAGTGACTCAGCAGAGGCCAAGCTGCTTCTCTCGGACTTTAAAATCTCAGCCTGTACATTACACTGGTCACTCTGCCTACTGTTAAGCTGCTTGCTACAGCACCTTTTCCTCATGAATCAACAGACAGCATGTTCCTATGTGGGAGAATCAGAAAAGGTCAGAAACAGCTTTCCAAATGCAAACAACTCTGAAAAATGGGATTGTTTAAAACCCAGACTCTTCATCCAGATCCAGCTGTGCAATCTCTCCTTGCCTGGATCTGAATATTCCTTTTCTTGAGAGAGGCTTTTTCTTCTGGCCAAACAGCAAAATTTGCTGGACTTGCTGTTTCTCGTGTCCTGTGTGTTATCTAGACTGCTACAAAGAGAAAACTATACCAGGGATAACAATTGCTAAGTTACAAAGGATTTATTGAATGTGCATTGGCTTTAAAAACTGCAGGTTAGTTGTCCATGAGCAGTCCACAGAACCCATTGGTGTGAATATTTTAAGATGTTATCCCTGCCCTCTTCTGAGCAAAGGTGCTTGCTCACAGCTTTTGAGGACCTTAAAGCAAGAATTGTCACCTTAAACCTTCTTCAGTGGCCTGCTATATTCTGCAATAAAGTGCAGCACTTGGCTCCAAACCTTCTTCTTTTCATTAGCTATACTGAAGTAATGGTATAGGAATGAGAGACTGAGGTCTACTTCTAATTTTTAGTACTATTTTTGGGAGCAATCTTAATAAGACGAGGGGTTATATTGTCAAAGTCTGTTGCATCAACTGTACAATTTTACAGCTCCATTTTGTGGTAAGATCCACGTAATTGAACCTTCAACATCAATTTACATGATTATAAGTCTGTGTCACTGAGCAAATGGCCATCAAAAGCCTCTCCTCCTACTTCTGATTTCCTGAACTTCAAAATGGAATATTAAGTGCCATTTAGCCACTGACAGTTGCAATACCCCATTTATCAGCCTATTAGGTACAGCAAGTAACACTAATGGGGGTGAATGTAAAATAACAAAAGACTAGCACCCATGTTGCTTTTCCCCAGCTGAAAGGGATAATTCAGTAATTACTGAGCATGCCTCATTTAGTACCCAGGCCAGAGGATGGGAAACGGGTTATTCTCAAGATTTCAGGTGGCTAAATTAAGCAGCTGCTAACATATTTTTTATCTTAATTGTATCTTTTTGCATACTCTAATGGGCAGATTTCACTGAAGAAAGACTTCTTCATAAAATTCACATGGGAATCTCAGGATTTCTCATACACACTAAAGTCAGAACAACGTACCTAAGACACAACCTGTCATTCTCCACACCTTAAGGTGCTGTGAAACCTGTTGTTTCCAGTCAGTTTGATGAATTACTACTTTGTTGAAGTGAACAGTGCAATCCATACCAAAATACAACTCTGAATAAGGCATCTTCCTTTTATGATGGCTTCCAAAGCAGGAAACTGCACTAAATATTATGCATGGCATAATATTTTGAAATTAACAAGCAGATTGTCAGTTAAAGTAAATAATTCTGCTTATTTGAAGTAGAAGGCCTTTGCTAATTGGTACCATAGATATATCTAAATATTTATATATTGATATTAAATCTGGCCTTATGGGAAGCTAAGTACACTGAGGAGATGGTGCTGAAATACCTTTACATTTGCTGTTCTACCAAAAAGCTTTACACCCCATACCTCCTGTTAATGAATTGTCCCTGCCTGAGTTTGTATCACAGGTGGCCTTAGCAGAAACTGGAATTATGTTGCTTCAAACTGAACTGGAATAACTGCCCCAGGGCTTCACCTGATATGCTCTCTAAAGGGCACTGTGGGACTGGGGCTTGAAACAGTGCAAAGTAAATCCCTTGAAATATGTATACTGTGGGCCTTTCTGCTATACAAGTCTGCTCATACAGGCTGCAGTATTTGCTAAAATAGATATGGGTTTGTGTGTACTAAACCTAAATACTAAATAACAAGCATAAAGTGGTGGCAGTACAGCAACAGAAAGCCAGGACAGTGAGGAGATGTACCATTTTCTGGAAAAACCTGACTGCAACGAATATGAAGCTTATACGACTAACTGAAAATTTGGGCTTGGGTTAAAGAAAATAAATAAAAATATTTAAGGAATAAAGGAATTTACTAGCGTAATCAGTATTATCACAGGACAGAAGATGTTAGTCACCAGCCTTTTGATGCTTCATAATATGGCATCAGAGCTTGGAGTTTTGAACTACAGCATAGCTCTCATCTCCACTTCCCCAGATTAATTATCCAGATTTCTAGAATATCAATTTCCTGCAGAGAGAGTTTACAGTTTCAAATCAACAAGGTAATATTTATTTACAAAAACAATTAAGTTCCATCTTTTTGGCTGAAAAAGATAGAAATCAATTACAATAAAAAAAGCCTGACTGTTACAGCGGGGATTACTGTAACACGCATATTTCAAACCAGGAGTCCCGTGGAAGAGAAGTATATATGGACAGATTCGTGGTAGATGTTTCAGAGATGTTTCTTTCTCCAGCCGCATGGCCGGGGCTCTGCTCAGGAACTCCTCCAGTCATGGGACCCGAGGGTCCTTGGCCACCCCGGGGAACACAAACCAACCCATGGGAACGAGGCTGAGCAGGGGCAGGGAAACTCCGTGTCTGTGCCCCAGGGCCCCTCTCCCAGGGCTCCATGGCAGAGGGAGGGACCCCGACACCTGACTGAGCCTCATCCAGCCAGTGCTACAGGCAACAAGAAAGCTCAGCTGGGCTGTGGATCAGGCCTGAATTTTAAACTTTTGACCTCAACATTGCTGGATTTTTTTGAGCAAAAGAAATGTATGTCAGACTAATTTAATTCCCTTCTGCACAAACAGACAGATGATATATCTATGTTTTTGTGAGATTTCACTATATTCTTATACAAAATTACAGTTTTTTACTTTTTTGCTTGTAGTTCCACTGCAACAAATGAAAGCAAATATATAACATTTTTTCTCTCTTCTCTGAAACCTTTTTTTCAGAATAATCACACATAGAATATCTTGCATGTACCATTAAAAAAAAATAAAAGGTAATTGAAGGACTATTAACGCAAGGAAACAAAACTGTGGCTGTAATATATGACAGTATTCTGCTAATAAACTTTTAACAAGTACAGATGTTAATTACAAAGATCAGGCATAGAAAAGGAACAAGGAAAAAATTCTCAGGAACTGCAAAAGAGAGCCCATCACTGGGATTCTGATTTTCCATCACAGAAACTTGCCTTTAAAAGCAGTAAAGCTACAGGAACAATATTTATAGTAAAGAACATTTTAAGCAAATACTTGCTGTGAGGGTACAATAAGAAAAACAAACCTCACTACAGGGAAGTAGATAAAAGACCAGGAATGTTACACTGACAGACATTAGTAACCCATAGACAGCAGCTAATCTAAGGGGATTTTCGTAATTTTGCTTTGGAATCTCACAGCCCTCCATAAGAAACATTAGATTCTTTTAAGCTTTTCTCTTTCTCATCCTAGTTTTGTATTTTTTCAATGCTTTCTGAGTTTTGAAGAGTTTATAATTTTACTTAAGTCCCCCATAGGGAATTCCTGATGTGTAGCCATTAAGGCAGTACTGTGATGTGTCATCTGGAGATGTTTACAAAATACAAGAACTCTGGTTTTCCTAATTCCTGGCTTTACTCCTTCTACCCTTACCTCCTCTTTCTAGAAAATGCCAAGAACTCCTGAAAATTTTTATTTGCCCTTGAAACAATGATGATCCAACAAAATAACTGAAGGAAACACTGACATGGATATTGCTCATGGTGTCCATTGTTCCCAGGAACTGCGTCCTTCAGGAGCTGGTCAGGCTGTGAGGGCTGGATGACACAGCTGCTGTGCAAGGACTCATACCTGGGATGCTAGTGCTAGAGGGTGGTAAGGAAAGAAGGGAGCTTCTTGGAATGAATGCTTTTCTTTTCCTAGTTCTTCCAGTTCATCACCTGAACATCATAATTCTTCTCTCCTTCTTTTTCAAGCCCAAGAGGAGATATAAAACAATTTTTAGAGAGATCACACAAGTTAAAGCTGTGTGTACAAGTAGGTCGTAACATAGCAAATTAACCTTCTACAAAATAAAAATACATGTGTGAATTGGGGGTTCAGAGAGCAACTCCGTACTTTTCCTCCTGTGTTGCAGAGATGGCCACATCTATGGTAAGAGTCACTTTTGCCCTGAGTAACACAGGATGTCTAAAGACTTAGACAACTGCAGAATTGTGGTTTGGCTATTTGACCTTGAGGATTCATAGTCCAGCTAGAAAGAAAACTCAGTATCCTTTTCCCAGAATCACCATGTTTGCAACCATGGTCAGAGACTTTCATTTATCCTTCATGAAGGAGTTGTTGAACAGCTACATACAGTATATAAACATGCATACAATGTAACTATTGTGTATTTACCTCACATACACACTTTTTATTTTACAGAAGAAATTAGGCAAGAGTCACACATTTAGCTTGCAGACACGTATTTTAGCTACTGCAGGTACATTCTTGGCTCCGACTGCTTCTCATAAGGAATCATAAAGGAAGTGGCACATTAAACAAAGGTTTGTACATGGAAGTTTCATTTTTATAAAGAAAAACTTACAAGATTTATGAATTGTTTTATCTTCAGTCCTAAAAGGGGTTGATAATTTCCTCTAGATTCAATCCTGACATGTTTAAATTTAATGATTACCATCTACAGAAATTCAAAGACCACGGCAATCAATCATTCCATATTTTTGGAGGAGAAGCTATTGTAGCTGATGCTACAGTTTAAATTAATATAAATCTAGCTTTTTTCCCCTTTCATTTCTCGCTTCTTTAGAGCAAGTTACTACTCAGTTACATCACAGTCAAGCTTTTATGTTGTTTCTCAACACTCTGTGGAACAAAGATTTCAGTCCAGATATCAAGAAAGTAAAGTGAATATGGAGTTAATTTTCACCTCTTTTTCTACAAAAATTAGACTTTTATTTTCTCCACAAAAACAGATATTTAAGAAATATGGCAGTTCACACTTGAACAGCAGTAAGTTGAGTAGTTGTTGACATTTTAATTAGAATACTTTTAGTGGAAGAAGTTCCAAGAACAAACAGAAATTAAATAAAATCTAATTTTAATTAAATAAACCCAAACAAATAAAGTCATATTTCTAATTTGAGAACTGTCATTAGTTTGTTTATTTGGGGGCTTTATCCCCAGTTCTGACAAAACAGGCCACTGTAGTTTATTAAATTTATAGTATCATGAAGTTATAAAAAGGTCCTCATAACATTTAATGAAAATGACTACACAAATACTAATTTATTTGCTCTTCAAGAGCAACTCCCAAGTCCCAGTTTCAAAACACTTAGCAAATATTACACTATAAAACTCACACCAATACTGTTATCACACTGCATACTATTAGCTCCTGCAATTGCCAGCAAAAGTGCCTGAGGCAGAGAGATGCAACAACTTAGTGGGACAGGGCTCAGCAGTACTTCTAAAGAGTATTGAATCTTCATTTGAAAAACTGCACAAAGCCAGTTAAATAAGTGGACTAAATTTATTTGGTCTCAGATGTCATAAACTATTCACAGAAAAGAGTCCATCAAGATCTTAGCTGTGAGAGTGCAAGAAAGGGAAGTCTTGCATATCGATGCATGAATACTTCTCATTCCAGTTCACTCACAACATAACGCCTTATTCTAGGAATTCAAATCCTGCTCCTCTTCCAGCAGCAGGTACAACAACTGAAATGAATGGGATCATTCATCCACATCAGAAAGAGGGCAGAATTTGCCTCCCAATAATGAAAGGAATTCTTTTCTTCCAGCCTATCACCACATGCTTCACTTGCAGCAAAGGGACAATTTAACGGTACCAGCTCTTCCCACATTCACCGGCAGAAACCCACTCATCTCAGGGGGACTGCGACTTGAAGGACTGACCTCTATTATCTGAAATGTCAAACTGTCATAAATTTGCCTGCTTGATTCCCTCCCTCCATAGCTGTGGCAGCTCTTGACCCAGCAGAGCTCTCGGGCATTTCCACATCATTTCTACAAAACACAGTCCTGAAAAGAGATCAGTGAGAGATGGGGATGAATGTCTGGAAATGCACACCGTCTGTAGGGTCCAGAAGGAGACCTATTTTCAGATTAAAAAATTGAAAATAGCATTTCATATTTTGCCTTTTAGCTGTTGAAAAAAACCTTTCACTTTTTTTTTCTGGTCTACATTTCTTGGGGATAAAACATTGGATTTCAGTCAAAATACAAAGGAAGTATCTCCATCTTTCTCCCTCTCATACCCAGGCATGTGGGCACCTGCTTGTTTGCTGCTGTCTGAGAAGAGGTAGAGGCAGCAGAAGAACCTGACAACTCTGTTTTAGCCAAACATACCTTAGTATTTTTTTGAAGTACCACACACCCAGTTATCTCCAGTTAAGTGACTTAAACCGCTAATGAGCTTTTATGCAGCTGTCCATGAAAACCACACCCTAAATTGTAACAACTGCTGCGCAACTTCAAATTCTGCAATCACGGAAGGAAAACATTTTGACAAACATTTACAAGAATGCACCTGAACATGAGGAAGCTGATAGAGTGCAAGTAAATGTTTACTAAAGAAAATCCAGGACAACATATGCATTGCCATAAGGAATACCAACCTAGCTTACTCCATTACCTTATCAGAAGGGATAGAACTGATACCTCTGTTTTATAGACCCATATCTTTAGAGTCTCAGAGGTGTTTTTTGTGTAAAATACCCTTTTCCCATCAGAAATTTCAAATGTTGTCCCCTTCCCCAACGACTGAGAAGATCCCCTATGCATAAAGTGCTGCAATATTATTTGTTGTGATTTAGGAATGGTATTCCCCAATTTAGTGTTCCTGCCAAAAACTCCAGATCTTGCGCCACCTGCTGAGTCCCCGACCCCCTTTCCCTGCACAAAAGGTAAAGATCATGGGTTGAGATAAGAGAAATTTATTGGAAACAGCAATGGAATCAGAAAACAAACAGTAGCTACTGCAGTATCAATAACAAAGGGCACAAGAGGCAAACGATTCACACACAATTGCTCATCACGGCACTAGCGCTAACTAGTCACCCTCTCCTCCACGTTATGTGACTGGAAGGGACCCCTTCCCCCCCACTACCTCCTGGCAATGACAAGAGATGGTACAGAATAACCTCTGTGTCCTTGCCATGCCCCTTCTGGCTACTGCAAAAATTAACCCTGTCCTGGCTGGAACCAGGATATTATGACATTTTATATTCCAGTAGCAGTAACCAGTACCAGCAGATGTGTGTGAGACATGCAGTCCATATGCAGAAAAAAAAGTATAGTCACTGCTTGGAAGATAGAGAGGGAAATATTCCAGAGGGTCAGCCCAAACCCAACACATTGCAAATAGGTTACACAAGCCCAGAGGCTTGATCTTGACTTCTAGCAAAGAATAAATTTCAGTCCAAATGAGTGACTCTCATAAAACAGTACTTCTGCCACTCCACTGCCCTGAGGGTGATCGTTTTAACTCTGAGAAAGGGGATACTTTTGTTAGGAAATGTTTTGCCACGGGTATGACTGTAGTAGTTCAAGAACAGTGAATCGCAGTGTATCATAACAGTGCTCGGGGAAAGGAAAGAGCAGAGATTTAAATAAGTCAGGCTTGCTTAGATTGATCAAGATATGTCTGAGAATGAGAAAGGATATATAAAAGCTGCATAACTCTGAATTTAGGCTGAAATTATATCTCTAAAGACAAAATGATATTGAAACAGGCATTGAGTTTATAAGCTTTCTCTTAAAGTCTACGAACTCTACTCTTAGATGATGCTTTGAAATCAGATATTGGTTTCAAGGAAAATTTCAAGAAGGTTGGTTATTTTTCATATTGGTTCTCTTGAAGTATAATCCATGAGCTGTTAAGAAAAAAGGCATTTTACATAACCCACAGGCTTTGCTCCCTTTCAGTTAAAGGAAAAGAGATCAGCTGTTGAAAGAAAACTCCATTGAAAGCCCATGTAGCAAAGTGTTACACAGAACAAAATCCGAAGAGGAAGGCTGAGAAGAAAGGGCACTTTTTTTGTGGTTTTATGTCCTTCTGTCCCAGTTCTAGAATGAGGATTGTGTAGGTTTCCCATGAACTGGATGGTGTCAGCTTTTGCACTTTTGCTTTTGATTTAGCAGTGCTTATTTCCTAATCCATCCCTACATCCATGTGCTACAACATTCTCATTAATCATTCTCATACATTTCCTAGGCAACTGGTTCACTTAGTTTTGGAGTCATATCAAACTTTTACCTCTAGTCATTACCCCTTCTTTTCCACATGTCTTTCACTGCCTGCTTCAATTTCTGCCACAAGTTAGACCTAGCAGATCTCATTAGATGTGTGCCTTCAAAAAACCATAGATTTATTTTAAACTGTATGCCTTTTGTAAGCTTTCTGTTTTCATTTAATATCTCTATAGGTTGTCATGAAGACTAGAGCCTCTTTGTTTGCAACAGACTTTACAGGCTCCAGGAAATATCAAGTCTTCTCAAAGTCATGCTAAATTTAGTTGATTTGTCTTTGTCACCTACATCATTTATGTCTCTATAATTGTTAGAGTCAAACTTCTGTAATGCCCTCATCTTCTTGCTGCAAGTGATTTTGGCCCAGATGGGTGGTATTGCTGACAATCTATTCCTGTATTAACACACACCAGGGTCTCTACCTTTATTTCTCTTTTTCCTTTATATAATGTACCCCACAGTATATGTACTGTGAATCCATATTTCTGCTATCCTGTGACATTCAATTTCACATTTTCCACCAGCAAATCTCTTTCTTCCACCCTTTTTCCCATTTGTCTTGCATCATTACAAAAACATTTCTGTTGTTTTTGAAACCCAGTAAAGAAACAACTCTTAATTTTCCTTCACTGTATCTATCTCATCATGATACACAAGAACTACAGCTTTTTCCCTGATCATCCTTCTACTCTCCAGTATCTTTCACCGTTTGTTATATGCTTCTTATTTTGCCACCTCTGCTTATTTAATTATGTTTACCAGCCATGCCTACCTCACCCCCAGAAAGGTACTAGCCCAGCTAGTGGAGTCTGTCAGTCTGGAGGAACTCTTGTTCCATGAATGCTTCCTAATGGTCAGACATCCTCAGACTTTCCTCACAGCATTTATCCTTGAGCCATCTGCTCATCTTTGCTGTCTTGCCATGCCTTTGCCTTCCTTTTCTGAGGACTGGAAAGTTTCCACCGAATGTTATGCACATGGAAATATCATTGCCACCTGGCAGGAAGAAAATGTCTTCCATGTTGTGGATATTACACCATTTTAAAATGAAACCATGTTTACAATGAAGACTATAGACTTCCCACAGCCAAATCTTCATTCCTCTGGTGGCTACTGGGCCAGATAAGTGGGGCCACTTTCCCAGCTGCTTTTTTGCAATTCTATTAGAGACCAAGACAGAGAACCAAAACTGAAAAAATATGCTGGCAGCAATATTAGCAGGGGAGGAAAGGGCAGATATCCTAGAACAAGATGCAAATTTTCTGTAATTATTTACAGGTAACATGCATTTGGGGTTGGAAAAATACACTTACAGTTACTGTGACCTTGCTGGGCAGCATAGTGCTGTTCTTTTATAGCAGATCTTATAAATGGGAATATGGGAAAAGGTAATAAATATCCTCAGGGAAATCCCAGCCAAATTCAAATCAGTAAATAATTTTTCTTGTATTTAAACATGTGTGAGATTTCACATCCATTATTTAGTTGTACAGCCTTTAAAACAGTAAAGAGAGAAACAGAGGGAGACAAAAAGTGCTTGGAATACTTTCCTGTCAGATTGAACAGTCCTGGTTCAGGGGCCTAATAGTTTCCTGAGTTTAAGGACTTTTATCTCACTGCATTGAAACCACTTTCACACAGGAAACTGCCCCAGCATTGTCCTGGCACAGTTTATCTGATGGCAGATAACATCAGCCTACAGCAGCAAAGGGTGCTGCAGGCAGCTTACAAGGGGAGAGCAGCTCTGCCCTCATCCCACCCAGTCGGTACAACCCAGCCCAAACCCACAGGCTGTGTTAGGATGTTAGCAGGGTGCTAAGGCTCGACAGCTTTGCTATCCTATGTTTAGCTAACCTCAGCTCAGCACCCTGGCTGCAGGGTTCCTGCTCACCTTGGACACTAGGCAGAGTACAGACAGTACAGATTGCTGCTCTAAACCAATATGGCAGCTCTTGAACCATACATTTTCACACCCTCTTTTTTATGCTTTTATAGATGAATAATACCAGTTCTTATGCATTGCCATTCTGGACATATTTAAGCCTTTAAAATATTTTCTATTGTTTTTACAAGGACAAAAATTCACACTTTGTTTTCTCAATGGGTGGCTTTTCCTACCTAGCAGCACCATGTAGAAGATTGCTTTCTATTTAGCTGAGCCATTTGTTTCTGAAAATGGGGTGCACGTAAACACAGCCTGGTAATTTTCTTACCCTTCTCCTATCCCTCTCTATGTCACTATTCAATAAGCAGTAACCATTTAGCATTAAGTCTGCCTTGCCCTTAACAGCCACACGGCACAATTCAGGTGCAAGGGCCACGTTTGTGATGCAGCTGAAGTGCAGCTCCATCACAGCACTAAAGCAAGCTGAGCAACTTGACAACAGTGAGCCATCATTGAGAAGCTAGACAGGGGTTTAAGAGCACAGAGCTATTCTCTGACTTAATAAATGAACTGCATTTTAATGTGCTGCATGGCCACACTTGTTTCAGTACTAGGAGATGCAGACAGTGTTTACGTCTATGGAATTATGTCAGCTTCACTGCATAAATGAGTGAGAACCTAAAGAGTTTTGCACTTTTATAAGTTCTTGAAGAGTATAAAGGAAGAAAATATTAACTACCCCAAACTGGAAAAAAAAGAAAATACTTTGCTCTAGCTAATATTTCAAAAGGCAAGCAGTTTTCTTTGTATTTACTTCTATCCTTGCAGCTATAATGAATTATTTAAGCAATATCTATAGAGTACAGGATTTGTGCTTTTATTTTATTTGTCTATTTTGTCACAGGCTACTTACAAGGGCAAGTGTGCTGAGTCAACACAGGTGTAAATCACTGCACTTTTCCTTTAATCAGTGGAACTAGGCAAACTGACACCCATCACAAAGCTGACCCAATATATTTAGTGCAAAACAGTTTCTTATTGTGTTATTAATAATGGACTTGTTTATTACTACTTCTAAAACAACAGGGTTGGCAAGGTATACTTCTTCCCTCTTCCCATTTTTTTTACCCTCTCATTTCTTTTTAATAGCATTAAAAACCTGGAAATGTCCAATGCATCTAACCAATTCCTAATTTAACTCACAGTACACACCACCTTTGGGAAGGACTCTCCAGGTAGACCCAGCACTGCAAAATGTGCTGCAACACAGAAATCTTCAACCTGCTTCTGAATGACCTGGTAGAGCCACTTGGCAGAGCACTTCACTACAGAGAAGTGTCAGGTTGGTTTCTAAAAGCAGCAAAGTTACGTCAGTGCTGCCTTCTGCCAGGACTAACCGGGTCAGCAAAGCACCCCCTGACGGTGGCCATGTGGTTTGTAGTCCTAGAGGTCGTTGTTTCAGAGCTAGGTCGTACTCTGCATAGTGCTCACCCTCCCACCTTAAGGTCTAGATCCTCAGCTGATTACTCCGTGCATAGTTCAGCATTAAGTCTCACAAGTTAACTCCGTTTATGTAAAAAGACCTCCCCACTCTGTATTTTTACAGAATAGTAAGAAGCTTCAATAAGTTAAATGCTGTCAAACCCCATGATAGAAATGTGATAACTTTTGAAATTACCTCCACCAGAGAACAAAAAATATAAATCTACTCTTCCCACTGGCAAACCTGCGTGGCACAGAAAACGAACCAGGGGAAAAGCTAACAAAATTGTTTAAGTGGCTTGTTCCCAAGTCCTAAAGTAATCTGTGAAAGGCAATTCTGGCTCCTATCAATGCTTTCTTGGCACTAGGAGGCAAAATCTGTAGACAGGAGACAGGGCATAAGTCCAAAGAGTCACTCTGTTCCAGGTAATGTTGGCTGGCATGAAAACCCCTTGAAACTGTAGCCAGCTATTATTGTTTACAGCAGCACTAAGAATAGAGAAGCCACAGACATACAAATCACAGCTGATAGTCTGGGCCCTTAAATTGTTCTGTGTTGTTTATAGAAATGTATTAAAGACTATTTGTACAAGCTACACAGTTATACAAGTGTTTTAAAATGTAAGCTGCAATAATACTGCTTTCTGTTAAATCCTTTACTTGAATTAGTGACTGAAGGATCTGAGCCTAGATCAGTATAATATAAGATGCAAAGACCTTCAGGTATTGTCACTGAGTGAGAGCAAGTTGGTTTATTAACTTGCCATAGCTGCCCTTCACTTGCTTGCTGTGACACACACAGGGGGTCAATAGCCTGACTTTTGGTCATTGCACATGAAATGAATTCTAACTATCTTGCTGGTATTTCCAGGTACGTTGGGACATATTTCCTTATGAGTTTTTAGAGGTGGGAACAACACTGTCACAATTGTTGCCTGAGGTACAAAAAGACCATGGTTGTTGCATAAGTCCTGCAGAGTTTACCCTAAAATAAATCAGTTCCAGGATCCTTTGAGATACGAACTGTAAAATATCTGCCTGTCTGTGCACATCTTTCCAATAACAATGTGACACCCAAAATGATTAATGCAGGACTGCTAACAGATCTAGGATTGTTGGCCAGTAATATCAGCAACATATTGTAACTTTGCAGGAGGTTTTAGCTTTGAGATGATGGAGCATGAATTTGGAGGCAGTCAGAAAGGGAATCCTGCTTTCATTCAGGTTAATAATTCTGATCTGAACTAGCCTGGCTTAAGTTTTTCCCCTAATGTAAAGGTGGGATCCATTACATTGCTGCTCATCAAAAAAAAAACAAACAAATCCCCCCAAAAAACATGCCCCAAAACCCTGAACCAACAAATCTGCAGATTTCAATTTAACACAGTCCATGTTTTAAGGAAAGTTCAGGACAGCTGCCTAGTCATTTAGCTGTAGCAAGCAAGAGAAAGTACAAGTGAAAGGGCAAAAAAGCCAGGGTGCCTATTAATTACACACTTTCAATTTGATGCCATTTTGCAAAATGTAGAAAAAAAGCTTTAATTCTAATTATTCAGGACTCTGAGATCAGAAGCATCTTTTGGCACCTGAAGAGCAAGTTCAGGTTATGTGCGCTATAAGACACAAAGACAGAAAAGCAGAAAGACCAAAACCTTGTTCCAGTCAACATCTTTCCAAACATTTTGAACTGAAATGAAGTAGCAGGGTTTTAGGCTACTGATATTAAGCCTATATCATATACACTCAGAGTTCACACATAGATACACAGGTACCTAGGTGTTTCACAATATTGTTTTGACTGAGTAGTTGAGTGCTTCAAACTAAAATGCAAATGAATTCAAATTCAGCAGCTCATGCAGCATAAGATTAAAACTAGATTTAGAACACAATCCCAAGGGCTACAAGAAAAAGAGAGTTGTGTGCTGCTGCTAAGACTAATACAGTCATAGTTTATTAATGTAGATGGTAATGCATAATGAAATGTCATTAATTCTCACATGTAATATTGGTTTCTAATTTGAGGAATTATGTCCAATTATCTGTAGTTCAGTTATTTAGATTTATAACTTGGCAACTCAGAAGAGGAAAGTGCTGAATTCTCTGTTACCTGGGAAGTCTGAAAAATAAAATACCTGCTCCTTATAAGGACAACCTGTATATTCCCCAAGTCTTTTTGTTCTGGATTTATGATTCACTTCTTCAAGGGAGTCAATGAAAAGCCCTTTGGTAACATTCACAGCATGCCTCATCCCAGATCTTTTCTCTGTCTATTAAGGCTTTTATCTGTAAAAGGGCATTTTATTTCAGTGCCACTCTTAGGGTTGACTGTTGTTCTGGTGCTCAAAGGCATCTTCATAAAAAATTTGTCAGGCTTTCTATCAGTTATGAAGGTCACCAACTTGATGTTTAACATCTCAGGCCATGCCTTCCTATCAGGCAACTAAGGATGTATTAACATAACATCAGCCAAGATAGTACTTGTAATAGCCAAGGGTCATTTTTAAAAAAATGCTCATTGGCACTTCATTTATTCCGCTCCCTACCAGAATCCGGGGACACTCTGAAGTTCTTTGCTGAAATAGCCCAAGAATTGGATACTTTAAACAAAAAAAATGTCAGTCATTCCCCATAGAAAACACTGCTGATCTCAGCTGCAAGGCTTCCTCAGCCTGCTCAGCAGGGAAGCATGAAGATGTCAGGTAAACATAATCATGCTATTTGTGGAAAGTGTGAGATGAGAAAGAGGGAGGGTAATGAAGCATAGACAGAGCAATTCAGTTTCCCAGCCTATTTAGGTAGATTGTCTTTCTCTAATTGTTTTTCTCCCTGGAGGTACAAACACAGTGAATTTCAATACCATAAAGTTAAGCTTTATTATTGCAGCTTTCATTTCTTTCACAAAGAAATATGTACTGTATTATAGCAGCGCCTAGTAGCAATGCTACAGTTAAGGATGTGTCAGCAGTTGTGCTACAAACCTCTATTTTTCCGTGAGCTGTAAAAACTAGTGTTAGGCTAAAACAATGCATATAAGGTAGGTGTCTAGTTTCATATCAGTTCACAGAAAAAAAAAAAAAATCCTAGGTCCATTCTCTGGTAATTGCAGATGATAAGAGTCTTTCAAAAAAGCCAAAACAAATAATCCCCCCACAAAAAAACCCCAATAAACAAAGAAACAAAAACAAAAAACCCCACCACCAACAAAAACAAAACAAAACAAACAAAAAACCCAAACCAAAACAAAAAACAAACAAACAAACAAAAAAACCCTGATACAATATCATCTATGTTACAAAAGGTTGGATAGATACAAGTTAAATGTATCATTTTGCAAATGTTTAAATACTGCCCCAAGTGACTTCAGTCATCTTTGGGATGGAAGGAATTTCATCTCAGTATAGAAAAAGACCTAAATTTTAATGGGTTTTGTCCAGCAGAAGCCAATCCAACAAAGCACATATTTAACTCATTAACACTTAATACATGAACTGTTCATTTGAAACCATCAGGACAAGATTGTTCATCACCTTGCAGGGCAAGTTCAGAAGAAAACAAAATGAAGACATACTTTAAAACTCATGCAGACACTCACTATTTCTGTGCTCAGTTTTATATTGGAAATTAGCAACTTTAGGGACTAAAGCATTTATAAAAGCCCTTAGGCAGACAACAAATACTTGAAGAAAGATTATTCTAAGAAATAAGGTGCATGTGTTTACGTTTAGACACTTGCACTAAGATCCAAAGTTGTAGCCACACAAGTGCAAAACACCAGTAAAGGAATTAACTTCAGAGTAACAAAGAAGAAAGTCAACTCCAAAGACAAATGTAGAGACTGACAGGAAAGCAAATTAATGATGAATTAGGAAAGTCTAACTCTTATATTGTCTACTTCTGACAAGAACTTGAGACAGCTTTCCAAGCAAATTGATAGCATTGATGCCTTTTCTTGGTCTTAAAATCAAGAGTCATACACGGTTAGAAGGGGAAAAGGGATTTTACCTTGGGATTTATTTTAAGGACCCTTAGGTGCACACATCCAAGTCATATGCATCGAAATGCACCCCACTGAATATGCCCCAAAAGATCGGGTATAACATTATAGGCTTTACTAATTAGCGTATCTATCAAAGATTCCCCAATGAGAGGCTCAAGTGAGCCCCCCTCCCCAAGGAGCCTTCCCCTGGATGGTTCTATCTTGGTTTACAGAATGTGTTCTGGAGAGGACCTTGGGGTCTGGGGCACACTGATCCCTAACTACGAAGCTTCTAAAATGTCTCTTAGCTTGACAAACAAGTCCAAGAATGTAGGCAAAAAAGCACTAGGAGTACAGAAGTTGTAAAAAGGTATAACAGCAGTATAAAAGAAAAGGCAAAAAATCTTCATGGCATCAGCATTACCCACATGCCACAGAGAGGGAAAGCAACACATATGCAGATTAAGAGATTTAGCCAAGGTCACCTATCAGGCCAGTTCAGTTGCCAGCTCTGTTGCCGTTCCTGTGATGGTTTTTCCTGCGGCAGAGGAGCGGCGCAGTTCAGATGCCAACCACCCAGAGCAGGAGCGGTCCTTGAGCCACCGCCTGGGGGAGGCACCCTGAGCCGCCCAGCAGGGACCTGCCACGCCCCAGCTGCCTCCTGAGAGCCCTGACCACTCGCTCCCACACCTGTATTTAATAAGACACGAACTGACAATCGCTGGCTACTTAGCACTTACTACCAAGTGCAGAAACCTGCCCTGGGGTGGTGGTTACTGTGGCAGAGGGGATGCACAGCACCCTGGTGCCCCGGCATAAACTGGCCTAAGCTGTGCGCTCCTCTCGCGTGTCCCCAGGCTGCCACAGCCCCAGTCGAACCGCTACTTGTTGGACACCTGAGTTAGAGGCAGGGCTTGCACCCCTGCCCCCAGACACAGGGCAGAAGTGGAGGGGAGGGGAGCCAGGAGCACGCAGTAGGAAGGAAGCGGACATTTGACAGACAGGTTTCTAGGGTGACAAATGTGGAAAAAAAATCATAAAAGATCAAACCATGGGGCTAGGGGCAACAAAAGGAAAGCTGGAGGACAAAAGATACCGTGAGCTGCTGGAGATGTGAGTACAGGCTGTGCTGGTGTGCAGAGGCACACAATAGCAGGGCGTGTGATGGCACACGATTTCAGTGTCTGGAGACATGTACGAGGAAACAGCAGCAGGGAGCCTGGAGGGTCAGACCAAATGCTAATAGACACCATTATTTAGAGGACTATGCTAGAGGATGTAGAAACCTGGGCTCTTGCATGGGCAGCAGATGGAGTCCCCTGAGTGAGCTGACCCCTAGGTCTCATGGAAAGAGAGTAACAAGACTGTTTCATTAGCTGCAGGTCTTTAATGGTATATGGATTTGAATTGCATAATGATAGATCAGAGAATAATTTTGACTATTCTATCCAAAGCCATTAGCTTAGGAGAGAGAAGTACTATTTAGTTTCTAAAAAATACTCCAGCAGAAAGGTTTGAGAAACGGAAATAAAGGCTACAGTAGAAGTACACAGGAAAGAGAGCAAATCAAAAGAAATTGTATCACTTTCTCACAGACCCCGCCACAAGGACTACACCATTCCTCAATCCTGAGGTCCTCACTAGAGCAAAGTTCTAAGACTAAACAGGTTAATGAAGAGACTTTGGCATTTTACCCTTCTGGTTGAGGGTATGATGCATTGCCTTAGCACATTGCCCACAACATTTTGCTGTTGCTGTATTGCTCTTGCAAGTTCACCATGTGGCATTTTAACACAATAACCTTCCGGCTCTTTTAGGTGTAAAGCACCTGAAAGCATAAGTACAATCCACAAACAGATTGTAAAAATTAAAAAAAAAAAACATCCAGATACCTTTTTTTTTTACCACGTTTTCTCATTAATTATCCTGTGACCTGTGAACTACAGCAAAATAGTTTTTCAATAGAATAATTGCATTCAACAAAAGTGTTTGCAGGCTGCCAACAACAGAGTCAAGATTTCTGTTAGTCCTGATTTTTTATTTTAGCTTTTGCCTTTCACATTCCCTTTCTCTTACAGAATGTCATTTGCAACCATGAACAAACAAGTAATTTAGAACACATTGAGAAGCATTCACATTGGCAAAAAAACCAGGTCGAAAAGAAACCAACTCAGTCAAACTGGAGGTTGGTGGACTAAAATTCTGCAGGATGATCTCCTGCAGAATAGTATTAACCAAAACCCTAAAATGATAAAATTCTCTGATTTATGGTTTGTTTTAAACAAGAAACATTGAACTCTTGCAGTAATGATAGGTATTTCAGTTGGTTTGCACGTACATGTATGTGTAAATATATGGACACATATCCTGTTATATATCTGAGAAGAAAAAAATTGAGTTAGAAAGCTTCAACCCCCTTCACCCCTCCCAGCTATCCAGGAAGAGCAAACAGTAGTCCAGCAGGTAGTTTAACCTCAGTGTATGAGGTTAAAAAATTTCTGACAGGACACAGTTTGTGATTTACACGCAGGGCACAGATGGAACGCTCAGTTTATGCAGCCAGTTGTCAGTACTTGTTGGAATATTTGGTGACTTTACTTTGTCCCCGGCAAAGGGGGTGGCAGCTTAGTGCAAAGCATTTTGTATGATACTAGAAACTTCTGCAGTTGCTGTAAACCAGCACCATTCTTTAAAGTAACAGAGGCACACCCGTGTATAGTAACAGAAGACTTCACATCATGTTTGCTTTCCTTAAAAACATGGCAAGAATTACTTCACAGATAACAGGAATTGCTTGAGAACTTTATAGGAAACCTTACCAGGATTCAAATTTTTGAAATTGAGTATTCACAGAACTTTATTAAAATATTGTTATCTCTTTTTTTTTTTAGTTCCATAAATTTTTGGGGAAAAAAATGTAGCCACCAAACCAATCCATTTTAAATAGTTAGGAGATAAAAACAACAAAATGTGTTCCTCAGTGATGTCATGAGATACATACACTAAAAAATTAATGAGAATGTCATGAGTTAAAGGCAGTATTTTGGGACTATCATACTTTTGTACAGTAACATGCATTTCTAAAAAAGAATATACCTAGCTGACAAGACCAAAAAAATCAGATTAAAGTGGCACTTTGCTTTGACTCTGCTGAATCCTCCACTAAATCCTTGTCAATATAATGGCAAGCAATGAATAGTTTATGAAAATAACGTGCCAGCACATACAAGCAAGATTCTCTTCTCTACCTGGCAGACAGTGCTTTTGTAATCGGGAAGAATAATTGCAACTTTTCTCTTAAGTGCACAGTCATTTGCAAATCTTAAAATGCAACTCCTGTCAAGCTGCAGAGCACCCGTTGTGTGCATACTTTTGGCAGTGAGGCATTTAGTCTCGTGATTAAGAATGTACAGTTCACTACATTTGAATCCAGCAGCAATAAGTATTGATTTTGAACCGATGTGATTTCTTTCTGTACTAAAAAAAAAAAAACAAACCCATAGCTTTTGTAGCATATGTTTTATTGCTATGTTTGCTAGTTAGCATCCATTTTCCATTCCTATTGACATATACTTCCCCCTCACACTGGCAGGCAGCTTTAAATATGTATGTATGTCTTCTCCTACATTTTAGTGATTGTTTCACTTCAAATTACAGTACTGGTTGTGCTGAGAAGTCAGTTTTACATCATCCTGGAAACAACTTTCCTAAACAAAATTCAAAGTAGGAGCAGGTAGAAGCTCCACAGGGATTCTATTTCTTGTGGAGCTGTTTTCAAGCTATTCCTACTATTTAATTATTGAAGGGGAGGGCTTGCATTTGCACAGATTTGGTCTACCACCAGCTTTGCTCCTTTGATAAGACAACAGAAAGTTCCCTTCCAACTTCTATACTTGCCGTTATTAGAAAACACAGACTCCATAAGAGCCAAGTGTAAGATGGCTCCATTTATAAAACTAGAGATGTCAGGAAGGGTCACCTTCAATAATTCAGGACTTTTCATCCTAAATCCATATATTTAAAAAATGCTGATTGATACTATTTTCAGGATTTGAAACAAACAACAACAATAGAAAAGCACAAACTTTTCTCTGCACCTTAATTTAATAGATGAAAACAGTATTTCCTACCTGCTTAATATTCACTGAACTTCTTGGAAGAAAAGTACAGTTTCACAGAGGATGCAGTATAGAATACTGGAGACAGATTAATTAAAATATTGCAAAGTCAAAAATCATAAAATATTTAGAAAGCCCAGAAACAAGAAGAAATAATACCAGCTAATCTGACCTCTTAGGCAGTATTAATTACTGTGCAGTGTTACTGTTATTGCTGAGGTGCTTACATGATTACTACTCCAGGAAATTACTGAAAGAAGTCTTGATGAAAAATAAAGAATTAATGTATTAAATGCTTTTAAAAATACATAATTGATTAATAGATACAACAGTAATGCTATAAAAGCTATACGCTATATTTGAATGCCAGTACACAAAGGCTGAGATGTAGCCTAAAACTTGTATTTCATTCCAGATATGGACAATAAACATTTTAAAAATTAATGTAGTGAAACTGGGTTTATAGTAATTTATCCTGCAGAGAAGTTCGTATTACCATGAACATGGTAGGTAGTGTAAAAAAGAAAAAAAAAGCAGCTTTTTTTTCCCCAAGAGTGGTTCAGAAATGGCACATTCTGTCAGCACCATCATTCAGTATATCACAGGCCTGACTGCGTGCTACCTCATATTTTATTCCTACAACTTGGAATTGCTGTTTTGCTTCTTGTACTGTGTGATGCTGTCTAGTTGATGCCCATTAGGAAAAGTCAACCTGTTGACACTGAGAATTTGTTAGAAAGCTATCAATATTGACAGCAAACAGTGTCCAAAGAAATAATGCTGGTTTAGTTACTAAAATGAATGAATCAATTTCTGTTTCACCTTAAACAACAGCCTGTTTTCATATATGATGTAGCATGAAATAGAAACAGGTATTGTGACTGCAGTTTAGGCCACTGTAGGTATCTGCAGAAATCATAAAAGAACATAAATCAGGCTGGAACAGCTTAGAAATTCTGTATAGAAGAGGAACATTTCCAGAAGAGAGAAAGCTGTTATATTTATAGCACTGGACAGTGGTGTATAGCTTTTTATTGACTCAGTAGGGTTTAAGATGTCAAAATGAGTGGTGATTTTACTGAAGAACAGAGTAAGTATTGTGAAAGATATGAGACACTTCAGCCTCCATCTCTGGGTACTTTAGCTGGGCATCTAAAATCACAGACTGAGATTTTGAAATTTGAAGCCAAGCTATAGAAATTCCACCACCTGTCCTAGAAGCAAGGCACCTTTCCTCATGCCAGCATAGATCAAATTGTGCTTCATAATTAACTATATTTTCATATCCTTATCCTCTATGTGAACAGCAGTAGCTTTCAAAGTATTTTAAAAGGTGACAAGCAGAATAAGTGATTCTACCTGACATAGTTAAGAGAATGACAGAGCACAATTCTGAGTTGCCAGGTGACATACTAGGTTTCCTTGTAAAGGCTCCAACTTTTTCCTTTTATCTGTTTTCAAAAGTACATGCAGTTAGCTCATTATATGAAAACATCTTTCAAATAGTGCTGAGTGGGTAAAATCTCCTCCACAAAATGACTTTAATAATAATTTTCCATTAGTTTTAATCTTTAAACCCTCAGGTCAATTTTTATTTATTCACATCCAGTAAACCTTTGTAAAAATGTTCCCAGTGACTTCTAGACAAAAAATGCACATGGACTAAAAATCAGACAGCCTCAGACAGAGAAGAGCGGCACCACTTGAAATTTTATATGAAGCTTAGATCATTTTCCCATCACAGTTTTAGGGCTGCTCTACAATTGCCCATCAGATGTTGAAAGGCAATGAAAACACTACAGTGTAGATGACTACAGATCGAGTGTAGTGGGGGTCTTACACTAAGGTCAGTGCCAAAATAAAGCAATATACTGCTAGCAGTGTTTCTTATTTCACATGTGGGCTGTATTTCAAAAGGAGAGGGGTAATCTATATCTGAAATACAGATAAAAATCAGCAATATACTCCCTTTGGTTTTTCTTTTTTTTTTATCTCCTATGGTGTGCTGTACATGCATGGCCAACAGAGGAGGTAGTTTAAGGTTTTATAACAGAACCAAATAAAACAATATTGTGATTTTGTGGTTTCAAAAGAAAAAAAACCCAACATTAAAATCAATAACTTTAAGGTTTGGCTTAACCAAGGTATGAAAAACCCCCTTCCATGTGTTACATAGGTAGAACAGTTCAGTAATAATTGAGCTCTGTATTGTGGATGCTACCTGAACCTGAAAGTCACTGTGAACTGGGGTCTCAACAGGTCTGAGTCCTTTCAGACCAAAGAGCCTTGCAAAAATATTGGTAAAAAGTGTTTGTGTGGTAAATGTGTCAAGTTTGGTTGTTCGGTTAATTTACCAAACAGAATATTTTTCCCTGAGAATGACACACTGAAAATAATATTTTTTTAAATCAAGGATTTTCATGCCAGCTCATTTATAAAGTCTTAATTTTGAGGATAGTCTTGTGTATTTTTGCTGTTTCATAGCAGCAATGGCAGCACGGCAATAAGACAATCCACAGACTGAACTGTCCTGCTCATCTGTAAGTGATTGACTTGCAGAGCTGCATTTTTAAGCCTACAGTTCTCTATGTCCAACAAAATAATCTGCAAGAAGCAGGTTTTTCCTTCCAGTGCAGTTTGTTGCACATTCTTACAAAGGTAACAAGCAGTTCTTCTGAAGTTACCCATGTCTAGCAAATCTAGAGTTTGGACTGTAGATTTTAGAAGTTTATGACTTTTCCTGCAACTGCAGCAGTACCTACAGCATCATGAATACATTTGATGTTCGTTCCCTTTCAGTGTATTTCATTGACACCACTCTCTTCTCTAAGCACAAGGATTCATGACCATACCAGTATCTCAGTCAATAGCACTCCTACTGTTTCAAGTACCACGCTTCCTTTTTCCTTTCTCTTTGCAGCCAAATAGATGGAAGGTGAATATCCATTTATGCTTTAAAGGGATTCAAACTTACACAAGGACCTTCCAATCTCTGAAGAAAGAGCTGAGAGTAAATAATGGTGGACCATATGCCTCGTAAGTGAAATTCTTTTCTATTGGAAAACATGGTAAAATATTTTATTGTTTAATTTGTTGTATATTTAAAGTTGTTACCTTTATAGATGCTGTGAATAAGTCTAGTACTGTATAAGTACTGTGTTGCAACATAGCCAGCTATCAAGCTATCAACCTTTTGATTTCTCTTCCTTGCATCTTTGTTTCAAACTCTGCAAAAAATTGAGGCCGTTCTTTGTGCTAGTAAGAAGGAATAGCTCAGAGTCAACCAAAAGGAACTTCAGACCACCACTTTTATTTTCACTGAGCACAAAGAACTCCATCCACTTTTTGTAGTGAAACTATGATTTAGCTTTGCTGAACATGATACAAATTGCTGTTTGTCCATATATTCACTTTTTTACTTGCTTGTCTTGTAAAGCACTTTGGTACTCCATGGGTAGGAAAATATATCATACAGGACTGAAATTAAATTGTCTGTTCTGTTGAAGATGAAACATTCTCTTAAATGTTTATCCTACTACATACTTAGACCTGTGTAGAGATAAGGGAGTGTTTTATAAATACTGAGCTTGAATTCTACTGTCAGTTTTATATGTTTAATAATATATCAAAATGTTTAGATCCATGGGGTGCCATATAAAGACAGAGAAATAAAACACAGACCTCATTAAGTCGTGTTTTGTTCTTTACAGGATCTTGCTACTACCAAATACTGAAACTTGCCTGAAGACTTCAAATGGCACTTTGTCAGAGAAATCAGCATCTGAAAATGTGTCCACCCTGCCTCAAGCTCTGTTTCTGAAAATCCTTATCTGCCTCTATAAACACTCTTCGAGATTCAGAATTTTAGAATAAGTAATGTAATTTCAGCTGCCTACAAAATTTGAGGAAAGTTATTAAAATATACCCAAGTATCAGCCTTTTATTTCTTTCCATTAGTGGTGACACTGCAGTGGCTCTTGCAAGTGACCTTTGTGTGTCAGCAGCAGGAAAATAATGTACTTCATTTACCTTAATGGACAGTAGTAGGAATACCAATTAGAACTTCAGCAACCTCCTTTGCAGTTATTACTGTCTACTAATTTAGGGGCATGGAGGACATAGAAGACTTTCTTCAGACTTGCACAGCCATAATGTAACAGCTTTCTTTGTTTCTGTTCTGTATCACCAAAAAGATGGAGAATGCACCTGCAGAGGGAAGGCTCATGGGCTGCTTTCTCTGCTCTGATGACAGACCAACGGGTAAGTGAATTAACTACAGGAACTGAACTATATGACTTATGAATTCAGGAGCAGAAGGACCTTATCTCTCTGAGTTTTTTTACAGGATGACTCAAAAGACTCACTCTGCTTAACATGCCTGGGGCATGCAGACTAATTAAGAGGCAAAGTGAAGAGACACAAATGGAGAATGCATTATAAGAAAATGACCATTTAGTTCCTTTCTATAGAAAAAAACCCCAGCTACTAGCTAAGTAGTTAATGCATTTGTGAAAATTGGTGTATTCCAGCTGATGCTGGACAATATGGCTCTCATGTTTTCCATGGAGTTTGCTCATCATCAGGACTCCCTACAAATCAGTGAAGAGATTTGACTCTTGTAGAACTACATTAAGTTCTTTACTGGCTCCAGTTTTCCCCACATATTTTCAGGATACAAAACTGTCCAGTCCAAATCTTTAATTTTCTCAAGGACTCAATCACATTTGAGGTCCATTCCAGTAGTTACTCTTCTGTCAGAAATTTGAACTGTCATGCCCTTGAACTGTTCTCACTATGAAGAAAAGAAAATGCCAGGACAAAACCCCAGCATGGGCAAATAAAAGAAAAAAAAAAAAAAAAAAAAAAGGAATGCTTCACTGGAGTATGCAGTCAGACTACTGAAGATAAATATGGATAGCTGTAGGACAGTCATTAATTCAAACAGTGAGAATAGGAGAGATGTGATATTCTGTGAGACAATTCTAAAACTCAGTGAACATTCAATATAAAAAGTAATGTGCTAGAGAAATGCATAACCATGGTGGGGTTGAGAGGCAGTAAAAGATCCTGGATAAGGGATATTACTAAACAATCTCATGTTTTGATTTTGTTATCAGAAAGAAGAGGAACACAACATGAACTGAATAACATTTTCAGAAGTTATGAAGTTATCAGCCATGTAACTCTGACTGAAGGTTTGTTCAGGAAACACGGATACTGACTGATCTAAGAAAAAGGGAGGCTATAAGTGACACTGGAAATAAGTATAAGACTTCTGGAAAAAACCAAAACAAACCAAAAAACCCAACAAACCAAAAGCTGACAAAACAACAAATAAAGAAACAAACAAAAAAACCCACAAAAAGAAACCACCCCTCCAAAAAACCCCACAACCAAAACAAATCAAACCAAACAACCAAAACCACAAGCAGCAAAGACAATACTCTTCAAGGGCAAGAGTGAAGTGCCATAAGTAATGCCTTTTACAAGCATTGAGTTTGCTGGTAGAAAGGTGCAAGTCACAAGAGAGATCCATTATAAATATATTTTTCTCAAATCAGAGGTATTAGAAAAAGCATCCTGGGATAACTCAGCCAAATGAATAAGAAGAGTATCTCCAAGCAAAGAGAGAGAGCCAATTTCCTAAGCTCTTTTTCCAGAAATACTTTCTTAAGTAGCCTTGAATCATTAACATTCATAATACATCTATCAAAAAAAAAGTTTCAGGCAGATGAAAACAGAATTTCTGAAGAGCCCTTGGTAGCAGCACCAGCTCCAAGTGAGGCAGACCTGAGGTGGCATTCATTGATGCAGGGGAGTGCAAACATTATCTGTTTCGCTTCCATAATAGCTACTGCAGCAAGAACAAGATTTTTGGTTGATGAGGCAAATCACAGGTAGTAGGGAAGTGACCATAAAATAGCCTATTGTAAAAAGCCACTAAAATTAATAAAGCATTTCCTTTTTTCTTTTGACTTGTGGACAGTGCACCAGGGAAACCTGGACAGTGTTTTGTGAAGAGTTTCAAACTACAAATCATTCAAGAACCAACACTCAGATACTTTATGGTAGAGAAGTATAGTACAACCAGCTCAGAAGCATTTGTATTTAGTGGCCAAAAAGTGTTACTCCTTATTTGTCGTTCTGAGAGGAAAAGAGTGCAATATCGTTTTGTCCCTAAGAAACTGTTCTAAAAACTCTTATGCTTTCTGGAAGACTTGAGCTAAAACTTTCACTTTATTCTGCAATTCTATGACTTTCTTTAAAAAAAAGAACCAAACCTGTTATCAAGACTTCTATAAGAATGTAAGCACCCACATCGCTCTGAAATCTTACGCATACACAAATCTTGGATTTTTTTTCCACAAGAAAATTTCAGGGACCTAGGAAATTGGGTAGTGTGCAGATGACAGGGAGACCTTTATAAAAACCAAAGCAAGACAACTTACCAATATATCAGCAATGCTCTAAATGAAGCACAACTGAGATTAGTGGAAGATAATTTGCCTCAATTAAGAAGAGAGAAAAATCACTACCATCAAGACTGAAGAGTACTGTATAACGTGTTACATCTATAACATCTATGAGAGTAAAACTTCCCAGTTTTTCAGTGGAGTCCCTCACACAGCTAAGCCCCAACTTCCTTCACCATAGCAAAAAAGCCTTCCATTTCCAGAACACACAAATTTTTCACATACACAGAGCAGCATAGGAGAGTTTTATTTAGCTACATGACTTCAAATTCATGTGAACTGCATTCAACTGATGGGATAATATATGTAAGCCAACTTAAAATCCAGACAGTCTGAGCCTATCTATCCCTCATTAAAGCTGACTTGCTGTCAGTTGCTGGAAAAACCCTCAAAATTTGTGCCCCAGTTTACCTAACTATAAATTGGGTTTGAATAACACTATTCTTCTGCACATACCGAGACCTTGCAAATTAGCACGTGTAAAGTGGAAGAAAATAAATGATAAATCATTACATAAGACTAAGTGCTACTATTCTGAATTTGTACAGTGATAATAACTTGCTTTTATAGACTAGTAAAATCATGAGATCATAGGAATAAATTTAAATTAGCACATGTCAGAGGGCCACAGAAGACTAGATAAGGTGACATTCTGGTTTAATCTTCTAAAAAGCATTTTGTATAGCAAAATCTGTTTTAGAAGTGTTATATTAAAAATAAAATGTATTTCTTTTCAGATTATAGAAAGTCTTAGTAGAAACAGCTTTTCCTGAGAAACAGTAATAATTTCAAATATCAATTATTCATATTTTTCAATATATCTCAAAAAATTCAATAAACTTTAGAAAATAGATCTAAGTATCACAACAAGCCTGTGAAAGGGGAAATGTTATGTTGCTTTAAATTATGTAAGGAATTGGTTAAGCTATCTGCCTTTAACTTACTACCAGTTCTTCAGAAGAATTTAAATTCAGAGATCTTTCTACATTCGTTACATCAAAAGCCATATTGACATGGTACACCACAGCTATGTGATCACAAGAAGGACTTTGGTGTAAATTCCTGCAGGTATGGTTTGGAGAGAAAGGGAATAACCTCACAAGGAGAGATGATACCTTTCAGCAAGGCAGCATTTTGGCCAGACATTCTTATGCAAAACAGCTGCAGATGTGAAGTTAAGCACATATACTGGATTAAAGAAATTACTGGGATTTCAGCAAAGGAACACAGTCCTGTGAAAGTGGCTGTAAGAGTGGTCTAACACTCAAAGAAAATGCTGGTGAAGATAGAAGATTAAGTCAGAGGGGAAGATTAAGAAGATTCTTCTCCTTCTCCTACTCATTGGTGGACATGGACCAGTGACCAGCCCACTGCTGCAAAACCAAACTGCATTTTGCTGAGAAGGGGCCTCGAAAGTCCTGATTGATTCTGAGTGGTCACCTGTCATAGCAATGAAGCACTGCTCCAGTAAAATACAGACATATTCATATCCTCAGTTACACACCTGTAAGCCAGTCTGCATTTGCAATTACATTCAGGGCAGATGTTAAATGGAGTTAAACAATAAACTGGGCAGTCTGAATGGGATTTTGGGTTGTTCTAAGACACAGGAAAATAGCTATCACTGCCCTCTGTTCTTCCCAGTTCCACACATTTAAGGCACTTGCACATACATGGACAAAAATGTTTTATTTATGACCAAGTCCATCGTGGGAGATACTGCATTAGCAAAGTCACGATCTTTGGTCACGATCCAGGTGAGCTAAGAAGAGTTTCAAACAACAACAAAATCTCTCTTCCCCCAAAGACTTGCAATTTAATTAAACACGTGTTTCTCCAAGTTTTGCTTGATATTTTGACTCCATTTTCCAGTTAGGTGACAAATCTATGCTTGCACCTGTTTAATTAATCATCTTCTTAAAAAAACTACTACTTTTATGGAATAAGGCACTGTATATTTTCTCTGATACTGACATTTGCCCCCATCCATCAGATTTATAGAATACCCATTCAACAAAAAAGATGGAAACTAAGAATGTATTGATGATAGCATTTGCTTTTCTTTTTGCCTTTTTTCCCCCCAAAATTATCCATAAACAACCAGTAACATTTTCCACAACGGAGGAAGCAGTATTTTTTCAGGTCTGCCAGATATAGACGAACTCCTACTTTAAACCTTGTGATGAAGAAGTGATATTGTGAAGTTTATTTCCATTTTGGCAGGAAGTGTTGCTCTGACGTGAGCCTAGAAGTTCTGTTGCCACTGTTTTTTTGTGTATATTAGAGAGAATTATTGGGCTAGGGAGAATAGATTTAGTTATATTCCTTGCCATGCAGTGACTTTGACCATATCACAAAAAAGTTATACCATAGTATAACAAGGCAATAAAGGTCTTCTTTCTTCCTCTTTTTTTTTTTTTAAATAGGCTGAAAGCTGCCTAGAAGGAAGAGAGAATATGTGAGCTGAAAAAAATACATTATGCAGTACAGAACAAATGGAGACAATACCTCACAGAACAGATAAGAGAGAGCAAAACAGACACGCAATTCCAAGGTAAATACAGACAAGCCACATAAAAGGGTTATAAAAGCAAAAAAGTACAAGTAACCAAACAGTGAAAACAACCACTCTCTATTGGAAAAGTCATCAAAGAAAAGGAACTGGTGAGGACCACAGTTAAAAACTAATTTTAATAGGTTTTTGCTGATTTGAAATGAGTGGGATTGTATCTACAGAAATACAAAATAACAAAAGAAATGTATAAGAATCAAAACCACATGAATTGTATATTGTTTTGGTATAAAAGATGTTCTCAGCAAATGAATGGCTTGTCTAAACAGTAGTTTGTTGACAAGTGTTTAAACTTTTAAATAATGCTTGCCAAATTCTCTAGGGGGGCTTGTGGAAGGTAATCTGAACAATTTTTGATATTAATTTTGATAATTTGCCACCAAAATGTAGAATACTTTAAACTACAACTGAAATACGCTGATCTGAAACTACTAAAAGAATGGGTCATTATCCTGCATAAAAATCATCAGGGAGAAAACTGTCTCAGTCTCTTATTTCCTTTCAACTTCTTCCCCAAGTCAGCTCTGGAGAAAGGATAAAACAAAAAAGATCTAAATCCCATTCATGGACATTTGATCACTGATATAAAAAAAATCCCCACTTATATTTGCCAAAAAAGTTATTTCTCTAGGAGGAGACCATATGCAGCTAACATTTATAGTTAACACAGCTGTATTCGATCACAACCGTATCGTAGTTCACAATAAGCACACAACAGCAGGTGGAAAAGATTTACAGAGTAGAACTACACCAAAATAGGTTGCTGGAAAACATTCTGGACAAATCCCTGATACAGTTACAAATGGCCACAGTGGATATCTCCTGCCATACACTTAGCAAAGTTTTATCTATTGTCAAGGAACAAAACAATCTATATGTTGCAATTGGTAATACTTTAAAACAAACCAGATTTTTCTTTTTTCAGAGAACATTCCTTCCCCCAAGCTCCAAAAAAAGGAAAATGAAACTAAAAAAATACTTGCTGTTAATCAGTGCTTGACAAATAAGGCAATTATCAGATACTTCACAACCCTTAGCAGAACTTGCTAGAACAAAGATATATTAAGTTTTCAGCAACAGCAGTAATGGTCCCAATAGGGATCCCTGGGGGACACCACTTGTCACCAATGTCCACCCGGACACTAAGCCACTGACCACTCCCTCCAGATGTGATTGTCCAAGCAATTGTTCATCCCCTTAACAATCCATCCATCAAATCTACACCTCTCCAATTTAGAGAGAAGGATGTTGTGGGGGGGGCCATGTCAAAGGCGCCCAAAAGTCCAGATATACAATATACAACACTCATAGTCATTAACTTTCACAAATATTTTTACCAAAGATTTACCAAACCCCACTTCAACAGATATTTTCAGAGATAAGAAAAACACTTTTTACATACATTTATGCAAAACTACATTATTGTACATTTGCTAAAAAAATGTAATTTAAAAAAATTTTTAAAAAAATTATTTCACTGCCCAAAATTATGGAGACCTAAATCTGTCAGAAGGGCACTGAACAATCCCAGAAACAATAAAAAAGAACCTGTACATACTACTCTTTTGTTAAGGCTTTAAAACACCTACAGGAAGTTGTCTTAAACAGTTCCCCATTATCATTCTCATTGATCTCACTAAGTTCTCTCCCCCAGATGCTTTGCTTCCTAGCTTTTTCCATCCTTCTAAAACTGGCTGCATGGCTTTTTCCATCCTTCTAAATCTGGCTGCTCTTAAAATATATATATATATATATATACACACACACACATTTGCATTTAAAGTGGTGTGCTTAGTTTCTGGGCTTAGCTTCATACTGTTTTTGTGTAATTGCCTAACCAGTGTTCAGAGCAGCTGTAAAGTAGCTGTACCTACATAGCTGTATTTATATATTGTATCCAACAATGCTGACACACCATTCCTACCTCCCCGATGTCACAAGAGGCACAGATTGCAAGAATAACTGAAGGCAGAAGTAGCTGTGCAAGTAGCTAATGGAGAACAGGTGTCCACAGGCACATCTCAAGGAGTCGGGAAACCCCAAAGAAACAATCACCCTGGAGATCCCTGTGAATCTGAACCAGCAGAAGCCTGCTGAAACGCCTTCAAAAGCACAAATTCTTCATTCTTTAGAAATACAGCTAAAATGAAAGGTTTTCAGTAACACTCAGCAATGATCAATGTTAAGGGAAAGACAATCAATACATAAACTATCACTTCCACAGAAGTTAAGTCATATTTCTGGTCTATTTCTGAAAAAAGCTCACGAACAACTTACAAGGACAAATCTGGGATGCCCATGCACACACTCATGGAAAACTAGTAATCAGTGGGAGAAATTCCTGATCCATATATGAACGCCTATTGAATATTTTGATTGTGAGAAAGTGCCACGAATTCCAGAAATGGAAAAGCACTGTACTGAAATTGTTTGCATGCATGCAACAGATTTGTAACAATTTAAAAAAAAACCCCAACCATCTCCTCAGTACTTTGCAACAACAATAATGAAAAAAAGGAAGGGAAGAGATCAACATCTTCACCAAAAAGAAAGCTCAATCATTTAATGATTCGGAGACTAAATTAAGATTTATTCATCATAAAATGTCAATGCATTAGATGGAACTCATCTCACCAATTCTTTTGTTAAAAGGAGGTGAAAACTCTCACCTATGACCAATGCTTCCAGAACTTGGCAGGAAGGTAGAGGGGGAGAGAAGAAAAGCATGAGCCCACATTTTATCCCTATCTCCTGCTAGAGAGGCAGAGTTATAAATTTAGGCCATCACAGAGATGCAGTGGGAAACATTAGAGTTTTTAAAAGATGCTAAAGGTCAATCCATTCAAGAAATTTATGGAAAATTTGATAATACTGAGCTACCCCAACCAATCCCTCATGTTCAGGTCAAATTTCAATTATTGAGAGACCTTTATGTCAGGGGAAAATAATTCCCAGCATTGGTAGCATATGCCCTGTCAACATAAATCACAAAAACTGGATATATATGCATCCATGTGTAGTTCTCCAGTCTGCAGTTAGAAATCTTTGCAAGTACCATACTCTACTTCCAGAGATTAAGGAATGCCCTTGATCCTCTTGCTTGACTGCATTAGCTTTACTAGCTCTCTGAACATTTGACAGAAGATTGTACAATTTTGTTACTCTGCAAAATCTCTGCCGTCTCTCTAATGGAATTATGAAAGCTTTCCTTTAGGTCCATAAGTAAACTACTTTTCAAACCAGACACATTTAGCCCCCCCTTGTAATATAACATGCAAAAAGCTTAATGACAAAAAGCTTTCTTGCCTTCTCTTCTCATTTGTCCCCAGGTCCTGCAGATTTACTTCATGGAGGAACAGGAAAAGATGGAAATAAATGAAGAGGTTTGGCATGTATAACATTTAAATAAAATACAATAAAATCAATCTTACAGAAGTATTATAGATACAAGCTTTTTTTTTTCTGATTTATGTTTATTGTTTAACATGCTTTAACTGAAAGCATTAGAAACACACTCCAGGAAATACACAATATCAGCATGTGACAATGCTTTGATTATCACACCTTGCTAAAGAACACATGCTGCACGCTCCAGAGGTTTTAGAGAGAGGCAGATTCATTTTCTGTGCAAAGGAAAGCATGCTGGGCGTTTCCTCATATGCCAAAAAAGCCTACCTTAAGTACCATCCCCACTCTCTTAAAGGGATTTCTAGTGGTGAAGTGTAGGTCTCCTGGCTGCAGTACTGCCTTCTCTGTAATGTCACCTGATGATGGAATGCGCAGCAGCAGCAGCCAGGGAGAACAAAAGCTATAGCCTAAATGACTGACCTTTTGGGGAAGTGTTTGACAAGAGCCATCGTGTTACTTAAGGGGAATATTGGTGGTGTTCTGTTATGAAAATGTGCAAAGAGCTTCTTCCACAAATGTCAATTTAGAAAGCCACATCTGTCACATTTGTGTCCATTTTCACTCCCGTTTACAGTTAAATTTAACGATTAGCATCAAAGAAAGGAAATGCACTCATCACAAATTTTCCAGCAGAGAGAGGTTGCATTAGAGAAAAAAATCACACTCCCACTAGAATAATTATTACAATAAAGGAAATACTCAGGACATTACCTATTAAGGTCTGAACATTTTTGATGCATAGCAAACAGCACTTGAGCTTCACAACACATTGCTTCTCAGCAATGTTTAGAATTTTTGCCTAATACCCATAAAAACTCCAATAGTGATGCCCTGAAACATGTGACACTGTAAGGTTTCTCTTTAAAACTATTAGCTGAAATAATAGATGCAAAAAATCCAGAGAAAATTTTCAGAGTTGCACAACTTTAACACTAAATAACAGAGACAGCAGAAACATACACAATTACTGCAGACACTGCTTATCATCCCTTACAGGCCAAGGTGCAAAAGTACCACTTAGCATTGACTGCTTTGGACAGTTGAAAGCTAAAATCCAGTGTGACTGCATTCTACAGCCCAGCTTTGGTTGCATAAAACAAAAAGATACTGAACAACACGAGTAAGTCAGGTTTGAACACCACAGTGCAGGGGTAGTTCCTTAAACATGTTAAAATGAAGATGCAGCAAACTTTCTTGTGCACCAAGAAGTTCAAACATCAGTTTGTCAGCAAAAGCTTATCTTTGATGGCATTTTCCTACTTCATTAAATAGTCTTAGTTATGTATGTTTCATTAAAACAAGCCAATTCCTACAAACAAATCCAGCCCTGGAGGCGTCAGTCCTGTTCAGCAGTGAATGTTACAGTCTGCAGGAGAGCAAAGCTCCAGGCTAGCTCATGTTTGCCTGCGTTTTCTCAGACTGAAAGCTTCTGAAGTTTATTCTCAAAATCCTAGTTGATAGCCAAAGGTGGATACCAATGTCTGAAACATTACGTTTCTTTATTGTAGTAAGAAATAACATTCTTGATTTTTATTTGTAAAATATGCCTTCTAATCAGGAAACACTGGATAATCCAGGTGGTTTTGGTCAAAAGTCTGGTCATTGGTGTATGAGCTCTGTACTTATGATATGGATATTGGTTATTCTTTTACTACTACTCTGTGACAAAGTACAGAACATGCATAAAAAGTTCTTTATCTAGGTGAAGAAAAATAAAATTCCATTTCAGCTTGACATGGCTAGAGAACTGCAGTGTCTTTTCCACTGGAATGATCTGCTGTAGGAGTTGGCCACATACTTTAAATGTGACTGACATGTCTCTGAATTTAATGTGTCATCTGCTGAGTTCAGGATCTGCTGTCTATCTCTCAATGTGTAAAAAATGAATTACTTCAAAATGATTTATTGCCAGCAAAATAGAATGTGAAAACAACAACTGAAACAGTGTTGTAAAGGTATCCTACATTTAATAGCACTGTTTGATGAGTAAATTATTTCAGAAATATAATCAAACATTCTTACTGTGAAACTCTCAGACTTGATAAAGCTCTTGCACAGTCTGGCATCTGCTTCCTGATTCATAAAGGGCTAATGCCATTAAGAACATGGACAAATGCAGCATTAAACCCCAGGTTTCCACTGCTGTTTGTAAATCCCTGCAGAAAATACAGGGTTGTATTTTCAGTACCAATCTGCAGAATTAATCTCTCTGCTTTTATCTTTTGTGCTTTTTTTCCTCTCCTGTGAAGTATCTACAGAGGCATCTTTAATAAAGGATTTTCATTTCTGTTTTTTTCTACAAATGGATGGCTTGCTTTATAAATCTCATCTGTGTACAAGCTAGCAAAAGCTTCATATATAGAACTATTTTCAAAATGTCATGGGTGATCCCTCAAAAATAACTGGTTATCCTTCAAAAACATTAAAAATTCAATAGATTGGTATTAATGCTTAATATTTTTACCTTGGAAAGATTAACATAAACGTTAAAAATCAGTGATGAGTGGAGGTAAAAACTCCAATTAGTTGAGAAGTTAAAGCATAACTACAATTGAACATGAGGACTATTATGCTTACAAGCAGCTTAAAATGAAATACATCACATTGCATATTGAATCCCATTCAGCTTTCAAAAGCACCAATCCAGTAAACCTCCATAAAGAATATTTCATATCCTTTAAAAGCAAAGTGTAAACGTTTACCTCCTTTTTTAGACTGCATCCATGTCATCCACACCACTGTTATTCACCAAGCCATTCCTAGGATACAGACAGATGATACTCAAATAAAACTACTGTCCTTTTTTCTTGCCATCTATGTCACCAAAAATATCCCCAGTAAGAAAAACAAGTGCTACACTTGTTTCAAGTGTCCCTTGGCTGTTAACATAATCCAGTTTGGTTCTCCTTTAATCTGGAGTAAAGTAGCTCTTTGCTCACTAGTGGTTAAATGAGTCAAGTTTTTAGCCAGCATTGCTACCAGACCCTCCACCTTCCCATTCAGGAGCCGTCTGTCCAACAGTTGGGATTATAAAATCTAAGATTAGCAAAAAGTGGTTGGACCTATTAAAAAACCTGTGAGTTGGACACAAGCAAAGAGAAAAGAGTATAACATGTTTTTGCTTAGGTTTTTCCTCTTCTAGTAATTATCAGTGCTTACTTTTCACCTTCTTCTTCTAATTATTAGTGAGGGGGAACACAAGCCGTTCCTGTGTTGAAGGGTCGTTTTGCCTGAAATGGTTTGTTGCTGTTTGGTTTTACAAGAAGCTGAAATAGTGAATAAAAATGTCAGTGGTAGCTTGCCAAACCCTGGGAGGGGTTTTCATGGCAGGTTATTTTAAATATTGACAACATCCAGCTTCTTGACAGGAATTAAATATATCCGCTGCCTTTCATAATATTTTTTCCCTGTTTTGTGAGCATTATCACATTATTCTACCTGCAGAGGAAATCTGACATTTTAGTGACTATTAATCACAGAAACAAGACTGGAAGCAGGAAAGGAAGATCATCTTTCTGAAATATTTATCTCTTTTTTTCAAATGCGTGCAGAAGTTTGGAGGGAGCCACCTGTTTGTTTCTGATATTCATGAAGCTAATAACCCCTGGGGGTAAACAGATATTGCCTAGGCCTCCAGTATTAGTTAAGGCTTCAAAGGACAATTAGAATCACTTGTGATGCATGGCACATAATTATTGTCAAACTTTACTCTAGAAGACTTCAAATACAGACAATTTTGGAAAGAGAAATGCAAACAGAGAATAACAGACCAGTGCAGTGATTTGCCAAGAGTTATGCATAAGGTTAATTACAGACTTGACCATTCAACGTCGAACTGAAAGTTGGAATGGTTTTGCTGGACCTTAGGTACTATCTGGAGTAGTCTGCCCAGTCACAGATTCCTGGTAACCACCAGAAGTATATCCCATACAACGTTACTTAAAGGTACAGATGATCGACAGCCACATTTCTACATGACATAGAAGTACTCAGTACAAACAAGGACAAATATTGGATGTGATTCCAAAGTTAACTTTGGGAATAACCAGTTCATAAATGTACTGGTGGTGATTTTCCTTTCACTTTCACACTTTGAAAGACAAAGGCTGTTCCCAGTCTCCCCCTGTTTGAGATTGTAAAGGAATTCCTTATCAGAATGAGAGTATAACATTTTTGATGCTGAATGTATTCTCTTAAGGCACAAAGAAGCCTATTGTTTCATGTTTTATCAAACATTTCAAACTCATTTGACTTAAGAATATAAATCTTAGCTTTTTATTATGTACAGGTCACCATGTTGCTGTGAGAATACAGAGCACAGATCACTGAAATCTGGTTTGAATTTGTGACCTGTTACTGCTCACTCCTTTTTCCCCATCTGCTTCAGAGCTACAAAGAAGAAAGGCTACAGTTTGGAATGAGAGCTTTCTGTTTCCTGCACCCAGCTTCAGCTGCTGGCAGTGGTACCACCATTCTCAGTGTAAAAGCCTAAGCTTAATATTCAGAGGTAAATTTAATGTGTGAAACCCAGGAAAAGTGAAGTTTGGGAGTGAATTTCACCTTCCTTCATTAAAACGCAGAGGGACCGGATAAAGCACAGAGGATTTATTTCCAAACAATAAGTTATAATAGTATTACACTTTATTAAATCAAAACATAACCCCAAACTGGTTTGGCTCTCCAGTGAGCACTCCAGCATTGCATGCACACAGCAGCAGTAGCTATCCCATGCACACCACAAGCTCCATCACTGCAGGAGTACAGCAAAAAGCCTGGCAGTAGGATCTGTGCCACATGGGTTAGAGGCAGTGCCCGCACACGTCTTTGCTAAGTGAGGTGAAGTATGCATAGACAGCTGTCTGCAGCACTACTGTGCTAGAACAGTATAGCTGAGCTGTTTCCTCAAATACAGGAATCAGATTAAACACAGAATTTGAAAACAAGTTTTTTATTTTGAAAGTAATTTTTTTCTTTTCCTGCTCTCTTTTCCTTACCCTTCTCTATAGGTAAGGCTCCAGAGCCTGTGATTATAATGAAGTTCATCACAGTAATTGCAGTTTTGCCATTTCTCTTCTTTGCTGCAATATATCTGGCTCTGAAGTCAAAACCTTTCATTTTACTCTATTGCTTTTTAACCACTTCAAAAAAAGGAAATAAAAAAAAAAAAAAATTATATTCATTGCCCTCAGAGGAGGCTTTGATGGTCTGTACAGAAGTCTTTTGCTCACCAGCAAGACTAGACAGCATACTATATCATGAGTTTTAATGCACTGAAGTTTTAAGGGTCTGAAATAACTTCAGTGTTTGTATTTAACTTCTGTTACTAACCAGGTTGTATTTTTGCAGCACTTTTAACTCATGGAAATCTTGAGAACCAATAGACTATCACAAGAAATTGCCAATAATAGAGTTTATCAGTTTCAGTATTTAGCAGTAGAGAGCAGTCCCAAATAGATATATTATTAGATGTGTGTTCACTGGCACTAATCTTAGAAAAACCCTGTAATTTCCACGGCAGATGCAATTTCCTTACAAGATTTCTGACCTAAGGGGATATTAAACAATAAAGAAGTTTATTTCGCACAGTTACTTAAGAACAAACTTTGTTGGCTGCAAAAATGCAAAGAGATACAGAAATAGGGGACAGGTAGAAATGCATTTACCTACCCATCTGTCAAGGTAGATAAGTAGGTGTAATCCAAAGTGAAATAACAGTCTCTAGAAGAGAACAGACAAATTCTGGGATTGCAATTGGATACATGGTGAAGGGCAAAAAATTATGTCTCCTAATACTCAAAAAAGAGCTAGAATTATGTATTTTCAAGTCATACAAGTAAGTTAATGGGTTTCCCAGCTTTGCTTTGTGGAAACATTGCCAGCTTAATCATGAATATATTTTTGAGAACAGGAAGATTAAAAGAGCATAAAATTACCTCTTGCATGTCCCTGCCAGCATGCTCAAGCACAGTGCTTGTCCCACCTTCCATGTCAGGGGAGGTCATTCCAGTTCAGTGTGTCAGGGAGCAGCCAAAGCAGCAATGCGCCACGAGCGGGGGGGAGCCCAGAGAAGAGGGAATACCACGCCAGCTTCAGCCAGAGGGAATCCCCTGGAGATGGTGGCCAGGTCCAACCAGAAGTTCAGCTCAGAAGCTGGTGATGTGAGCCTGCACTCAAACAGAAATCCATCCCTCAGGATGAGCCTGGCTCAACGGGTTCACCAGCACCAACACAGCACAGCACAGCCCAGGAAAGGAGCAGTAGCCTCAGGCTGAGCTTAAGGAAAGCTCAGGGTGGAGGAGGAGGAAGGGGTGGATGTGGGGAGGCGCAGGTGAGGCTGATCAGGGCCATCAAGGCTTATTAGTGCACTCAGGGCTTCACTAAGTAGAGTCTGTTTGCTTTCAGAGCACTGCTCTGGCCAGTGGGACCAAGCACGAGACAATGTGATTTGATGTGTTATTTAACTGTGGGGAGGCCGGACATAAACTACAGAATATGTGCACTCCTTTTCTAAAAAGGACTTATTTTTCTGGAGGAGCAGAATGAGGAAAACTGCACAGACTTGATTTTTGCCATGGTGGCTGCAGACAACTTGTAGGTAGCATTTTGGCAAAGGAAAACATGTTTTGTTAGAGATGCAAAACATGGCACACTATTACATCTACCCACCCGACAATGAAGGCTAGAGAAGGAAAAATATATTAACAACGTCATTCCATATTTGGATATAAAATCCTGGAGGTAGTGAGCCATAAGTTACCTTGCCAATACGTTTCATACAGAGCCACAGGGTGACTTTGTATATTACTACATGATATTATTGGAGAAGCCCTAAAATTTGAATAAAAAATATTTTTTCTTTCAGCTTTACAATGTTAACCACTCACATTAAGCCATTTACTTTCAACTATTTTTTTCAAGGATGACCAATAAATGCCTGTGTTTCTTTACAGAAGGGTACTGCCTGAATGCTATATCTCTTGAATACTCTCACAAATTAATATGAGATTAAACTGACAAATGAAAAACATTTGTGAGACATTGATCGATAAATGTGAATAACAGTAATACTTCAAAATGATATGGTTTTATATATAATTTAATAGGCATAAGATTTCTAATAAATGTTATGATGTTTAATCATTACAACCGTGCTAGATGCTGGATTGTACAGGCGAAGGCTGGTTTGAATGTGCTGACATGTTAGACACACTTGCCAATATTAAACAGACTGTGACTATTATCTGTACATTTGTCTCTCTCTAGGGGATTTTTAAGAATTTTTTTAATTAGCTTTTGTTTCCAAGCAGTGCTTTCATTTTTCTTGATAAAGCCTTTGTTTTTCTAGGGTTGAATTGAACTCAGAGTAGGTTCTACATTTTCTGTAGTCATTACAATAAGAATAGGAAGCTTTTAATAATATATGAAAACTAGCAATGACAAGTATTTTACAGTACTTTCAAATCCAGTTAAGAATAAAATCGTTTAATGGTTACTTTCTTTTATTGTTTTAATTTTGGCACTATCTTGTAGAAACAGTGTTTCCCATTAGAAAATTCAAATAATAGAAGTCTATGAAAAATGAATGAAAGGTTGAGCCACCATGACAGAAAGTGTGCTCTGTAACATAGGTGCTAATCTTAGCCCAGTTACTCTACTTTTCATGGTCAAGGAAGAAGGCCCTTGTCCGAGAGTTGTATTAATTTACCTTTGCTGCGTTTGACTCTTTTTGGGAGTAAATATAACTAGGCTAACTTAAGAGGAACCATATTCCATATGCTGCCCAGCATATGGAATAAACAAATAAATAAAATAAATAAATAAATAAATAAATAAAATAAATCATTGTATGGCCAGAATATAGTTCAGGATGATTTCTATCTTCTCTGCACTCTTGAGAGCCTGTTGCGATGCTCTGAGCCTTCCGTGCAAGCTTTGCAGTCTGGATATCCTTGAGACTCAATTTGCCAGTCTGCACCTCTTTCCTTTGTTCCTTATAGCCAATTTTTCCAACTGACTCCAAATAGAGCAACAAATTTGGTGACAAAAGTTTTAACATATTGTTTTGTACCAGCAGTCAGAGTTAAGTCAGTGGTTATGGACCAATACGATTCACAACAAATTAAAGTAACAAAGCAAGAGTCATTTACCTTTAAAAATATTAATAGTGGGTTTACCAAGCAACAATATTCACTATTATCTTATAAAAAATGATATTTTCATCACCTCTCACAGCAGGGTTCCTCATCCTAATTTACAATAATGATTAAGCCAGCATCAGATTTTAAGAACAAATGCTATCGTTATTCACTACAGTACTCCAGCAAAGCTTCACTAGGAAGCAATAAGGAATAAAATGTGTTATTTTTTATGTGTTATTTATGTTTCAAAGATTGTTATTTTCCCCTAAATACTTGAATTAAGTTGCAGACTGTGGTGTTCTGAGAACTGAGTTATGTCCTACAGCAATGCTTCTGAAGAAGTGCATCCTGCCTGGAAATTGAGTTCTGATTTGCCTGTGAGTTTTTTTATAGAGCCTTCTGATATTCTGCAGCTGTAGCTGCTGCTGGATTTTGCATTCTGGCATGGGGATTCTTTCTGTTGCCAGAGAGAATGATAAATAGTTGTCTGAGTAGCTCCGAGCACATACTTATTTCCTCTTCAATAAGAACAACAGTCAATATCATTTAGGCACAGGAAAACATCATTACAACACAACAAATCCAAGGAATGCTTTCTTTTTTACTGCTGGCTCTACCTACTAAATTGTAGCTTTTTCAGAACTTATTTTGTGTTGCTGCTGTGCTCCACTGAACAGGTATGGCTAGAAAAAGTATGCGCCTTCAAATACCCTAACATAATAAACTGAAACAGTTCTAAAGACGTAGGATTCTTTCACTCCAATATGAATCCAATTTTAGTGACAACACAGAACTCATACCAACAGAATTGGGAGCATGAAAGGACCACTATGTGTCTTGGTTAAAAGCTGTTTAAAGTTTTTTACACTGAAAAAAAGTCAATTTTTTGTAACTGAGAAGTTTTCAGATCTCAGTTCTTTTGATAAATTTCATTACTTTAAACTTCTTTTTGTTTGGGGAAAGAGTTGTAAACAGGTAAACCAGCCTGTTTTTACATTTTCAAGATGAAAACCTCTAAGGATAATTAATTAGACATGAACGTTCTTGAGAGTGACTGAAATGAGAAGGAAAAAGCTTGAGCTTAAGATTAAATAATTTGCAATGGCTGAAATGAAACATTTATGTTTTCAGCTTATAGAAATCTGTGACACATTTAATGTCTTCTTTTGTTGATATCCCACAGTGAGCTACAGGAAAAAACCCAAACCTTAACATTTCTTGAAACCTCTGTATCACTAAATGGGTGTTACTTAGAAATGTGTTTACAGACTTGCATCCTATTGGCAAGGTTCACTGTGTTTTTAACCACAGCACATTAAATAAAGGTTTCTTGCTGATCAGTGATCCCATGGTCAGTGATTTCTAGGAAAGATCCCATGGCTGAAGTGATTAATAAAGCCTGTATGGAGTATTCTGGAGCCTGAGGTTAGGGTGCAGCTTTGTATAATACATAAGCAAGCATATGTCTGCTCTTAAATTACCTATTGTGCTAACCAGAAATCCTAAATATTGTCTCAATTATAATCAAGTAAATTTAATTCTGTGAATATAAAACAATAATAAAGCTCAGCAACCAACTTCAGGCTTTGTATTTTCCTACCGTTCTGTGGTGGTAGTCACTAGACAATGTGTCAGAAGATTTAAGAGCTCATGATCAGATATATTGTTGATAAATTTTTAAAAATAATGATTTTCATCACTGCAACCAACGAAGCGTAGGGTATGACATGTAGTGCAATTGTTTAAAGCTCTATACTGCTCAGTATCTTCTTGCATGGAGCACAAACATTTCATCACCTCTGCTCACTTAAGAATGGAGATGAGAATCTATTGCTTTCATTCAGTGCAATATTTATATTTTTAAAAAACACAGAAAGTTTTAAAATGATGCTACATCCAGATTCAGGCCATAGAATGGAATGGTGAGCAGAATAAAATCAGACACAAAAAAACCTGTTCATGAGAGCCCCCTCAGCCCTCACAAGAGTCATACCCACCCCTGGTCTCTGCAATCCATGTCCCAGATAGCCTCAGATTTAGTGTTCTCTGCCTACAACCCCTCCCCCTAATTTTAGAGCAGGGCAGCTCTGCCTGGGCTGGGCTGTGCCTGCGTGGCACAGCAGCATCCTTTTGTGTACTTAGTAAACAGATAAACACAAGAAAAGTCCAAGATTTACAAACCTGGCAAAATCTGCTTTTAGAGTTCTGCCTCCTGTGCAGAACTGGGTAATAACTAGGGCCAAGTGAATAATGTATACATTTTCTGTTAATTTGAATTTTTAAATTAACCCACTCTGGCTGTTGTTGTACCTGTGTGGCTACCACTGGAGCCAGTGCACTCTCAACCAAAGGGAAAAGAAAAAAGATTAACTCTCTCTAGTCCTTCTTTTTTTTTAAGATGGGACAGCCTGAAAACGGAGGTGCTTTTAACAGCAACTCCATGTGCCTTGTACACTAAAAATTTCCTATATTGTTGTTGGTCATTGATATTCCATTTTCAGAATGCTGTTACACCACTGTCATTTCCATCTGGTATTTAGCAGTTTGTAACAATATCAGCCACTGAGTATCCAATTAGCAGCTAAACATGCATTCTCACACAGATGCTTTTTAAAACAATAACAAAAGAAAACAAAATAAATGGAAGAAAGGATCACATACCTGATTTACAGTCACATTTAAAAAAACTTTTATTGGTAAGTTGACTAGCATGAGCTCCAATTTGAGAGTCAGCATTCCTACAATTTGGGATCTAAGGGAAGATGGCACTCTGCAGCTATAAGTGATTACAGAGCAGCTGAGAAACAGAGCCCTTCAGCAGGGGTGCGGGAAGTGACTTCTGAGCATCTGGGAGCCTACAGGCTGCACTCTGCCAAAACAACACTCCTTTGTCAGGACACATTCATCTTCCCATTTCCCATTCCCCTGCACAGCCAAGCAGTTTTCTGGATGCTGTACCAAGAGATGCAAGCAGCACAGTCGAAGCACTGTGTCACACATACTCCTTGTTTTCTCTCTCAGAAGGCCACCAGAGCCCTGTGGACACTGAGAGGGTGAGGAAGCCCATCCCCAGCTCTTCAGGCATCAGGCACCCCTATCCCTCCTATGCAAGCGGTAGCTGGGAAGTGGGAAACACCCCATTTCTTCACAAGTGCACTGCCGTGCTGGCTGAAGGCCAGGAAGATCTCAGCAGGGCAGGTGTTTCTTTTTTAGGTCAAATCTTCTCAGGCTTTTTTTGTTTTCTGTTGGAAAGCTCTCCTGCATGCATATCTAGTGCAGCATTTCAAAAGGAGTCTGTTAGAAGAAAATATGCTCTTGACATGAAGCAAACTTTACAGTACCCTTTGATATGTCAAAATATATCAGTGAATGATATTCTCCAAAACAGCATGCTTTTAGTACTTGAAGTTCTTGGCAGAAGTGTGCCAAAGTTGCTATGAACAACTTCCTAAGAAATAAAAAATAAAATAATTAAAAGAAGGAGTTTTGCGGATATTTTTCCAGGTCTGTCAAGTTTCCTGGCAAATTATCTGTGTTTGTGAATTTTTAGGTTATTGAAAATAAAATGTACTCAGAAAACCTAAACCAGTAAGTCATATAAACCACAAAACAGTTATGTCCTTTTAGGACAGAGGCAGGGGGAAGGTCTTATTTAATTTCTCCTCCCAGTGCGACCTGTATTGGTTGGAAAGATGAGCTAGTACAGAGATGCTGAATTATCTCAACATTGAGTTCAGGCAGATTGCCATGATTTGATGAGCCTCTCTTAGCCTATCTGTAAAAGATGATGTCCTGTTTCCACTATTCAGTGCCAGGATTTCTATTAACATTGATTTACTCTTGAGGTTGGACAAAGTCCTCACAGATACTGAGTTCCTCATGATGACTTTCTTGAGGGTTTATTACTTGTTGCTTGACTGGTTGCCACCAAAGGATCCCTCATTTAATAATTTTATTTTTTATGAAATGGCTGACAAGGCCAAAAGCAGAAAAATATCACCCTTTTCACCTACTTCCTCTTCAACCACAATGGTCAATATCCTCTGTAAAAAGTCAGTGGTGGCACTGACAAGTCAACTGAACTATTTGAGATATGTTAGACAACACCTACTTACTTGAAGATGAAAAGGAGTCTATGCCTCTCAGATTTCTGATGATTTTTTTTTCTTACTAATGAGTACATTTACACTGGAAAGATTAATGGGTTATGTTTTGACACGTAATGAAAAGAACTTTCACTATACAAATGTATGGAACTCATCAAGCAACAGTAGCATTTAATTAGTACCTGAGATGTCTAAATGTATAATTTTAATTCATATTTAAAAAAATTAAAAGTATCCAAAACCCCTCAGCACCTACCAAGCCCTTTCAAAAGTGTATATGACTTAGCTGATTTTCAATGTAGTGTAGCAGAGGGCTGTTTCAAACTCCTGTGTTGAACCAGTTCCCACACAAGGTTCATTAACTGTAAGTTGGAAAAAACAACTCTTCAAAAGTGTATATGGATAGCTGGCATGAGAAAGAGCACTGTGAGAATAAACCAGGTTGAAAAAGAGTGACACACTGCCACAGCTCAACTGAGAACATAGGGATTGTTTACTCCACTTGAGAAATTGATCTACACAATATACTAACCTAGGGCTGTTTCAAACCTCTGTTGAAAAATTCAAGCTCAACTTACAGCTTTTCTCCTGCTCTCTATTACAGGGAAGTCTTGCTATCCTCTTGTGAACTCACGGTTGTTGGTTTCTTTCTTATTGCTACTTTTATTTATCTTACTTCCTGATTTATTTCATCAGGAAATGGGAGTTCAAAAGACCTCAAGATAGGCTATTGCATCAATAGTTCTAAATAGAATTAGGAAGTGGTAGGATCTTGCCACAAATTCAATTTCAGCCCTCTCCAGTTGCTAGCTCAGTACTGAAGACCTCCCAGTATCGTTGTGTTTTTCTGCCTGCCACAGAGGAAAGAAAAGAGGCCCAAGAGAGAGTAAATTTCATCAGGGAACACAGTAAATCATATCTGCACACTATGCTGGCTTTCACCAACAGACACCAAAAATCAATGCAGAAGAATCCAAGACTGAATCTAGGGAGCCAAAGGTTTCCTGGGCTCTTTATCTGATTTGTTATTTCAGATTTTGCCTCCATTTTGCTCCTTTCTTGACCTGTATGCCCAGCAGTTAAATATGCGGCACCCTGTTAAATGGGTTTGGACTTATAATCTTAAAAAGGCTATGCTATAACAAGAAAGAAAAATGTGAGCTAGAACCAATAATAGCATTTCCACCACTGTAAGCCCTGTTACTCACCCTTATTATGAGACTTGTGTCCAAGCAAAACACTTAAATTTTAAATGCTTATCTTTAAATTTTATAATCAGTGCTGAAATCATGCATTCTCCTTTCTCACAGCCTTCATGTTTTTGTGATTGGATGTTTCTAATAACTGCTCTTCTACAAGATGCTAAGAATGGCACCACATCCCAGTTAACATTCACAGAACGGTGCTTTAGAAAATGGCACACAAAATGTATTTGTGTGTCTGCTACAGAGACTCACTTGAGCTGGAACGTCTCTCTAACAGTGCTTGTTGGAAAGAACATTTTTTGGAGCCGTTTCAGCAAGTGTTGTGCTAGTGGCTCGACAGGTAGTTAAATGAATGCTTTTGTTCCACCTCTAGCTAGATTTGTAAAATGAATGAATTACTATCAACCTTTCTCTTCTAGGCAACAGCACCCTTACTCACAGCTCACACACAGGACAAAAGTGAAGACTGATGCTTTCTGTTACTTTTCTATAACTAGCTTTCTGTACTAATGCTACAGAATAAATGCAATAAAGTAATTTCAGATCTTACTGATCTGAAGGAATCTGACATATCTGACTGATATGTCAGGAACACACGCAGAAACACCGCGCTGGTGTCCAGACACTTGTTAAACATCTGCATGGCACACAACTTCAGTTAAAGAAGTACCTTTCTTAAAGCAACACTCTTAAAATCTGTCTCTGAAGTGCTGAGCTTAGGGCTGCTTTTTGTAGGAGAGTAGATTTTTTTATATACATGATGTAGACACAGGGGAAACAACTGCTTATAAAAGTGTTAACAGGGAACTGCATTGTTTGAATTGACATGCATTAATAGTTCAATTTAACTACAATAAAATATTTTGTGGTTACTATTTAACACATGGAAAGGTCAAAAATCCTTTCCATGTGAAACCTGTTGTAGCCAAATCATAACTCAGAGAGAAAGATCAAGGGTCTGATAAAAGCCTGAAAAGCTGTTAGCTGAGGCTTTAATACAGAGCTGCCTCCTGATCTTATTGTCCTGTAAATAGTGTTCATCATAGTGTGGCCTTTACTTGGCAGGATAAGCAATGAGCTTCAACATTACTTGCAAGGGCTTTTTATTTATAGACATCTCTGACTACTAACATCTAAAACCATCATGCGCTGTGTCATATTCTTCCACATAATGAGTGAATAAAGCAAATAGGCCTTCTGTTCAGAGAAAAGCCGCTGTGTGGTATCTGCACAAGGGTTTCCAAAGATAAGTGGCATTACTAAAATGAATTAAAAATGCAATTAGTGTCTCTAGAGACATATTTGGCAATGTCTGTACACATGGAGAAAAATTGTAACAAGTCACAGAAGTCTTAAGTTAAATACAGAAGAGACAAAATGGGAGGCTGGATGCTGTATAACGGGCAAAAATACAACCCAAGGGATGATTTATTTTAACAGCTGTGTTTTGTAAGTGCTATGGAGCAAGCTGTACATACTGCAAATAGCCCTGAAGGACCTTAGGCCTTGAGGCCTGTCATTTCTTGCCTGTCTCCTCTCCTCTTCTATTCAAAAGGTTGGGCTTAATTTTAAAACTCAGACTCAAATAGGTCACTTCTCCCAAATATCAGGTAGAAACTGCACGACTGCATAAAAACAGCAACAACAGCAGTAACAAACACAAGAAGCAAGCTGACAACACTACAATGCAAAAACCCTAAACTTCAAAAATAAATCCAGTCGACAAAAAGGTCTGTAGCTGTACTGTTTGAATTCTGACTACTCGCTGTGAATGGAGTGTGTGTGTGTCCCAAATTTAAGAATCAGTTTCGTTCATTCAGGTTCACGTACAACAGTCAGGGTAAGAAACACGTGGGTATCTCACAGGCAGAGACTAATAGAGCAAACTCAGCAGTCAATTAGTTCAGATGTTTCTCACCTTCCCCTGTGTACATCCTGGATGGCACTGGCATATGACCCTCTGTTAGAAAAGTGCAGATGATATCACCCAAAACAAATTTAGCCAGCTTTAATAAGCACTTTCTTGGAGAGGTCCTGAGCACTGACTTGCAGGAAGGCTTGTTCCAGGGGCCCCTTGCAGCAGGGAGTTTGCAGAAAGCCACTCAGTATTGCAGGCTAAGATACTTCACTTGGCACAAACTACTCCCCCTGCCCAGTTGCCTTCATTGCCTAGAAACATTCTGAAGAATGTTAGATTTACAAGCCCAAGGGCTTGTTTTGAGGTACTGTGAAATTTCCACACAGACAAGCAAGCAGAAAACATGAACCATGAAAAAATCAGACTAATATTTGTTTAACTGTAAATGAAAATCACCATGGTGACACTGCAGTAGGATGATGCAGTAAGTCTGTCATTGTGTCTTCCAAATTCTGGACACTTTGTTTGAACCATGCCTTTGCTCTACAGTGAAGAAACAAGGGGAAGGAGTACAAGGAGCTGTTTGTGACCCACTGCAAGTCTGAACAGGGCTTCAGTAACCCTCCCAGAAATTGAAAGTGCACTGGGCTTCTCCATCCCTGCTTCAGCACAGGTGCCTAATGCTCCACAGAGCATTCCTATTGCAACTCACCAGCAGGCATAATAATGATGTGACCTCCCTTCAAACAGAAAATGAGCTGCCAGTTGTTTTGATAGAAAAGTGTTTCAACATTCCGCAATTTCTTGAATGGAATTTCTGGCCTATATGTGAAACTTCTTGTAGACCAAACATCAGCAATGAAAATTGGGCAGGAATGTAAAAAGGAAAACAATAGCTACGTAAATTAACAGCTCTGTTTGGTAATCCCATTTTCATCATCCTGTGTGCTTACCTGAAGCCCAGTCCTTTCAGAAATCTAACACTTTGCACACTACCTAGCCTCTCTGTTCTGTAGGACAGCCAGAGAATTAAAAGCCCACTGAGGCAATGCTTGACTTCAGCCCAGCACAGGCAAAACACACAGAGCACATGAAGGATGTTCTCATTACCAAAGCTATATAGGTCATGTCATTGTCATCACCCCATTTTAGCGCTGCTCATTTAAGCAGAAATGTGCTCACTCTCCTTGCTTCCTTTCATCTCCTCTTTCTTTCACAGGAGACTGCCTGATGTTTAGGTTTTTTCCCTGTCTTTTAGAATGACTTCAAAACTCCTGCCGAGCCAGTTCCTATACCTCAATTAATTCAAGTTCAGTTGGTAACTGCGTTGGAGCTCAACTAGTCTGAAAATACTGCTTGGTCATGCATATGCCTTGTTTCTGATCTCTGATCAGGACTGAAGTCTTGCTCTTCAGAGGAGTCTGTAGACCTAGACCAGTGATTTGAGTAGGTCTGGGTTGGTGCCCAGATGAATGCAAAGAGTAGTGAACTCCCTAAATAAAGGGAGGCAGTGGGGACTAATTGTAAATATGTGAATATACTACTAGAAATGGCATATGTGCGTTACTTCTATCACTTTTCCATGTCTTCCACTCCTCGGATCCCATAGCTCAGCTCACAATGGCTTTGCTTGCATGGTACTTCACTGAGTGGGTTACCAGTTGGATGCCTACTGCGGTGATGACACAAAGTACAATGCAGTGTGAAAGGCTGTAATAAATGTGACAATGAAGAAAAAAGAAAAAACATGAAAATGCCTTCAAATAATTTAAATTGACATTTCTGTAAACACTTGTCCACCCAACTTGTTATTACCAGGTTGGGAAGAATTCTGGACAAAAGATAAAACTTAATCTCTTCATGTGTCCTTTCATAGGAATGGAAGTAGCGATATGTGTTATTTTAGGTATCAATTAAGTAAAATGAAACAGTTAAAAGCAGATGAAAATCACAGAACCACTGATAAATTGCAATGCAACTTCCATCTGTTTACTTAGTGAATCTTAGAATTCTGAGTAGTGCTCCACAAGCAGATTTGAATAAACATGTAGCAAAAAACTGTTCACACTATAACACAGCATTTATTAATCTCTCATCTATGAAATCAATTCCTTGTTCCCACAGATAAAGGTTTTGGATAATTTTATTTTGAAGAAAAGTGACCTATCAGTGAATAAATCGTTCATTCTTCTTTTATTGGTTTCAGTCATAGCTGTTATCACATCTGACCCCTGGAACCCTTTCTGTACCTACAGCAGAACACTATCTTAAATTGGATAGCAAGCAAATATGGAATTACAGCTTTTGTGTATAAAATTTATTATTTTTTTTTTTCCAGGGCTAAGCAGATATAAGGCAAAAAAAAAAAACCCCAAACAAAAAAAACCCCAGGAATTCAAAATGTTCAGAAACAACAACCCTAGAAACAGCAGTGCTATAGCCCCTGTTTCCAGTAACTTAACTTTAGCCTTGAGATGACAGCAAGAAATTTTGCATATAGCCAACAGTGATATTAAATTACTAAAGTCAAAAGAATTTGGCAAGTATGAGGAAGACCATTCAGGGTAATGCTAGCAACTTCTGCCAAAGCTCACAAGCAGCCCAGGAAGAGTCCCTAAGGATAAAGAAGGTGGAAAAGGCTTTTGATGATTTCCTGTGTCTTTGATGTTAAGCCACACAGAACTGGATGTGTGTGTTCTCTTTAATGTTACCCAGGAGAAGTGTTTTTCCTACTAACTTTTAGGGCAGTTCCTGAGACCGTCTTGTGTGGCACTTTCCCAAAAAAAAAAATGAAAATTGAAGCAATGATGTCAGTAATAAGAGAGCACTGAAGATAAAATTCAGGAATCAGTACCCATGCTAGGGAACATGCTGTTCAGAGAGCGATTTCATTGGAAAAAGGAAAGCCATGTAAGCCTCTGCCAAGTGAGGGACAATCACAGTGGGGATCAGAAGGGAAATATCACTCTAGTAGGTGGTCAGTCCTGCCCAGGAGACAGAGAGTGTGTAAAATCACAGTAACTTAGTGATGAGCCAGACTGAAACACATTTAGACTCTCTCCTGTCCAACACCTAAAAAAAGATAAGGATTGCAGTTAGCACAGAGTTTCTCAGGTATAATCTTTTCTCTGCCCATCCTGTCCTCTTCCAATACCCATTTCCCACTTCAGCAGGCTGACATGGTCATGGGTGTTGTGTGTCTGTGCATGTCCATGCCTGTCCACATTTGGATGTATGTGTTTCTAACTCACAGACCAATTTCAGCTTGAAACCTTTCTGAACATGAAAGGTTTCAAGGATAAATGAATTTGTGCAAGTTTAAATACCATAGGCAGCTGTGTGGACATGGATGGTCAATGTTCTTCCAGGGGGAAGAACAACAGTGTGACCTTGAGCCCACTGGCTATTAAGGAACCCAGAACAGGAGAAAAATTTGGTACATGCTCAGGCCCCTACGCTAAGTTTACTTTATTATAAACCATACTCACAAAGTAAAACCAGATGGTTTTGGTTCCAGTCTCCTCAAAGCATCTTGTTCATGCTGTGTTCTTTTACTCTATGTAGTAATCCTGAAAAAGGCCTGATGTGTACAGCTGCTTAACATGAAGGACAGCATCTCAGGCTCTAAAGTGCAAACCGTTAACAGAAGTACAAGGTTTTGGGCTCTAGGGAACCATTAAAGTTTGATAAATCTCAGTCAAGGTAAGGAAGGAGCTGAACAATTTGGTCATAGTATAATTTCTTTTGTTCCTAGTTGTTGCCTTCATACACTTGCTTAGAACAAAACCAATTTGACTTTTATTAAGGATTTACAAGTCTTGACCCCATCAAAAATTTCTTGTGATTGCAATTTCATCCAATGAAACCAAAGGATACTAACCACGTGCAAAATGTATGTCCATTTTCTCACAGATGTAACAGTTCTAGTTTCAAAAATAAATGACAAGGCTACAGGGAAAAAAAAAAACCAAACCCCCTTCCCCCCCAATTAAGGTCTTTAATTCTGAACTGTGAATTATTTGATGTCAAAGACCAATTCTTCAGGTTTAGACGTCAACTATAATGCTGCCAGATAATAATGAATGCCTTTCTGTTTGAACCAGATTCAATATGAAATAAAAGCTAGCTTCAAAACAGTCAGCGCAGGAAGGAGATGATCTAGCAAAAAAAAACCCCACCTTGCTTTTCAGATCAGTATTTTTTCCTACTGATGAAAGGTTATTACTTAGAAAGTAAAATCTTGTTTTCAGAGAGATGGAATATATTCTAGACCTACTTACAGCACTGGGGGTTACAGCTTATGCTTGTCGCTTCTGAAAACCCACCTTTGACAAAAGGAAAAATACAGGCAAGTAAAGGAGTCAGACTCTGTGCAATCCATGCTTTCAGAACGGAGAAGGCAAGATTAAATATAGTAGACCATTTTTAGTGTCAGAATCTGTGATGCTAAGTCACTTGCTGCACTCTGACAGATTTCCTTGTTCACCTGTTGCCTAAGTGTTCATGTTCTCACACAGTGCAGCTGGGAAACCTTCTCATGGCAGTGTGCAAGATGATGTAACCACTATCATGCTTTAGCTGAGGATTAATTTAGGATGTAACCTCTTTTCTAGATTACACACGAGTCTGTTGGCCACATTTCAAGGTGATATGCAAAGGTGCAAATGTTATGGAAAAAGCTGTTACAGGACTTTATATTCAAATGAGTAAGACTGTGTATCACCATGACAGACTGAAAAGATGAAAGACCATGTGGTAGCTCTCCCAAACTGTACCCTTCTAAAGCACAGTGTTACCCTAAATAAATATGTCTAAATTCCTGGACAAGTAGGTCAGCAGGGAAAATGTCTAGGATTTTTCAGGCCTAGCAATAAGTTTGATCATCAAGTATATTCCTACTCACTCCCTCTCTCAGGCCACTATAACTATTTCAGTGAACAATACAGACAAGGTACAATGCTTTTCACTGGAGTGGTAGCTCTGGTAAAGAGAAAGTATTTGATTTCCAAACCCACACATAGTTCTTAATATCAAGCGGTGGGAATGGCTAGGCCAGGTGCCAGCCTGGATCTTTGGAAATTTATGTCATTTCCTCACCCACAGACAGCAAGAGTTTATGCAGCTGTCCCCTTGCACTGACCCACTCATTTGTCTCCTCTGCTGCGGCCAAGAGGTTTCTTCCAAGAGGGAGAACATAGTTCATACTCAGCTCGCATTTGTCAGTGGCCCTCTCAGATGCTCTGATGAACAAGAGCACTTGTAATCATGGCCCTTGATTAAAAGCAGTTTAGCCATAAGAACAAAACAACAGCATTAATTTGTTTCATAAAAGCCAGCCCAAAGCTTGTCTTCAGTTGCTGCCACACTGGGACAGATCTACACTTGCAAAACTAAGTAAATGTCTACATTTTAAAATTCCTAAGCCACCCAGCATTATACGGAAGAACACATTTTTATTTATCTGTAACTATTTATTTTTTAAAAAGGGAAACTACAGATATGAAATGTTGTTCTTCTTCTCCTTGATCTTTCTTTTTACTTTGTGACAGCACAGTATCTCTAAAGTAGCTCAGATAGGAGAAGAATAAAGTAGATGGCTTAGACATTACTTTTAAAAAATTTTTTTTAATATTGTCACCACATCAGGATTTCTAATAATCACATACCAGATGTAAAATAATTAGGCCTATTAGGCCTATGCCTGTTTGTAAGCTGGGGGAAAATTGAGGTGATGACAACCTAAAGCTCTTCTATTATAAGAAAAAGCGGACATATCAACTTGTGGAGAGCTGGATCTCTTGCTAGACTGGATATTATTCTCACATATTCATATAACCTAAGGAATTCACCTTCAGCTATCAGCACAGGATCTAGATATTTAGAAGAGGTTTAGTCAGGGAAACTAAAAATTCCTCTACGTGTATGGGGTAAAAGATGCCATACAGGAACTTGAGAACCTGAGTAAAACAATTATCAGGTAAAAGGAAAAAAGAATCCTTTTTCTACTGTAAAAACCAAAATAACACTTACAAAATCAATTGGTACTAGCAAAATCAGTCAAGATCTCCTATAACATTTGTCTTTGTTCTCAAAGTTGCACATGAAGTACCTACAAAAGAGCCTGAAGTTTCAAGAAAATTAACACATTTTGATTCATTGAACAAAGCTGTATTCCCTAAGGCTCTACTGAATCCTTTCACTCTCCCTTCCCGTTCTCTCTCATCTGGAGAGTTACCAGTTCCCTGGCTTATTCTCTGCTGCGCATGTGAGATCCCTACCCTAAGTCCAAAACTGATCACCAGCAGTTCCTCCTAACAATCTCCCTGTCCATTAAGGTCACTCCTGATGTCATTAAAATAGTGTTTCTTTATTACTGCCCTCAAAGCACCAGTGCTGATAAAGACAGAGCCAAGGGAGGCAGAAAGTGATTCCTCCCATTCATGTTAGCAGGGATTGGCAGAGGAATAAAATTAGACTCAGGGCATAGCTGCCTGGCCTGGAATGCTCTAAATAGGAAAAGAGGCTATTTCTCCCTCCTAGCTGCAGCATCAGCGGAACCTCAATGGTGTAATTGATATAGAAAAAACCCTCCAGCTCAAAATACAAAAAACCCCCCACCAATGCTAAAAATGCTCCTCTTCAAACCGAAGAAAATTAACAGGAAACATTAGTAACTGTATCTGTGCAAAGAAATTTTGTCTGATCACTCAATCAAAAATAAATCAGATAATACACTCCAAACTGATTCCAGTGAATTAGTACTCAGGAGTTTCCGATTAATTGCTGCCAGCCAGCCAGAAAACATGTCTTCTGTAGTGTTAATTTTTGTTCAAAAAGAAGATTACACTTCCAAGGGAAACATTTCTGCGTCTTAGCACTGTTATTGGAAGTGTCTTGCTACACAAGGTTAAAACAACTGGCATTTTGCACTGCAGACACATCAGATGGGTGAGAGGAGTTGTGGGAGAAGAAGGAAATAAAAAAGCTGTCTCCTTATCTTGGTATTAAACCATGAAAAACAATTAAATCTTTAATCGTCATCTTTCAAAAAAATACGTGGGGGGATGAATCTTTAAGAAGTGCTAAAAGTCATTAAAGAATGACTTTTTCTCATAATAGAGATTACATGATCTGCTGGGCCGGACACAAGAACAACACAGAATTTCACCAGACCTTGAAGCACATCTATATTTCAGAAACACCACTGTATTTGTCTGTGGCATCATTTTCTCAAAGCAGTAACGTTGACACAACTCCCTTGCAGAAGAAATGGGAATGCTGGATAGCATAGCCATAGAGGAGATAAATGGTCTGTGGTGTTTGAAAGTATATCTAGAGCTGGAATTAGCCCACGGCACAGTTAAGTTGTCAGTGTACAGCCAATTCCTGTGCCTCATTGCTGAGGTTCACTCTACAAATAGTCAGCGAGGACCCTTCCTATGTAGAAGAAAAAGCCTGATCAAAAGCAGAGGCACAAACCAGGGAGGAAAAATCTTAATCATTCTGTGATAGCTATGAAACTGGCAACTGAAAACAACAGCCTGCCTTCCTGGCAACACAGTTTGGAATACTCAGCTCCACCTTATATTGACTGTCCAACCCAGAAAATAATTCCTCTGGAAAAGATAAAATAATTTCTGCTCTTTATTTAATGATAACAACACATTACCATGTTTTGATGCTTTATTCTGTCCATAAAATGACTTGCAATAATAGCTAATTCAAAAGCTTGTCCACTGTTATACAGGCAACTCCTACAACGTTGCTGGGCAGTGTTAAAAGAGATCATCTCTTAGCAATGTTAGTACTTGTGTCCCCAAGTATATCACAGCTGTATAATCAAAATATGCCATTTATTCATACTATATTTGTATACCTAGAAACACTATAGAATGTGTATATTATATAATAGCTAGCTTTTTGTAATCACTATGCTTCATCCCAGCCCAGCCTTTTACATAGAATCACAGGATATTCTGAGTTGGAAGGGATCCACAAGGATCATCAAGTCCAGCTCCTAAGTGAATGGCCCACACAGGGATCAAACTCACAAGCTTGACATTATTAGTACCATGCTCTAAACAATGGAGCTAAACATCCCATTGTTCTTCATCCACAAATTCAGAATAGGCAAGTTGCTTCTACCAGACCTGCTCCTTAGCTTGCAGTCATACCTATTTCATACAGAGACACTGATACTTGTGATAAACTCGGCACACATCTGCAAACCCTCCTGCACTGTACACGTGTGCAAACAGCATCTTCATCAAGTATCTCTTTGCACAAAGGAACCCTGTGGAAAGGTGCATACACAGGGCCTTTTGCTTTAAGCTCAGCCTGTGCCCTAAGCTTCTAAATACAGGCAAATATCCCCTCAGTGAACAAAAGAGTAACACAGTAACTGCAAAATTATTCTGAAACCTGATGGAAAGGTTCCCTACTGCCCCCTCTTAATTTCTGTCGTCATTAACATCACCCAGAGGAACCAGCCACAGGTTCAACAGGTGGCCAGGGGTATTAGAATGGTCCTGTAGAATTGCCATGGCTGGTTCTCAAGTTAGGAGATAGGTTCTCAGAAAAGTCAGAGAGAAAGAGAAAAAACCCCACATACGCCATGAAAGTTTTATTTATAATTCTGAATGATCACTATCACTGTCAGAAGGAATAATATTTGTTAAAAAGAATGCAGAAGGAGGCCCTTCCCTCTCTTTTTCTCCCCCCTTTCTTTCCCTTAATGATAGTTTTTAGGAAGGAGAAAACCAATTTTGTATGAAAACTGGCATTGGTCTTCCTGGTCAAAGAGAAAGAAGAAGGACATAGAGCACCTGCATTAGTAATGGTTCTGAACTCCTGCCCTCAGTTCTGCCACTCTGGTCACAACTTTTGCTTCAATGTAGTTGCTGCAAATTTACCGTGGAGCAAGAGACAAGAAGCACGCTCAAAGGATGAACACAGAGGAAGAGGGCAAGTTTGTTACTCTTTCAGCTTTGTACTTTAACTGCTACTCCAAAGTGAAGTCCAAATCACTTGCACTACATCCCAACCTCTGCAGACATCCAAAGTCACCAGTCCGGATGCAAAATATCTTCCCCTGTTTCCCCTTCTCCTCAAACACTCAGTCTGCAACTGAAGTCACTCAATTCTATTCAATCTAGAGTTTCTCCATATTGAACAACAATGTTTCGACACCAGCAGGACCTGTGCACATCTGCACTTCATCAGCAAGCAACAGAAGCACGAAAAAGCTCTGCATTGTCAAGGAATAATTCTTGGAAATAAATTACAATAATTTTAAATTCGGAAAATACCAGCATTTTCAAAAAAGACTGCAAGTATTTAAAAATACATGGTGCTGGAAGAAAATTGCTCTATGTATTTCAGTTTTTTGTTTTATTCAATGAAGTATTTCGTTCAATTAAAGAAAGGCCTAAGAAATCTCACCTATGTCATAAACAATCACAGATTATAAAAAGCTTCAAAGCAAATCTCTTATTACTTATGCTTCATTCTCACAGGCAGGTCCAGCTGCAGTCACTGGAATGCAATACTACAGCTTTTTTTTGCCATCCTCTGCCATGATTATTGTTAATAATGTTGGAAAGGGATATTGGCATTTTAGTTATGACATTTTAGATTTTAAATAAAGCATTTGATAGGCAGTTTTGAACATGAAGTCATTGTAAACGTGCAAGCTGTTACCTGAGAATTAAACACTGAGAAGTGTTTCCTTATGCAGTTGGACAAGTCTCCTTTCTCAAAGGTTTTGAATGCATTTTCTCAGTTCTCATGTTGAAATCAAGCATACCAGGGTTTACTTTTGTTATCTCTAGGCCTATAGCACCCAAGGCATCATATAACATCCAGTGAATAATTTTAGCTCTGGCCAGACTATTATGTCTATACCCATACTTTACAAGACTCTAAAGTGCACCTTATCAGTTAGCAAAGCAAGAACCCTGGAGGCCTAATATTACTGGAAATGTATTTGCAAATGTTTAAGGATGCAGGGCTCAAAGGGGGATCCTAACAAATCAAAGACAGATGTTCTCCTACCTAAAAGCCATTGGAGAGACTGAGTTATTGACAGATGATACCTTTGAAAGCCATAGTAAATAAGTGACAACTATTCACCAGGAGTGCAGCAACCACAGGACAACAGGTTAACCAATCTGCACAACAGTTGGCCTTGAAAATACTATATATTAATTCTTGTGGTTCAATTCAGATACTTCTCAGCGAATATAACATCACTGGACAGCTATATTCTACAATAAAAAAGATCACTGGAAGTTTACTAAGATGCCTTTGAAAATCTTTGTATTTTGTTTGCAAAGGCCAATCTGTGATGGAGAGCAGTAAGGCAAACACGCCTGAGGGTTGGGAAAAGCAGCTGAACAAGAAGCACTTCTTCACGCACACACAGGTGCTTTCCACAATACAGCTTCTACAGTTTCTGAAGAAGAAAATTCAAATGAAACTGTAGTTGAATTTTGCATAACACTTCTAGTGTTCTGCTTTCTTTTTTTGCTTTTTCTCTCTGGAAGAAGTGTCTTCCAGAGAGAAAAAGAAAAGAAAGGCTTCTCACTTAGCTACTTATCAGTTCTGAGGAAATCTGAGAAGGTCAGACCCTCAGCCACAGCTATTGGCTGTCTGGCCGGGTGTGTTGATGCTGCAGGCTGCATTGTGGTCCCAGATAAAGATAAAGCCAGTTACTGAGCTAGTTCAGGCATCAAAAACAATCCAGCCAGAGCAACAAAGGCCTCAGCACGATCTCATTTACTTGGTCTGCCTTTGTTTCTAATATGTATTTGATGTTTTTTACAGTATTCAAAGGAACACCGCAATAATGAGAAAATAACAGCCCACAGCCTTTTTTCTCCTCATGTTGACATTTTAAAGAACATAGTGATAATATGACATTATAATTAAAGAACCATTAGGCCCAGTTCTGAAGTTCTGACTCGGTTTCTGGTTCAGGAAAACAGAGCAATTTCTGAGGTCTGACAAGTAATGAGCTCAGTTCAGCACTTTTTTTGTTTCTTTAATAAAATATGCCGACCAGAATAACAAGAACAACAAAAAAAGTTGTGTTGTAAAACCCTGACACAAAACTTGATTCCTCTCTGCAGCAATATACATTAAGGCATATGCAAAAGCACATACAAGTCACTCAGTTTTTCAATAATCTTTTCTGTTTATTTGACTCATCTAGAAACAATAGCATGAGGGGGAAAGTAAGTAGAAAAAATTGCTTTCTTTCTGCTCATTCTCTCTATCTATCCCTTCTGCCAAAAGAACAGGTGCTGCTGCTGTCATGGGCACCTCTGAAAACCTGGGCTCTGCAGAGATAGAGCTTTCCAGAAAGGACATTCTGAGCAGTCCTTTCACGTGAGTAAAAAAATGGCTATTTGACAGGAAGCCCTGTAAAACCAGGGATATGAATGTGGGTATTTTTAAAGGATAAAAAAGTTAAAAATACATGTGCTGATGCAACCTGGATTCAGGTGCTATAACTTAGTTTTGACAATAATGCAGGTGGGTGTAAGAGCTGTGCCTACACACAGACACACACACTTACTCCTTGGTAGGGCAGCAACAATTGCTCCCCAGCCTATTTCTGCCTAGGTGAGATATGTTATGGATGGAAAAAGGACACCAGTAAGGCTGTCCTGGCCTCACACAGACATCAGCATCAGCTGACTGACAGAAACTCCCTGATGGAGAACTCTGTTTGCAGCTCTGTGTTAGGCTCAGATGCACTTATGTAAGATGCTTGTTATGTATTCACAACATGTTTCCATAAGGTGTGCTTTGTACATGGCTTGAGGTAGCCAACAGACCACAGAGCGGCCATGCTGACCATGGTTAGCTGAACTACAATAATTCACTGGCCAGCATTTCAGGGAGTCTCAGCTGACACAGGTGAAGAAGGTGTCACAAAATGTCTGTTATAGAAATCCCCATGACCATCGAGACAGTCAATGGCCAACCTGTTAATGGCATTCCCTATGTGAGAATTAACCTTTGCAGATGATCCCAATAAATCAGTTTCCTTAGCTAACAGTCTGTGCACAAGTATTTGAGCAGCATGCCAGTAGAGAAACAATCTTAGCTGGGATATGACCCAGATTGTGTGATATGGAGTAGCAGGAGTTTTCCAAGGAGAAAGAGGAAGGTTGTTCAGCAGTTTCAGGTTTAGCTCAAGGATTAGGAGACAGGTTTAATTCCCTGCTCCAGCTATTTTCTTCCTATATTGTTTTTGGAAAATTTCAAGATAATAAATGTCTAAATACCTTTAGTATTGCATCCTTAGTTTTCCTGTAATTCAATTCTTCATTTTTACCTTGACTGTTGTAGTAATTCCTCATCTTACGGGGATGTTTTGAAGGGCAAGTACACAGAAGGTGGTCAGTTGCTCAGGTATTGCATTGGTGAGGGCCACAGAAACATCTGGCTCATAATCTGCTGATGTGGTTCCTGGTTGATTAGAACAAATCCTTCCACCTCTTAGAACATTATTTCATCTTCAGAACTAGGAGAATATTTTTCTACTCCCTTTCCAGAGTATATTAAAGCAGCACTCATTAATGCCAAAATGAGATGAGAAAAATAACGATGAGCAGCTTTTGAAAGCTTATAAATAAACAAAACATACCCTTGTAATCAGGATCCATGATAGCTTTACTATGAAAGGAGACTGTAAACAACTAAAGGAAATACAGCCTGAACCAAAACCCAAGGGAATGAACGGATTTATGTTTTAGGTTCCTTGACATCATGCAGATAAAGAAATAAGACTGCTTAAGAAAAAGATAAGACCTTATCTTCTCAGTATAAGATTGATATCATCTGTGTGTTCGGAACATTAGGAACTTGGGGAAATCCTGGCCCTAACATTTTCGGGGTTTTAGATATACCTGAAATATTTTAATCATAAATCTTGGTCCCTCAATTCCACTTCAATCAAACTCTATACTCTTCAATACTGCAGATCTTCGCATTTCTTTACACTTTGACTTCTACAGTCCAAGACTTATGAAAATATTTAGATGTTTAAAAATTGCAGAGAACTGATCACAGGAATTTCAGATGCTTGTAAGAAGATAAAGTTCTAAATCCTACTGGAATCTGCATTTGCATTCTAGTCAATGTCTGACTGCATCGCTGCATAGCTCAAAGCCCCTAGAATTAGATCTTCTACCATTTAGGTGCATTAGGAAATTTTATCCAAATCATATTGCTATGATTTATTCTGTGCCTCCCTTATCAGTAACAGATGAGCAACTACTATTTCATACAATATGAGTCATCTGGAAATACATTGGCAAGGGCTTTACAAAAGCTTAAATAATTGAGGCATATTACTTGTGACTTATCATTTATTTGTGTAACAGTGGTAATGCAAGGCTATACATTATCCAAAATGAAATACTTATATGAAAAGGAAAATGAAAACCTACAGCTTTTTAATATTAATTTATGTTTATGGAGAAAACGGTAGATTATATATGCTACATCAGGTAGAACTTCCACCAATCCATCGCATCTTCGCTCGAAAATCACCTGACTGCTGTGCCAGAACGTAAAAGTGCTTTAAAGAAAAAGATGTGAAGCAATAGCTATTAGTCTTGTTACTTCTGATGTATCATTGTGCCAGCCACTTTCCATTAATAGATGTTCCTAAAGAGACTATATAAAATGTTACATAGATGAGAAAAGCTTGGTAATGCTGTCCAAAAGAAATTGCTGATTTGGGAACATAATTCCCTCAACACTGGAAGGACAGTAGAAAGATTATTGATGGCACTAAATGAAACTCTATGTTAATGAGCTACATGAGACCAAGGTGAGGGTCAAGCCTCCCATTTCTGCAAATTTTAGTTTCCTTTTCACTGATCTATCCTTACAGAAAGTGAGGCTTCCATTCCATTATTAAGCTGCCCTAAGATGCTTATGGTTGACGTGTTTGGCAGGAAAAATGATTTGTAACAGGAAAAATAGGACATGAGACTAAAGAGAAGATGCAGAGCTGAGAGATTCAATCACAGATTGTTTTCGTGACAACTTTTTTACATTCATTTTACTTACTCAGTGTAAGTATGTATTACTGTGAATCAGCTCTGTTCTGCATGGCTGGGAGAATGACCTATCAAGTCTTTTGTTGAATGACATTCTAGGTCAAAGTAAGGAAACCATGAGGTGTCATCATTATAATTGAAATGTTACAGTTCAGATATACTTATTGTCAAACCAAGACGAGGTAGCAAAAATTCAAATTCTTGTTATTAAAATGTGCAAATCTTTCATTTAAGTGCACAGATCACTGCGTGGTTAGACACTGCTATTTTTCTGTTTTACAGATGAACTTGTAAACGAGTTCCCTTTCTTGCGGACAAATCTCTGCACCTTGGAGATAGAGATCATTATCTGTTTTCTCTGTAGTGACTCATAAAAGCCATAGCTGAGAAGTATCACATTTTCTATTAGCATGGTATATTTTTCTTTTTTATATAATCCATGAATGGGTTCAAAATTATGTTTTTAACATTATCTCAGAATTGAGAATACACTTAAACCAATATATTCTTCAGAATGTTCCCAAATGTGTAGTTATTAATACCCTTTATGTGCATATTTGACTTTGTGAAGTGCAATCACATTTTCCCAGAATCTATCCAGGATGTTTGCCAAGGACTACACGTACATCAAGGACAGCACATTGACTTCAGAAGAAGTGAATTTTTTGGTAGCTAAGAAGCCTCAGAAACAATGTTTGGATTCTAAGTGAATTAAAGTTTGTCTTAAGACAAAAATCTGCCACAGACTTATCCTATCAGACTTATCCTATCAATTACTGACACGCAAGTTAAAAAGAGGAAAATGTTGTGGATTTTTTTTATTATTTATATTAATTTTTATCCAATGTATGGTATTTTCTGCCATAGAAAACAGCAAAATTCAGCAACACATATGTCATAAATCAAAAGAAATAATCAGTTATCTCCAAAATGGCTTTGAAATCACCAGAATGGATAGAGCGCTATTTTCTTGCCTTGGACATTGCCATACATCAGGAATTTCAATTGTCCTCTAATATTCATGTTCTCTTCTATTCTTTCTTTTTCTTTTCTTAATCACAAGCAGAGAATCAAAGAACATGAAGACAGAAAATCCCAACCAGTTTATACATTCATGCCCATCCAGTCATGTTAGTAGATTGAGTGTTCCTTGGTGTGCTTACCCAGTGTGGCTTTAAAACTGAAACATGTTTTACAGCTGAAATTCTAAGGTCTGCTCAGACGTATCCACTTACTACCTGACACTTGGGACATTTTCTATACTAAAGGGAAATAGTAAGAATAGTGCTTTAAAGCTTCAAGCTTACAGTAGTTGTTACTAACATAATTTCCAGTATACAAAAATATTTTGACTCTATATTGTACTAATTTTGTAGCCCCATGAATCTTCAACAGTTTTTAATATAAACCAATTGACTTTGGACAAAAATCTAGCTTTAAATACTTCAAAAGGGCAAGAAAAAGTTCTCACTGAAAGTATTTTATCATAGAGAGTCCACAGCTTTCCACTCCTTTGGAATTTGCATCATTTCAGTAAATCATTAAATAATTTCAAGGGGGAATTTTACTGTCATCCCTCAGAGCCTCTTAAGGCTGTCCTTCATGTCTCAGGCTGTCATTTGCAAAGGCCAGTTTGATAATCAAGTGCCAAATCCTTCAGTGGTTTTCAGCCAGCTCTCTATTTGTGCATTGATAACTTCATGGTAAAGATAGCTATTGTGAGCAGTTTTTATAAAGTAACTCAACACACGGCTTGAATGTTTGATTCATGTGTCAGATTTCCGTTGATAATAACAAGACATGGCAGAAATTATTAACACATTCTATTCTGAAAAAAAAAATGCTGTGTTTGTACTATATGAGGAACTTTATTTTCTCTCAGTTTTCCTGTTACTTTCCAAGAATAAAACCCCAGGGCCAGTTTTCAGAAGGTCTAAATGCTTACAACTCCCACCAACTTCAGTTAAAGTTCTGTTCTGAGCACTTCTAAAAACCGGCCTGCAGCACAATGGTTCTTGCTGCTTATGGAATACACACAGGGTTTTCTAATGGTCATACAAAATCTCCGCTTTTGTCACCCTAAAGATTCACAGATGAAACCTGTTTATTATAATATTTCCTGTCTCTGAAAGATGAGAGCATGCTGCCCACATTTGAGTCTATCTTTCCAAGGAGTTTTTGAGTTTCGTGTCAGAGGTGGAGATAATTATGCTAGGTTTAGGGATACATCAGTAAACAGAAAAAATGAATCATAAGCACTTAATAGCACTGATGCAATTACACACACAAACACACATAGACCACCCACCACCCCACCCCACTCCCATTCAGCTGTAATAATATAAGCAATTGCACTCAGCTTCTGGGATTTGGAAAATGCTATTTCCCTCCTTTGTTCTTTGAAACATACTCACTCACCCTATTAATTTTCTGCCTATTCCCAGAAAGCAGTTAAATATTAGATGTTCCTTTCAATTGCTAGCATTTATAGCTGAAGAGGTATCTGAGTTATAAAGTGAAGACACAGATGTAGGGGCAAAAAAGCAAAAGAAGAAAGAGATGTTCTCTGTAAGCAGAGACCGTCTGCCGGTGTCTTACAGAAACAATTAAAGAATGTAAAGAAAAATATCTCTAGGGAAATACTTCTCTCCTGGAAAGCTGTTTGAGCATAAAGGACTGCTCTTACTTCCCCAGCTATTTCCTTCCCCAGCCTCAACCTGCCTATTAAACTAATAGAGCAGTAAAATGAAGTGATTGTCTTTGAGGAGGTTGTGAGGTTCTAAGGCCATGCACTGCACCCTACACGCTGCCATTGTGCTGCACCAAATCTGTCCCCACATGGAAGAGTTCAGCAGGCTCTCCCTCTCCATATCTCTCCATTATAATGTATCACTCTAGAGAGAAGCTGTCAAACTCTGACAGTGCAAAAGGCATAATTACACAAAGAAGTAATTTGATTGGGAAGATCAAAACAAAATTATTGTTTTGAAAGGCAAGACAATGAAAAGTGAAGGGAGAAATTATTTGAATCAATATAATGTTTTTTAAAATTTAATAATCTGGCACCACTTTGAATAGTTAAGCCATCTTTTTCATTCCGTTTCTCGTTGCTTGCACATCCAGATTACCCAGCAGCCCACACTGTCTTTATTTTTGGCAGCAGTGTTAAACCAGTCAGGTATTTGTTACTTTAAGAGGCTTACATTTTGTCTCAGCTATGATTACACTCTATCATGCTGTATCACGTGTGTGGTGTTGCTTCCCTCTTGGCAAGCTAAAGATGCTGCCATTTAGCTAGTTATAAATAAGTAGTAAATGTCCTAAACCTTTTTATTCCCTGTCTGTCTACATGACATTATCATGTAGTTGTTCTGTAATGCAGTTTTTAAACCTATTTTAATGCTAATTAAAGCTATTACCTAATACCTAGACATGTTCAACTTGACTAGTATTATTCAGACTGGAGATTTGATTGTGTTTATTATCTATTTCTTATTTCTAGGCTTGTACATATTTTCCTTTGACCTTTTTTTTTCTGTAAGTAAAGGGAAAATAGCACTTTTAATTATATGAATGGGTTTTATTATTGTCAATAGTGTCTTTGTGGTGAGTTATTATGAAGTATTTGTTCAAGAAAATCTCATAGTGGAAGTGGTACTGTGTTTCTTTAGCACACTAGCAAATTTCACCTTTACTTACTGAAACAAATAGGACATAAAAAGCTAAAAACTGCAACACAGTTTTTCTTTTGGATGTTTCACTCTGTCTGGTCAGTTACCCATTTTTATGTACAACTGCATTTTCTTCTTCCCACTGAGAAGCACAACGTTGCTCTCACTGAAATTTTCAATGACACTTAGAAAAAAATTACAAGCAGGACTTGCAGTGGAATAACAAACATTCTGGAAAATTTTCCATCTAATGAAACTGGCATGGAGGTCCTCAGCCTCTTGATACTGTCTCTTTAACAACTAATCTCTTTGATAGAGGGTCTCAAACTGTATAATTACTCCAGTTAATAGACAGATTGTTCTCGTTTAGAATCAGAATTACTAGCATGAAAGCCAGCTAAACAGAAACAAGAAGTCTAGGCTTATGGGCTTTGACACAGAACAATCATTACAATTTCAGTGTATATTGCCCAAAACTGCACTCCCTGCAACTATGTCTTGCAGTTGTGATTTCTGGAGACTTGAATCACATACCTCCAGAGCAACAAAAGAGTTGAAACAGTCCTGCAGCTATTAGTTGCACATTCAAAAATATGTTTTAGGGTCCTATTGCAATTAATCTGAGATGGTGTTATCTGAGGAAAGAAGTTCTGTTCAAGGATGCTTAATATGTAAAGGCACATATCAGCACAGGTTCGTTTTATGTGAGCTTCATAGTGCAGTATGCAGTAAGTTGAAATTCAGCCTGTGATTTTCATCTACAAACCTCTGCTGTTACAGAATCCTGGTTAACTCCTTGTAAGACCAAGTGGTAAACAATCCCTTTACAATCCCTTTACAATCCCTTCTGGAACACTTCCGTAAAGGACATCTCATTATATTAAGCCAAGTTGGCAGAGTCATAGATACTGTTGAACATTTATTAAAGTACCTCCTACATTACTATAGCTGTGCAAAATCTAATTAGAATGGAAGCCAATGTATATAGCCTCATAAATAAAATAAAGCCTACAGTAGAGACCTGCTGTCTTTGCACATAATCAGAGTGATCATCTATACAGCAGATGGCTACTTAGTCAGTTGGCTAAGGGTTACAGTACATTTACATTTGTAAAAATGGATGAGAGTTCGTTAAAGTCCTTTCAAATAACTGATTTTCCATGATGTACTTGCCCAACAACTTAACTTAAAAGACAGTTTATTGGCTAATTGAAAAGATCAAAAGGGAAATCAAACTGGCTAATTAAGGGGCTGTTGTAATAACACCTTTTTATCTGTTTCCATTTAATATTCCTTGATTTTTACTGTCCTGAAAAAAATAATGACACTTCATTGAACATAAAGCTTAACTGCACTGATGCTCTGGATAATCTTCCAGACATTTAACAGCTTTTTAGCCATATGGACAATGCATTTACAGCTAGAAAACAGCTTTTATCCAGATACACATGAATTTACAGGGGAATAAAAGGGCTATATGTATCTTTGGAAGTCAGGGGCAAGCACCTGGCAATCACAGAAAATATGAAAATGCTTATTTTTTTACCAGGTATATTAGAAAGTTATCTTCAAAAAACTTCCAGTAAAAAATAACGTTAAGCATAGACTTATGAATTTATAATCTCTTTCTCTTTAAACACATACAGAGTAGAGGAAGGCTGTGGATAGCTCTACAACTAACTTGTTTCAGAGCTGCAGTTGGTGTCTCTATACCTTGATATGCATGCAAATTACAATGTATCCTTCCCAAAATTACCACACTGACTCATTAGGTAATGAATTTAACAGAAGGAATCCAAAATCTGCTAATTCTTTTAGGAATAACAATTAATTAAAATTTTCAAATTGAAAATACTTAACACTCAGTGCCAGACTAATCTTAGCAACATTGAAGCTTCAGGCCTCTGATAAAATTAAGACAGAAATGTAGATATTCTGCGTTACAATTTTTCAGTTAAGGTCACTTTTCCTTCCATTCTTTTTATTCATTGTAGCAAAAAGTTATTTATTCAGTGCACTCTAAAGGATAATTATTCAACTCCAAATCATACTGGGAAGAACAGTGTCTTCTAAAGAAATTGTCATCTCTTACTCTTCTCCAGTGGGACTGAAACCAAAGCTAAGCTCTGTTTCTGGCAAAGACTGGATGGCAGCCTCCACACCCTCACAGATCAGGAGACCACTGTGCTTCCTGTGTCTGTGTCAGGTAGGACTAAATTCACACTGTGCTTGCAGCTCAGCATCACACAGAAGTTCAAACCCGACAATGTGCAGAAATAAAAGACTTACTAGGCATAGATAATGTATCTCCTAGCTACCCCCTCCTGATGGGCACACCTATAGGTGCAATGCAATACACAGGAAGAGAAAATCTAGCCGGGCAAAATGCAGGACCACTCGATGCAGTTAAAAGGAATTAAAAGCCCACTAAAGTAAAAGATGGAACAAATGTACATGTCTATGATTTGGAGCAAAATACACTACAGGGATGTTGCAAGTGCTCTTAAAAATGCATTACAACCCCACAAATGAATAATTAAGACTAAGCTTTGTAGCATTCCAAACAGATCAAGTTAAAAATGTACTGTAAAAGTTCTGAAAGGACTCAGTATTATAATAAATTCATAAATGAGGAAATTAGGATAATTCATAAGCTCCAAATGAAGACTGAAGAACTTGTGACACTTCACAAATGAATGACAAAATTTTTCAATAATGGAACTGTACAGAAGCAACACTCGCATATTAATTTTTGACTAAATTGTCTGTTTCTTTACATCATTTTTCAGCTTTTACATTCCTTTTCTTCCAATACACCTATTTACCTCTCAGTGATCCTACTCTTTCTAACACTTGAGATAAATGAGAATGGAGAAGAACATCCCACTTGTCTGCAGTGGAACAGGAATTTTCATCTCTTCTAAGGCAAATAAAGTTTAAATAAAGTAGAAGTCTTTTTTCTTCACATCCCAGATGATTTTTTTAATTGAATTTGATTTTTTTCTTCTTTTAGGTTTTAAAACACTTGAATAACTTCCTCTTTCTGCCTATCAGCCTAAAACAAGAATTTGTTTTAGACTTGAAACTAGGTCAAGAACTGACAAAACACAGTGATAGGCTTACTTTTTTAACAGTGTCAGCTCAAATACTTCTTAGCTGCTGGAAGTCCTTCTTTGCTGAGAGCTACTGCACAGACATGTGCATTTTCATCTCCTGTGTGGGGCGGTCCTGGGAATGGTGCTGGTGTATGAGACCCTGCAATCCTTGCTCAGTGCAAGAGGAAAACAATTCAGAGGTTACAAGGTGGTATTTGGTCATGGTCTGGTGGGCATGGAAGATATTCTCTGTGGAAGAGGAGCCCATTCCCTGTAGTATTCCCAGAAGGGAGCAAATGAGGAAAATATTGGTAACTCCAAAAGAATATCTGTCAAGCCTCTCCACTCCCTCAAATTAATCTTTCCATGTATGTCTACCTCAGACCAAACCTGCTTGTAAATCACCTATTCCCATCTCCTCCTCCACTATTTCTAAAGGGATTCCTCGCCTCTGCAAATGTTGGTAGAGATCAAACTACAAACCATCACAACTATTTCATATTTCATACATTTGCCAACTTTCTTCAACACTGGGCTACTTAAACTGAGCTCCTTCAGACATTGCTGGATAAAGAATATTTGTAAAGGCTCATTATACACAGTGCTATGTCCATCAAAGTGAGCTGGCTGGCTGTAATATCTTTTTCCTACAGGATTGTCCATTTCAAAGGCTTTTAATATATCAAGTTGCATTTACTCAAAATGTTTTTAAGTCTAAAAACCTGTCATAATTCTTGAGTGCAGCCAGTGAATTACAGTAATTAATGAGCTGGTCACTTCTCATGTTTCACAGACTAGCAATAAGAAACTTGTAGTGTTTCAGATTATTTTAGAGTTATGTCTCCATGAGAAACCACCTGAGGCATTAGTGCCACCTAATATCTTAAGAAAAATTACTTGCTGTGTGAGAATGACATTTTATCAACAATTCATCATTGAACCAGCCTTCTGCCTCATTAATATCATGGTCTTTTTTTAGTATCTTGACATCATTATAATATGTCACTGGAAAAGGAAATCTTTGATGTTTTTAAATGCCAAAGGAATAAATACATATTTCTCGTGGTCATAATTTATGATTCAAAATTTTCTTCTCCTTTTAAGACCTTGAGCTCCCCATAAGACATATGCAAAATAAACAGAACATCACTGAGTGCAACCCAAAATTCCAATAATTGGAACGTTTAATCTCTTTCAGAAGTTACTTATTTAATGTTTTGAGATATTCTTGTTGTCTAAGACTATACTGTGGTATATGTGGTGTACACATACTAATTATTTTCCCCGAAAATATGGTGCTTTTGAAGTTTAGCATTTCTCTGAACATATTAATTATCTCCAAAAGCACAACCTTCAAGGTTGTTGTAATTTGTAGCATTTAAAATTATATGTGCAATAAAAAAGCACGTCTGCTAGTTTGGTTTTTTGTTTTTCCTGGTGCTTCTGGCAGAAGGTATGATAATTTTCATAATTTTATTCTAGCATGCAATCACATATGAGCCATTTTGAATGTCATGTGTCAAATGTCTGATAATCTGATCCAATGTGTATTGAAACTAATATGAAGCCTCTTATTCATTTCACTGAACACTAAACATGACCTCATATGTAAAACAGGAGTTAAAGCCATTTTTACATCTGAAGGATATGAAAGTTTGAAAGAAATGGTGAATTGTGACTACAGTATTATTTGATCTCTTCCTGTTTTTCAGCATCTCTGCATTATCAACATATAAAAGTCTTAACAGAACAAAGAAGAGGTAGAGACTTTTTCCACTAAAGATTTCTGATGCATCTTAGAAATAAGATCTGCCTTCTCTAGGCTGTTTCATGTGGATGAGTGCAATTCAGATTTTTAATGTGAAGTTCTGCCTGTCTGTCTTGGTATTGTATGTTTATGACCTCAAGCAATTAAGAGGTATCATATAGCTACTGTGCACTGGAAAGATATGAGAAACCATTAGAAGGAAACAAAATACATACTCTTGTAATTGACTGAAATGTGATGCTCTAGCTACATTAAAAATGGAGCAAAAAATCAAAACCAGATACAGAAATAATCAGAATGCTGTGAGGAAGGGGGAAAGATTACCAGTTACCAATGCTGTACCATTACAGTATTTTAAAGTCTGTTCCAAGTTATTCACACACAACCTCAACCATTTTTCTTTTTAATAATTGCAAAACTTCAAATTATTTCAAGAAGGGCAGATTCAGGTCCTGCTTTCTTGAGGAATATTGACCCATTATTTTCTGTAGGTTCCTATTGCAACTACCACTTTCTTTTGTACATTGGATATTCCAGCTGAGTGACTTGACAAAATTTCAAAGTTGCAGGAGTGAAACTTTAGTGTACACCCTTGTTTCTGAATAACCTATCTAAGTTAGATTTGCTAAGCTAGCACAGGAAAGTTCAAATCAACACATTTCATTAACTACAGTTCAAGGAGTGGTAGGGAAGAGGAGAGAGAAATAGGATAGTTTCCAGGATTTCTGTTGGTTTGCAGGGCTGTATATCACTAAAAAATACTAAAACCAGTGCTAATGTCTATGATTGATTGACGGTATTGTTTATCCACTAAGTCTGGGGAACTTTTTCTGCTAAAAGCTGCAAAATTGCAAGTAAAAGACAAGACTGACACTTCAGAGGAGAGGAGAAACATGGTAAAAGGATGTGTAGCAAACTTAGAACAAAGTTGCATGAGCATCACCACTCTTGAGATTTTCTTTGAACCTCTATCAACAGGGCAGAACATCCTCAACTCTGTAGTAAAGAGATTACTAACTTGATCCCTAAAGAGTTTTTATTCTATCTGGGAATCAAACTGTATTCCCTCTTTCATCATATGTAGAAAATGTTTATTTAGATGAAAAATGGCCTCTTCCAGACAACTGTGGTTTCATTTACTTCAACTAATTTCTATCAGTAAAATGGATACCACACACCTTTCTCAATTTAGGTAATTAAAATATATAATATCATCTTTATCCTTTTATATATGTATGTGTAAATATACACAGTTTGTGCTTCTCTAACTATTCTTTTTGATTCCTATATAAATAGGTCTGAGTATGAATTGAAACATATCATTAAAAAGTGGAACTACAATGGTTTCATCTAGGCAGATGTCAGTATTGACAGCAATTTATAGTCCTTCTTGAAGGTTTTCAGTTTTTGGCTTCAGATACTCCTTATTCTGCATTTGAGGAAATGGAAATATGGTGATAATGTGACATTTAAGTGTTGAACTTCCAGAGATTTACAGGAATCTCTTTTTTGGTGAATTAATCTGCACATAAATGCTGCAATATTTAGGCTCCAATTAAGAAATGCACATCTTTGAAGCAAACATAAACATTACTGATCATCCCAACTGTTTGACCATCTTTCATCAGCACCCTCATCACACTCCACATGGCTTCTTCATATCCAGGTTCACTACAATAAATAAGAAGCAGCTCTTGGAAGAGAAGACACATAGGAAATTTCATCAATCCTACTCCTAGCCTTATCCTCTACCAGGGCAAGAGAGAAAGACTCTCTTTGGTCTTGTGTGGACTAAGGAAAGGAAAACTAAATTATCATTTAGAAATGCCAATGCCTTCCACATACCTATTGCAGCAAAGAGTTTATTGATATTGGTGGCTATCCATACTCAAGTGTGTTCCCATCCACTGGAAAGGAAGCTGGTGGTTTATGTGCTATGTAAAGCAAGGTTTGTAACTATTTCCACTCTTCTATCAAATTTATATTTTGGATCATATACAATAAAACTTGAAGCTAGTCAGTGGGAAAAAAACAACAAATCAGAACTCATTTTGGAGATCTATGGCTGGACTTTTATTGTAAAAAATTCTTGAAGACTGAAGTTGATTAGAAATTAAAAAATAAACAACAGGAAATAATAGGCTAACAAATTTAAGTCTTCCTCACCTAGGAAGATGTCACCTAGCTGATAAAAGTTTTAAAACACTTTAAAGAATATTTTTAACATCTTCCCTTAATTCTTTTTTTCCCTTTTTTTTCCTTCTAGGATGTTCTGCTTAAATCATGTTTCCTTTTTAAAACTTCATAATTAAGTCAGTCACAGTCTTTCCACCCACCTAAATGGATTGCAAGTTGGGCAGCAGCAAGTTATAACTGAGCTTTTAGCATAAGGCTTTCACTTTTACTAGAGCTAGTTTTAACTATATATCTAGTACTTGTAGTATTTGTAAAAGAAGCACAGATACTCCCCAAATCTTTGATCTCAAGTACAGGTGTTTGCTTTTTTACCTTAAGCCATGATTTTCTAGGCTGCTCAGGACATGAAGACTGATGTAAAGAACTCCTTCTATTCGAAATACAGATTTTTGACTTTTTCCAGACATAAGAGGATGTGCAGGAACAAAATGTATCTTTTTGAGAGGGTAGAGCAGAGACTGGCTTACAGAATATGACTGGTAAGAAAATCAAAGCTACAGTTTTGTGAGAGTCTTAGGGCCCCCCTTATAACAAAAGAGAGAATTCCCTTACAGAGGTTTTGGTGAAGCAAGAGTTCAGTTGAAAGTCATTACCTTTAAAGATCAGGTGGTGTGAGAAACCATGAAATTAATCTACAGTCTACCTCAGGAAACAAGCCTTTAAAAACAAAGACATTAACCCTGACAGAGCTAAGTAATCCCACTAACAGATGAACATTTTCACCAGACTCCAGTGTTAAAAGAAATGCTGACCCACGCTAAGACAAAGTGCGAAAGATTTTAGAACTGTGACTCAGTTTCACGTGCCCTCTAGATCCACAGACTGCATTACATAGTTCAGTGCCAAATGGACAGATCTAGCTGGAAGCTATTGAATACAGATGATTGCAACAATACATTTCTCAGAGGCCTGTTTATCTGCAACAGATAACACAAGAATTGTTCTATTTATCTGAACTGCAGAATGCGAGGTGTTTAATATTGCTTATCTTAACTTCAGGCTCATAAATCCACTGTTTTAGATGTCAATACTTATATTGCAGCTTCCCCACTCAAATGCCTTAATTCACCCATGGCCTCCTGCAAAGCAATCCTCAGGCTTCCAAAACAGTTCTAATGTGAGCAAAGTTAAGTCTTAACCTAAATTTAACATCGCCCTTTCCAACTTGGCATACCATTGTAAATATTTTGCAATAAAAATATGGTTGTAATATTGTGATTACTGGTTCAATTACAACAAAGTATGGCAAGCTACAGAAATTCATCATTCTTCATTCCAAACTTTCAAGCCACCATTTATAATTTCTACTTTCATGATGATGTACAAGTCTTTAAGGATGTTTTCCTAAAGATAAGAATTGGTAGCTGGGAATCTGATATGGGTGTTAATGACTGGAAAGTATGACATGGTGGAAAGGGTTAATTCTGTCCTATTAACCAAGTGACCTCCAGACACTGTCAGTTTGGCCTAGGTGAAGTGATTGATGACTTTAGAGAAGAGGTTAGTAAATATCCCCCAAGAATTTTTGTACAGCATCCTTGCTTACACCCTTTCAAACCTCTACAGAGCGAGGCTGATTTATCATACAGCTTCAAAAGGGATGTGATAAACTCTTCATCAAGGGATCTTGTATTAGCACAATAAGAGTAACATCAATTCCAGTGTCACCTTTCCCACCGTACTCTTTCTATCCTGCAGTGTTAAGGGTTTTAAAATTTTTATTCATAACTGAATATGCCTGAAGAAAAATTGTCTGAATGCACCAAAGAAATAAAGTACTTTTACTCCAAATTTTTGGACCAACTACTATTTCCCACTTGAGTTCTTTCTTAAAAAATTATTGGATAGAGGTAAACTATGCACTCTTCCAAAATCCCTCCCCCTGCCCACCTCCACGTACACAAAGAAACATAAATAAGATTTTCAGAATAACAAAAAATATGGCCAGGAATTCATGGGAGTTCAATAAAATTAGGTGAAGAGGCTTGTCTAGGAATCCTCACCCAACATTAGAGCACAGCAAATAAGTTTTTGTTACATGCACTATGGATCTGCTTTTCCCCAATACTGTAAGCGGTATTGCAAATGCGAGAGTTCTTCCTCAGAAGAATATGGTCATTTTTCAAAAACTGCTCCCAAAATGCTCCTAGAATTTTTAATCTCAATTCTAAATATATGAATATTCACTGTCATCCAGAAAGTTCTGTGTACCTTACAAAATGTCCACATTAAAAAGTAAATTATAAATCGCCTGCTGGTGGTGAGAATCAACATGTTTTGCATGAAATCTGCAGAGCTTTGCCTGATTGCACCATTCAAGGAGTGCTTGTTGACACTGAGATGTCATACTACTACCTTCCTAACAAAACACTTGCACTAAATAAAAAGAGAAGGACAACGTGATCTAGTATAATTACACTTGGATCTACTAATGAACATTTGTGTTCTGATACCTTGTACAGAGGACCTTGATATTTTCAAATGCATACAATATTATTATTTTGCATATGTTCATGTATTTATAAGTATATACAGATTAAAATCAAGGCACTGTGTTATTTTCTGCATTTGCTTATGACAACTTGCTTTTGTTGAATGCCATGAGACATAAAGAGAGAGAATCAGTTCAGTTACAAAGTAAACTGGTCTGCAATCTAGAAAGTCCTTGAAAATTTCAAAACCTAGGGCCTGTGTTTCAAGGACATATCACTAACTGCTAAGCAGAATGAAGCATTCTCATCGTGAGGAAAATTTCCTGGTAAAAATAGCCTTTAAGTAAGTCACACAACATTAGCAGAATAATTAGTCTTTGACAACTGCCAAGGACAATTCAGAATAACTTATTTTAGAGAGTCTCTTTTTTTTCTTAAATCCAGTATGCAGACGTGTAGAATGACCTGTGCAGTACAGCTTTTATTTTCCTTATATTGTAACTGACATCACCTGTACTCCCAGCTATTTGAAAGCTTAGACAAACAGAGTATGTTATATTTACAATGAGAATCCTGAAGCTCATTGTCCACCCACACAATCCAGAAGGTTTAACTATAATGCACTTCTAATACTGACATATTCTCACATCTCCCCCTTCTTGTGGCAACACCTTGGCTATGTTAGCAGAGCCCGTAGACTTGCTTACCAAAACTCTCTGAATGTGCAATGTATATTAAATATTTATTAAAGGAGAGTCACACGGACTGCACCAAATCTGAAGGTTAAACTGCAGCTGACTGCTGAACTGCCAGGCACTTTAAGCAGAAAAAGTATTGGGTATTGGAGATTATTCCATCTGGGAATACAAAGAAATAGCAGATGCTCTCCAGTACTTCAGAGGAGTATTCTAGTTGAGGTTATTTACTGCAAAATCCTCCTGTGCTGAAAGTTATGGAAAGGTTTCCCTACCTTGCTGAATCAGGACCTTAAAAATGATGAAAATACACAAACACCCACAACACAGAGGACATCAATCCCTCCTGCCAAGGACATTCCAGAGTCTAGTGTGGCCTCTCTGAGTTTCTCAGATTTTTCCCTGAAGGAAAAGTTAATGCACAGGTACATTTCTGTTGGCACCATCAAGACGGCTGAGTCTGCCTGCCCTTAGGCTTTACTTTGGGACAACTAATTGATGAGAAAATAGGTGGAAAAATGTCCTTGTCTCAAAAAATTACTGGCTTATGAGAAAGAATGTAATCACTTTTCTCCAGCACATCCCTTGTGTCCTGGCACTCCACTGGAGAAGGTCAATGCTACATGTTCTTTTTCCCTCCATGTCTTCCTAGAGTTTAGAAATGGTACCTTAGGGTGTGTGTCCCCACAGTCTCAAAGCCAATGCAGTTACTCTCAGAGGTCACCATTTCACACAGGTAAACTGTTGGGAAAGGGGCCTTAGTCCCTTGCAAAAAGAACTGGCCAGGAATTTCCAATGGTCCGGTGACTGCTAGCTCCTGTATCCCCGTACAAGCAAGGTCCTGGTATTTTCCCTGAGGACCTGTCTTAAGCAGACCAGGTTCCAGCAGCACAAAGCTGTCTTTTCACCCCTCTAGCTCTGAACTGTGCTGTGTGCAGAGCTAGGAGTATCTGGGTCACAGATTTTATACTACAGCATGCCGGGGGACTTGTTATTTCACTTGTTTGCTCTCCATGGCAGCCTGATGCAACTTGGCATGCAAAAATATGTGCAATGTCACACTGGCCAGGAATGTAACACACATCACCCTTGGGTGAATCTGAAAGCCAAGGTTTTTCTGATTAAGTACATCAGGCAATGTTTGCCCCTCATTTACACCAGCAAAACTCCATGCTCTTTGCCAGAGTTGAGTTTGGATATGTGTATGGGAGTGCAGGTAAGAAGACAAACTGAGACTTAGGATAAAATTTTTCTGTTTAACAGGATCAAGGTTTCCTCAGGAAACTGGGAATTCTTCTCACACATTTAAATTATGATAGTCTCCAAGGCTCGTACTTAAATTATTCTTATGCAGTGCAAATTAGCTACAGATTTGGGAGATAATGAATCAGTGTTTTGCGCTGTTGCATCTGTGTTTTTCCTGTTGAGTTGATGGGTACTGGTTTTCGCAGCCTTATAACCTATTTTTTTGTTACGTCAGGCACTATTATGAGTCTGGATGGCAGCTAATATTTTTTGTTTTTTATAATGCATAAAGCTTTCAAAGCTCTACTGCTACAACTAAGGAAGAGTTTCCTAGAATAAAAGACATAGCTGATGCTAAAATCACTACCTCTCTCAGAAATCATCAAGCGTTATACATCTTATTTATCATAATTCCCTCTAACAAGGAGTAAGTTTAACAAATTCAGGGGAACCATTGGTACTTGTATAATTCTTTTCAAATATCTTTATATTAAATCCTTAATTTTTTTTTGTGATAAAAGTGTATGTTAAAACATAGAGAAAGAACACCTCTGACAATATGAAATAGTCATGTTTTGAAGGTGTATTTAGTTTAGGTGTATCTTATTGTGGCCAGCATTAGACTGGACTAATCTTTTACTTTCTAATATTATACATCTCTATACAAGTCTCAGATTCTAAAAAGGTGTGCTGAGATACTTATTTTGGCCTTGGAGAGTGCTCCATGAATAAGCCATGTATAAGAATGCAACAAAAGCTTTAACATTAAATTGGATTTTTTCAAGAAAAGCTTTGAGCTTCTTCCTGAGCTGTGTAAAAGCCTCTGCACTGCCACTCAGCTGGGAAAGCTTTTCACTTATTTTGATACACACCACAGTCTAATGGGTTTTCCAGTCATGTGCAGGTGTTTGTGTAACACCAGCATAATGTATAGCTTTATGGACTGCAGAGAACAAGGCCTGTGCAATTCCATTCTTGTTTCATTTTCTTTTGTGAGCAATGGGGTTGTTTTCAGAACCATGAGAAGCAGAAGCTGCAATATAAGACAGATAAAATAGGCCAAATTGCCATCATTCCCAAGCACAGAGCCTCCATCCAATCCATATATCATCCATGGCATAACAGATACCCCAAGATTCCTAGTTCCAAACCCAAACAGCTGTGATATTGTTGCTTTCTCAGAATGTGATGCAAAATTAATAGAAAAACTGACTTAAGTATCATCCTCTCACTTTGCTTTAGCCTTCGAAATGCAACTTTCATTTCTTTTCTTCACATGTGTTTGCTTTCCTGTCATAGTTTCCCCTGATACATCATTCCACTCTGATTAGACTCTCTTCACATTTTAGCTGCTATCAATTTCATCTCTCATAAGAAAGCTACAAGGCAATCCATCTTTACAGTTTTGTTCATGCCTTGTTCAGGAAAGCACACACTTTGAGCTGGTCATATCATGCAGAACGTAGCACAAGCTCCCCACCACCAGGTGCTCGCCAACCAGTCTTCCCCTTGTCCCCTTTTCATCCAGATGGAACAGTTCAATAGAGCGTTGGACTGATGACCTTCAATATCAGGAGTTTCTCTCCACAGAATTCAGTATAAATATAGCAGTTCACCTCTCTTCTCAAGAAAAAGAACTCCTAAAAACATTTTGTACTTACCATCTACTCCACTTAAGGTTCTTGCCGTTTGAAAACATAAACTGAAGGAAGGCAATGTCTCTGTTCAGTGCCAAAAGTCCAAACTAAGGATGGTGAAGGAAATTTGGGACTTCTTAATCCTGTGATTCATAGGAAACACAAACAAATATTTTCCATTCATGCTTCTTTCAGTCAAGAGTTCTTTTTATCCTACATGCATGTAGTTGTTCCCACTCAGATATACAAGCATAGGAAAAAAAATGTATTTTGTACTGCTTTTATATTCATGATTATCAAAAGTAATACGAAGACATAACACTGAAGGGCTATAAAATTTGGACCTACAAAACCTTAAACTTTCTCAAAGAAAACATATTTTCCTTGAGAAAAATGCAGAGCAGGAATTTAATTTTCCCTAAACCAAGGAAACAGGAACATGATGATCTCTTCAAGCTTTTGTAATGTCAGAAGCACTGCAAATAGGACAACAGTGGAATCTTTGACCTGACTTCTGGTTCTCTCACTAGCTGATTAAACTTTCTCTAATATCTAATACACATTTCTTATTTTCATTTTCAAATAAGGAAAGATGAGCTGAAACAGTGGTCAGGCATTGGAACAGGCTGCCAGGGAAGCAGTTGAGTCACCATCCCTGGAGGTATTTAAAAGTCATGTAGATGTGGCACTTAGGGACACAGTTCAGCGGTGGACAATGATCTTAGAAGACTTTTCCAACTTAAATGATTCTGTGATTCTGTGATACTGTCTTCTCCAGGACACAGCTGAATCATCTGCAAATGTTGTCAAACATTTCCCTTCCAGTAGCTAAGCTGAACTGTTGTATTACTTACTGCTTTGAGGATTTGGGGGAAGAGAGGACAGCAGATTGCTTTTTCATGTTTTTAATGGTAAAAACAAGTGCAAGAGGTAAGAACAGATCAAGGAATGTGGGAGATGATAAAACTGGTACTGCTGCCAAATGCCTTGCACTACTGAATCTGTGCTCCTTGCATATCGTCCTGAATGCAAGGCTCCAAGTTTCAAGCAAGACATTAAACATGTACATATGGGAAGGCAAAAGAGAAGAATCTAGAGTTAGTCTTTTTCATTAGCAAGGAAGACTAATAAGTACTAAAACAAAAAATAACTTGGCTGATTTTCATTTTATATGGTTATATTTTATTTTATTTTAGATTTCTACTTCATGTAGTTGTAGATATAAAAACCTCACAAACAACCGAATTACCCAAAGCATAGAACATTTAAAAGAATCCCTTAAAAATTGTCTAGACTTAGGTTCTACTGAGAGATTAAAAAGGCAAATTAAAATCAATGCAGAAATATATAGAATAAAAACAAAAATAAAACAAGCTGAATGGCCAAAGTGAATGACGGCCTAGAATTTAGAAGCCTAAAACTGAAGTACCAAATATTTCTAAATTACTCTAATCTTCTAGATGCAAAGAATTTTCCTTGTATTTTCATTAACAAAGCATTCAGAGTGTAAGTGTTCAGGTTGCTATGGTTAAAATGCAATTTCAGGTTGATGATTAGGTGGCTTGTTTGTGTACGTGGCAGGGGGCACTGGGAGTTGTGTTCACACTTGAAGTTACAGTTTTTGTAGAGCAGTTTGTTATAAAGTAAACAGCTTTACTGTGATTTGAACAACAAAAATCTGTTTGTTTTCTGGGGCTTTTTTAAAGATTATTTTCCTACTTTAACAGCAAAACAGAAATAAATGTTCAGTCCATTCAGCTGCAACACACAAGTCATCACACAAATTGCTATTTGCCTGATAGCTCTCTGTAAAATACCTGTGGAATAGGTATCACATTCATTCTCATCAGCGTACAGAAGCGTCTTCTCAAAAGAAAGATGGGAACCTGGGGAAAATTTGCAATATCTCAAAAGACAATAAAGTAGCACTAGCCAAAGACTAACAGCAAGGCCACAGTTTTCAGTTACTTCACTTGTAAATTTTTTAGATTCATTTACTCCCAGTTGGAGGATGAACCAATATTTAGATGATAAAATGTTTATGTATTTCACCACTAAACTGAATCAATACAACTGGTCAAAAAATGTAGACTGTTAATATAAAAAATGTTTGAAGGAATATGAGGGTCATGATGAATTTTTTGAGAAGATTATGCTATATGCAACTTGCAGTACAATGAACACATAATTTTGAGAATATCCTTGTTATGACTAATGTTGCAACAGTCACCTCCAGGTATTGATTATGATGTTTGCTATTTTATATTCCAGCATATTGCCTCCTATTCTTAAATGTAAATATTTTTCTTACTAAATTGAAACATGTGACATTAAAATGACATAACTCACTGTTTGAAAACTGAACTTTTTCAAGCAAGAAAAATGTTCAGATTTCTTCTTATTTCAATCCAGCATAGTTCATGGGAGAGTAGAAATTTATTTTTTTAGATTTTATTAGTTAGCAGCTGATAACTTGGTTTCGAAATAAAGTATGGACATATGGTGCAGCTGGGCATTGAAGTTTTACTTGGACTAGGCTGTTTCAAGCATCAGCATGTTCTTAGAGATGTGTTGAACAAAAAAATAACAGAAGGAGAAAAAAAGAAGTCTAGATTTCTGGCTTGTATGGTCACTGGATCCAAAATATGATCAAACCTCATTCTTGTTATTATAATGTGCAGACTGGTATTACTTTGCTAGATCGTCACAGTACATAGAAAAGCAGGGACTACTTAAAGTATAGTGAAATGTGTTTATGTTAGACACCAGGCACATATCAAAGCGTCTCTCTCTGTTCCCAAGTTCTGTTTCCTTTGCTTAAGACTATCCATTATTTCCCTATCTATATTCAGGATTTGTATGTAAATGTTTATGGAGATTAAATTATTTTTTCCTGTAGTGATAAATCCTCCATCTTACCTCAAGATGTTGGTCACATATTTGCTACTTACAAACCCCTGCATTTATAGAATGTAATACCAGAGTATAAGAATTTGTACCAGGGGTCATGGCTCATATTCGGTTCTTAAACACTTTTAAACTTAATGGCTTGGACAAACACAAGAACTGCCTAGACCAGGGCAGCATATGGTGACTTTGCAATACTGTTTATGGATCTTGACATGGAGTTAATAAATTCTCCTTTCTAACATTCTAGCAATAGTTTTACAGAATTAAACAAGGTAACAAAAAGAGTGTCTAGCCATACACTAGCAGAAAAAAACCGAACAGTTGAAAGAGGCATCCCTGTCATTCCACTAAACAGATCAAAGTCTGTTTTTACTACAAGCAGAACCCTGACTGATGCCTGATGGTAAAAAAAAAAAAAAAAAAAAAAAAAAAAAAAAGGAGTGCTTTTTTTCTTATTTATAAAATACATATAGGTAGGTACATGTGCAGGCATAGCATAAACTTAATACATAAAATTGATAGGCCATGTATAGTTTCTTACAATAAAACCAGAAACAATTACCATCTCCCCCTTTAATCCAATTGAGAAACGTTCACTTTTTCTGACAGAATTACCTCCAGAAAGAAAAATTATGTTTGGTTTTTCATGCTCAGGATTTCCAAACTACAGTTCCTTGCTGAGACTGACAGACGTCCATTATGGTTTGTGAGGCAGGTATTGGGAGTGACCATGGAAACAAACCGCTGAGCAATCTCCAAAACCTTCACCACTGTCTGGTCCAGATGCAAACACAAAGATTAGTCCAGATAAGAGAATTTTGCCTAAGCCACTGGCAATAACATAGTTGTACATTCAACCCCACCACTCAAGTATCTTCACCCTTTATTGATAACTGTGAGTTACATCTGCACTATGTAACAGTTTCAGGGACCTCAAATGGTAAAATCTCAGTTTCTAACAGGAAGATGAAGCAGTCTCCATCCAAGCTTTAGTTAAACACATGCAGTGGTTACTGAATACAGAAATTTTTTTCTCTTTAGTTATGGGTCACCTCATTTCACTTTAGATACAGTTCACAATTTATTACCCACTATGTAAACTGCTGGGGATTGAGTTGTCTTAACATAAAAAAATCCCAGACAGTGAAAACACAGGAGAGTGATAAACGGAATGTCAGTGGTTAAATCAATAATTTATATTAAAAAGTTAGAGGTGAACTGCAAATCTTTTCATGTATTCCCCAAACTTCAGCAACAGATGCTGAGCTGGAAGATAAAGTTGGGCATTCAGCACAAATGAAATGCAAGCCCAACTGGTTGTTAGCTCCCACCACATCCATTCTGTTAAACTTTCTGCCACCAGTTCTTCAGTGATGCCCCTCTATACATTAAATTGTTATTATTACCTCAGTAGTGACACCAACGTGAAGCACAAAAGTGACCTTTAGAAGTAGGGAGATCATATAATTGAGACTTTAAATATTTAATAAAGTCTTAGAATATATTTTTATACACTCATAATATTGAAGACATAAAAAGTGATTTTTAAACTGGTCAACTGAAGATGTAAAAAGTAAAGTTTAAATTTGTCAAAAACTTTACTTACAATTGGAGATACAGAAAGTTTTTTAAATATATATTTTTATAACTGACATAATAGAATGCCATTAGAAGAGAAACCGACTATAAACATAATTTATTTCAGTACTTGAAAGAGTCATGGATGTTCTCAAAATATTATTGTAATATTCTTATTCTCTATTGCACCTAAAGTAATTGCATGTGTATAACCATTCTTTTTTGAGTTTGTAGCAAATCATAAAATCTAAGATGCATATGTGCTTTCTCTGATGAAGTTGTTAATATTCATCATGAGAGTTAAAAACTATCCTTAGAATATCACACACCCCATAAAAAGCAGCCAGTGAAATTACTTGTCTAAGCAGAGTCTAAGTGAGAGTTCTACTACCATACTCTTAATTTTCCCATTTTGAGTTCACATTCCACCTTTATTCCATTATCTCCTCTAAGAATAAATTTCTTTTAAACTAGGAACTTGGTTGTCCAACCCTCCCCAGAAATCATCTTAGAATTAATCACAGCTAAGAGACAGTTTAAAGGAACTGTAGCTGTGAAATAACAATATTTGGTATTTAATTGACCCAAGACAGTAAGACTTTGTTAAAGCTGACTCCATAAAAAGCTGGTTTCAAAAGACCATGGAAAGCAGATGGATTCTGGGAAGGAATTAAGTGTCTGTTGGTAGGGGGGATGATGGTTTGTTTCATTAATAAAATGTGAACAGCAGGAGGACACTAATGAATAGGCACCCTAGAACTGGCATACCAAATTTATTTCATCAGGCATGCACATTCACACACTCTCAAAATGAAAAAGCCCCTCACCTACCCAACACAGTTTCACTGTACTGAAAAGCTGAAGGAGTCTACAAAGGGATTCTTCTAATAGCAATGTAAATGTTGACTGCATGATAACTGTGAAAGCCCTGGAAAGACCTCTGAACGCTAGGCAGCTTTCCTCAACAGGTGGTCCAGCTTTCATGCTGTGTTTCTTCTCAGACTTAGCCTTCCCAAAATTATCTCTCAGTACACTGATACCCTGTGCAGTATAAAAGACATTTTGCTATTTTCCTATGAGCATTCATGACTCTTGATGGAATGTGACAACAGCACACAAGGAAACTGCAGCAAATTTAGATCCCTATTCCATGCAGCCGTTACCTAGGTATCCAGCCTCAAAGACCGCGCTGCTCTCTACTCCTCTCAAGCAGAAAAACTTTTGGTCATGATTGAAGATCTCTGACTCAATTAAATACTCAGCCATAATGACGGTTTTATATGACAGATCTTTACTGTGGATTGTAAAGACCAATAAAAGTTTGCTTAATTAGCCTGTACAAGGCTTAAGACTTAAATATATGGATTGTGTCACACACTCTGAGAAGGGAGTACAGAAATACCAGATTAATGTTCAGCCATGACAAAACGCCTGAGAAGTCCTTACAGAGAAAGACAAAAATACATGGGAGGGATTCACTGACCACCAGTGGTGAGGACTGCTGCAAAATGAGTGATATGGTTAGTTTTTAGCAGATGTTAAGGAATATATTTAGTGTTGGATATTTGTGCAAAAAGTGTCACTTAGATTAACCCTTTCCTTTGGTATGCAGTTGTTTCTTGAAGGCTTAGCATCTCCTTCACTGGTCAAACCCCATCCCCACCACTTACGAGATCTCAGGGTTTCATTTGTCATTTAAGTTGGGACACCCTGGTCCAACCTTGTAAATAAAAGGTAGGTTTTCTTAGCTACAACAACATCACACTCCTGAAGAGTCAATTTGGCCCCTCAACTGTTAGCATGATGTTTCTCCCCTACAAGTTGAACAGAGTAGGAAAAGATTGCCCAGTCTCTTGGTGGAATGAAAAGACATCAGAAAACCCTCTGGGTTCTGCTTCCACACCAGAAGATTGCGGCTTATTCTAGGAACCTCCTTGCTCTTGGAACTGGCTTTGTCAGACAAATCCTGAAAGCATAAACAGGTAATTGGTGCTTTTTGTGCCACTGAGTGTCCATGGCTTCCTCACTGCTTCCTCATAAAACTCCTATAGGACAAATTTTGGTGGCATCTGAGTGGTGTGAGAATTACTGAGTAGCGTGAGAATTACTGAGTAGCTTTTGTTCTTTGAATGAATGAGTGAATGTATTCATAAGAGAGATGTGAAATTAGTCAACAAATCTCTGGGTTTGCTATGAAAAGGAAACTACTTAAAAGGAACTCTGTCTAAAGATACTTAGGAAAGATAATTAATATTTTGTGAGGGGTTTTATATTTTGTAATTTTATGTTTTGTTTGGTTTGGTTTGGTTTTCTGGGCACCTACATGCTTTTCTGGTGGCATTTTTTAAAATAAGCTACTCTAATATTAGTTCTATTACATTTTATTTTCTTCAAGCATTGTTTATGAACTTCATAATATCATCAATATCACAGTCTAGAAAATGCAAAGAAAGCAGAAAGTGTTTGTTGTAGATTTTTTAAGCAGTTCCTTTTCAAAAATCTTACAGATATTTTAAGGAACCAAACAATTCCTCACTAGTGGTGTCCAATCCAAAATGCTTGTTCCATAAGGACTTAAATCAGTGAATTTAAAATATTCTCATTTCAGAGGCATAGTTTAGAGAATATCTTTTCATTGAGTACCAAGGATATTTTTGCTTCTTCTGCAGAACTAATGGTAACGGTAAGCTGCTCTTTGCTAAAAGCTAGAAGAGGGGTAAAGTAGCAGCTAAGCCACTCATTTTTACACTTATCAACTGTTTATTGTTATATTTTGCAGTTTCCACTCAGCTCTCTTAATAAGCCTCTAACAAATAATTTGTTTGTCCCATACAGGACAATATATATTGTCCTATAGGAAAATAGATGTGCTCTGTTCCTTGGAGTTTGGAAATTAGAGCAATAATAAAACATGTATTTTCTCTAGAAGTATTGCCATTTCCAAAAGAAGGCCTAAGATAGAGAAAAAGCCTGAAAAAAGACTGCTGCAATTTAAAACAAAAGGCCAAAAGGTGCTAAGAGTTAAAACATCGAAAGGAAATTATTCTTTGAAGTACAAAGAAATGGCATTTTCCCTCTGTAAATTACATGAAGCAAAATACCATAGCAATCTTCTTATGTGAAATTCACTGTAAGGTTTTTAACACCACTTTATTAACTTAGGCACCCTGCAGTCTCCTGCCCATCATGGAAGATGAATGGTTAGGATGTAGAAATGAACATGCCCCATGTATCCCAACCTTGCTTTCTCCAGTCCTTTTCCTTGCTGAGGCAGGATGGACTGACACCTTTGAGGCCGTGAAGAAGGGATGTACTCTCGGACACACTCTCTGTTCTCTGCAGCGGTACTTGTGAGTTAGAGGAAACATCAGGTGCAGTAATTGGCTTGTGGCTCTACTGCTAATACAGCCATGGCTATTAATGCCTTTAAAAGTATTTAGTTCAACTAAAAAAATATTACTTGGATCTGGCAAATACATTTTTTCCAACATTAAAAAGGCAACAGTCTGAAAAGAGCTTTAAAGATTGCTGGTCATTACATAACAGCTGTAATTCCAGATTTTTCTCCTCTCTTTCTCTCTCTTTAAAAGCCTTGTGTATGATTTTATACCAAAGATTTCCATTTGCATAAGAAAGGAAAAAATATGAATTGTCTTTAGAAAAATAATTTTATATTTTCTTCTTCCCTCATTTGTCATATGAACAAATGCAGATAGATGAGCTTAGAGTTGTGTTTGTTAAAAAAATTCATCCCTTACATTCTAGAAAAAAAATATTTAGAAATGATTACTTGACATTTAAAAAGATTCTCATGGTTTAGATTAGCAAGCTCTAAATTAAAATGTAAGAACATTTAATATACAAAAAGAACACAGTAATTTCTAAATGCCGAATAATTGTATTTAAACTATTTAAATAAAATGATACAGTTCAGATGTATACATGTAAAATACTTTAAAAACTCTTTCATTTGGCAGATATATTAATGTATGTGATATTAATGCAGTTTCAACTCTACTTGAAGAGAAAGAAGTAGTTTCCTTGGATACATACAGTCCTGAATCCTGTCAAAATAGAACTTTTGGAATATATTTATAGATCTAAAGTAAATGTGTATATGACTGCTTTGGCAAACTCATAGTAATGACCTGAAATATTGCCCATTGCCTCTAATCCTTGCACTGATTTCCTCTGAGAAAAGCCAGGCTCCAGCTCCTGCACATGACCCCATCAGGCAGTTGTACACAGAAATAAAAATCCTCTTCCTCTTCTCCAAGCTGAAGGACCCCAGCTTACAGCGTCTCCCCATGCACCTCAAGCTGCAGTCTGCCACTATCTCAGTGGCTCTACACAAGCCTCATTCTGGTATATCTCTATTTATCTTGTACTGGTGAGCCCACACTGGATCCTGTGTTGAGCAGAGAGGAAGGATCCTCTCCCTCAGCCCTCCTAATACTGCCCAGAATGCCTTTGACCTTCTCTGCTGCAAGGGCATGCTAATGATTCCCCTTCAGCTTGCTTTTCCCAAGGACAGCCCTGGGGCTTTTTTCTGCCAAGATGCTTTACTGCTGTTTGGCCCTTCACCTGGTCTGAAAATGGGGTTCCTCATTGCATCTATAGGACTTGGCACTTGGATCTGTCATATTCCTGTCAGCCTACTTTCTCATTATTGTTTGGCTGCTTTGAGTAGCAGCCCTGATTTCCATTGCGCAGCCATCCCACTATCTGGTATCACCTGAAAACCTTCTGGGATACTCCATCCTATTTTTTAGGTTGTTAATAAGGATATGACATACTCCTGGCCCCAGTATGAGATCCTGAGGCGTGACACTGATAACTGCCTACCAGGTGAACTTTGCACCACTGACCACCACCATTTCAGCCCCCCGGTCCAGTCCATTCTTCACCTATCTTGTCACCCACCTTGACTGGAAGTTGCTTCATGTTACCAAAAATACCTTTAAGTTCAACAACTAGCAAAGATTTTTCCTTTTAAAGTGGTGAAGATTGCAAATTGACTCAAAAGATCATTCCCCGAATCTCCATATCCCTGTTCCTGTGATAAAATCCAAACACGATGCATTGCAATCCCTAGGGATTCCTCATGACTGACAGAGAGTCTTAACGATAATCAGGTTCTTAGGGATCATTTGAAATAGATGCTACTATCTAAATATAAATGTACTATCATTATTTCAATGGGCAATCACTGAAGTAAACAGCAACATTTCTATCAATGTGAAGAGCTCCACTGCAGACAGGTGCACATATATTTGCATGTATCTGGAGCACCAGGCACTGGCACACTGTTTGGATTCAATGGAAAGCCAGAAATGGAGGATTTTCAGCATGCAGTTTTCAAACACTTCAAACTGTGTTATGTCTTGAGAAAACATAAAGGCACTTTTGTTCTTGCTGCAGAATGAAGAATGGAAAATAAGCAACTTCTGAGTTACCCATTCAAAGAAACAATCTAAAATGGTCTTACAACCTGAAAACATCTTTCCATCTAGATATGGCTATTCTCAAAGCAGAAGTATGTTTATTAAAAACTTTCAAAATATCTGACAGTTAAATGCAACAGTAAACAGGAATCTTTTCCTCTGGAGGTTTCTACAAGAAAGTACTTTGTCTTAAAAAAAAATAGACAAGGGAAAAGAAACAAAGGAGTGGGGTTGGAAAACCAAGGAAACAACAGCCTGTTTCAGGTCAACCACTTCTTGGTATAAGCATTCCAAAGGCCAAACAGAGTCAACCACTTCCAGGTTATAACTTCTTGGTATAAGCATTCCAAAGGCCAAACAGATGGACATGCAGAAAAATGCTCATCAAAATAAATAAATAAACAAATTGGTAGTCTTGTCTGGTAGAAAATTAGTGAAGACAGTAAACCATCAGAGATGTCTCCAAAGCTTTTCCACCATAACCTCAATAAAACACTCAGATTCCAAGCACCCACACTGGAAGACCTGATTTTGCAAAACTATTCCCAGCAGGGGTTGCTGCTGTTTTAAGTTCCTTCACACAGTCACACTCATTTTGAGGTTGGAAATGCTCATTTGTACCCCAGTTTCCCTGTGTTCCAAAACATGACTTTCTTTGCTGAACAGTGACATCAGTGCACACAAAATGATGAAAAGATTTCCCAGTTCGGCTGATTTTGCCTAAAAACACAAGGCTGCAGGGAACTGCATGCAAGCAGGGAACTGAATGTCATGAACATATGTCCATATGTGTTATGGACAGAAGAACATCACTGCATGTGTTCACTTGCATCAATGCCATAGCAAAGCTCATGCAAGACTGCTTATATTGTGAAGGCATGGAGAAATATCCATTTTACACCTGTGAGCCAAGCATTTGAGTCACTGAACATCACAAAAGTTATTATTAAAGCAATTCATTCTGATATATAAGGTACAGTATACTATTAAGTATGTAAGACGATTTAATTTTTATCAGATAAGTGAGATAAAGGAATGTTACAACAAACAGATTTTAAACAAGTTCTGTGGTGTGTGTGTATTCAGGCACCCATCATCTCTATTTCCAAAAATGTGCAATAAGAATGGCAAGAAAAGGGAAGAAGGAACAAACTTGGAATGGTACTCAGACTTGACGTTCATAAACAGTAAAAATTTCAAATTTCTGGAGCAAACAGGAACTCTGTTTTGCCTGGGTAATTTTTTTTCCCCTACAATCCCAAAGCAAGTGTCAGGGATCTAGTAGAGAATTACTTTCCTTATGGTATTTCTGCTGGCATGTGAAACTGCACTACATCATAAATTGCAAATATGCAACGAAGCTCCTAATTTATTTGCATTTATGTTCAGCCCTTAAGGGACTTACTGATACCAAATGCTATAAAACACACCATTACTGTCTCTGAAAAAAATTCCTGCCTTGCCTGCAGTGATAAAAGACAAGACTACCATCCCCTAATTACATAAATTATTTCCCAGGTGGATCATAGCAGATTCTACCTTCAGAACATAGATCGTATTACTTTCATATTAAAGAGCATATAATATTTAATAAATAAATCCATATGTGCATATTGATCTTTCATTAGGAACAGAGCCGGGGAAAAAGTCACAGAGATGTAGATTCTGAATTTGTACAATGGATTACTAGGAAACTTCAACAAAATGCATTGATTTTTTCTAAAACATGGATTAAATTAATCAGCATGATGACAATAAGAAGCAAGATGTCAAGTTTTTCAAAAGAGTAAATAGAAATGGTTTGTTTAAAATCAAAAGCTGTTCCCTTCATGTCAAAAATTTTGAAGTTAGTTTTCACAGTCTTCTATAAAGAGAAGAAATGTTTCAATACAAATTATTTTTGCATCAAAATCAGATTTAATACAATTAATATTCCTTCTGTTAATTTTTGGATATGACATATATATTTTATGCCTCAATGTGGTAAAAATATTAAGGTCAAAAAATAAAAATAATCACACAAAAATAACTTGACCCTTTAATTAAGAAAAAAACCCACCAAAAATATCAGAACTTTTTGTTTATCTTCTCTTCCAATCTAGAACATCTTATTTAGATGTTAGAATTGCTGATAAAATGGAAATTCTCCTCTCAATTTATGGTACTGTTACACCCAGTCACTCAAACATTGGGCTAAACCAAGGTTCTTTTGCTCTGGGTAATCCCAACTAAATATTCTCAAGAGGTAAAAGCTGACAAAAGTTTACTGGCAAACTACAGAAAATTAAGGAACATTGGTGAAACAGTAAATACTACGTAACATCACTTATGCCAGCAAAGACTTAGCCCATTGAACATAGAAAACCTTTAAACCATTCAATGTTATGTTCTGTGACAAGACACTTGAAGAAAGGGAGAAAAACCGAAAGACAGGAAAGATATAGACAGACAGACACAGCTACCAGCTCCTGGGTTCTAGTGATGTAAAGCTCCAAGATGAAGGTAGGGTTCAAGGACAATGTGCTTGCCTCGTGGTGACCCTTCTTAAACCTTTTTGTCCCATCCTGGGCCTTCCTCCCAGGTGGGACTTTGGTCTCTCAGCCACTCAGGGGTGGGTTAGGGGACACTGGCAGGCTGCCTCCAGTGTGCCATGACCAACCAACACTGTGGGGCTGGAGGGTACTGGGGGACCCACCCCCTACCACACATTCCAAGCCCCCAAGGTGTCTTGAAGCAGATCACCTTTTCCAGTCTCTGACAGGCACCTGAAAAAATAGCCAGTACAGCCAAATCTTCCTAAGCTTACTCAGCGCAAACATGCGGCATGGTAGAAATTTTGTTCTTCCTTACCGTCTAGCTGGTTTCATTGCACAGCCACAAAATTTTACCTCATCTTCCAAAGATGGCAAGATTGAATAAAATGATGCTTTCCCGACAAAGCTGCCATAAAATTCTATACAGTTACCAAAGAAACGACTTTCCCACTTGAAACCATCATCAGAAAAAGAAAAAAAAAAAAAAAAAAAGTGTTTGACAGGATGAATTGCATCAAATCTGTGAAAAATGGCCATATTACACTCTGCTCAGAGATTTGCATTGATTGTATGCTGTGGTATCTGGCCTGGACACTTGAGGGGGGAAATCTGTGTGGGGCTGTTATTATGTGCAATGTGTGTTTTGTTCTGGGACAGCTGCAGGTCCTTTATGTCAGATCTGCTGCACCTCTTGATGAGATTGACAGCTGCCTAAATAGCACACTGAAGATAAGTACTCATATTTTTTGTCTTTCATATTCCAGTAAATAAATAAAACCCACCAATCATAACAGAAGCCCTGAACCTAGCTAAAAGAACGTGAATGGGAAAACCTTAACTGATTGACTGGGGGAAGGATCAGGTCTCAGCAGAGCCAACTGGTGCAATCCCAGAGAGGATACTAAATAAAACACCTGCATAGAGCTTATTTCAGCATATCTCTGATAGTGAAGTTTTAACCTCAGTTTTCATGGTCATTTGGGCTTCGAAAGAAGTAATAAAATTGCATTTCCAGATGCAATTAGGAAAAAATAACAAAACCCATTATACTTAATATTTCTATTACTCTTTTGATTAGAAGATGTGCCTTAATATTCCTTTTTACACAATTAAATGCTTCAGCTCACTATACATTACAAACACTCCATAGTAGATTAAAATTATTATAGCTATTAAGACTTTTAAAAGCATTATGCAAATTCTCTTTTAACTATAAAACTATTTCATACAACTGGAAGCCAGGAAAGACGAGATTAGTTTAAGGAAAGTATACAATTTTTAAATTACGTTTGCTTGTGGCATGGAGCACAATATATGTTCTATTCTTAGTTGAGATGTCAATGTTTTAATCAAGGCCAAGATGACTGCAGTAAACAAGCATCATATCAAGCAATATTTTTTGAGATAGCCTGAGAAAGAAACTTAATTTAAAATCCTGACTAGTCCTAATTAATCATGTAAACAATAAATGCAGCTATATGTTGTAAACCATACAATTTTGCTACTAATTCCCAGTGTGGAGTCAGATAAAGTTATTTACTTGTTTCAAAAGGCCAGCAAATACAACATTCCTCTTTTTGCAGTGCTGATTATTTTATGCATGTATATCACACTGATTTAAGGTGCTCAGAGGCCCTGTTTCAGAAAAGAACAAGGCAAAAACTGCTTCCAAGGCTTGCTAAAAGCTGGTCAGTATCTTTTAGGAGTCATGGAGCCTGTCATAGGTTAGCAAGCATAGTCCCGGAAGGGATGTCCTTGCTAAGGGGTGCTTACACCTTCCTCTGGGACCCAACAGAGCCTATCAGCTGGCCAGTTTGAATATGGACAATTCTTTGAGCCACTTAAAGTTGTGGCC
>NW_008240226.1:2558178-2718275 GCF_000691975.1 Corvus brachyrhynchos
GAAGACCCTTTGCTCCCAGGGAAGGAGAAGGGCCTCTGTTCTTAGAGATGAAATGCTCCCAGAGATGGGTGAAGAGAACTTTTGTTTCTGGACGGCTCAACCTTAAAATTGTACCCCAAAAAACTTCAAGAGTGGACCCTCGAACGCGGGAAAACCAATTGCTATCTGTGTGTGACCTTGAACAAGCTGTGCAAGTCGGGGGAAGGGACTCGCAGGCAGAGAGACTCCTCTTCCTAAATGGACTGAACAATATTTGGAAGCGGGCGGCTGTCTCGTTGTGATAATGTTTTCATAGCATGAGCAAGAAGAGACTTCTCTTTCTAAATGGACTGAACAAGGTTATTATGGAAGTGGTAACAGACTGAACATCTCAAGGGTTGTCTTTCTACATTGTCAGTGGGAGAAGGGAGGAAGGTCAGGGGAGGAGGAGAGTTCTGAAGGTGGTATAATTTTTTCTTCTTTTAGGTCTGTTAATAAACTTCTTTATATTCTTTCAAGTTTGGTGCCTGCTTTGCATTTCTCCTAATTCTTATCTCACAGAAGATAAACAGTAATGAGTATTTTGGACCAAACCACTACACTAAATTGGTGTTTCCACCTGGTTACAAACCCAACCCACTACAGAGCCCTTGGCAACAGCGCTTACATCAAACCTTGTGCTATGGTCAGGAAATCAGCAAACTAACTTTAGAGGGCTTAAACAAAGATAAAGGGCACCATTGTTATCTCATTCATAAACCAGAAATGAGTCACCTGCATTGACATAATTAATATTTGTTTACATTGAGTTGTTGACTTCAATTCTTTTTAATCTGAATTATTAGCTCCAGCACATGAAAAACAACAGGAAATAATACGTATATTGCCTTAACCATGATAAAAGCATTTTTTCCTCTCACTGGGTAGTTGTTTGGTCAAGCACAGAAGTTATTCTTGCTGTAATAAATTGGTATTACCACTTCCAAGAAATGGTCACACTCCTTGTGCTGTCTGCTGTCACTTCTAAATTCCACTCTGCAATTTAGCTGGCCACTTGCTCTCACTAAATGTGAAGAAAACTAACCCCAAAAAATGAAGTTTATCATGAGTTTAACTGCAATTACATTCTATTTGATTTTCCTCCCTTTAGTCAGCCATGTCTTTGTGAATCTCATTTTCCAGAAACCTAAACAATCTATTTTGGCTTCATAATTTTTCCACATTGCCACAATGATTTTTTTTTTAAGTACCTGTATAATGTGTGTGCTTACTTTGTAGAGGCATGGCCATCCTTAAATGAGGACAGTGGAAAATTCCTACCATGTCCTGGAGATTCACAAGCTCTACTTGCAGCCAGGGAACTGGATTCCTGCTCAAGGACAGTACTGGTGTTAGTCAGGCAAGTAGCCTAGCAACAGGAAAGTAGTAAGATGAGTATCTGCATCTTTAGGGAATGTACAACATGCTTTTTAAATTTTGAAACACTTCTGAAAGCCAATTTGCCCTGCTGCTGGAGATCATTAAGGACATTGTTAGTAAGGCTGACTGAATGAATGGTGGGGCTTTGGTTCATTTCTAGAACCAAGAAGTATTTTCCTAAACTCAGAGACAAAATTAGAATTTTCAAATTGTATCTTGTTGGACAAGAAAAGTTGGGATTTTCTTCTGAGAAAAACCAAAAATATCCCAATCTTCTAACTCTTCCCAGCATCAGAAGTGAAATCTCAATGCAAAACACAGGCAGTATGTACTTTTCACTCAAATTTTTCCAACTCTCTACATTTCATAAAGAAAGCTTAGTGAATGAGAATCCCTTTGAGCCACATCCTTGGCTTCTTCCTGACAGAAGGGATGTCACACCAGATGCATTTCTTAAGAAGTCAACTACTCTCCTACAAAGACAGGATGAAAAAGTTGGGGTTGTTCAGCCTGGGGAAGATAAGGCTTCTGATAGCAGACTTCCAGTACCTAAAGAGAGCCTACAAGAAAGCTACTACAAAGGCATGTAGTAACAGGATGAGGAGTAAATAGCTTTAAATTGAAAGAGGTAGATAAAATACTAGGAAGAAATTCTGTACTGCAGGGGTGGTGAGACACTGGAACAGGTTGCACAGAGAAGTTGTGGATGCTTCATCCCTGAAAGTGTTCAAGGCCAGGCTGAATGAAGCTCTGAGCAACCTGGTGTAGTGGAAGATGTCCCTGCTCGTGGCAGACGAGTTGGAAGAGATGATCTTTAAGGTTCATTTCAGCCCAAACCATTCGGATTCTATGAATCTATGATAGGTGAAAGCTGCTTCTCAGTCTCTGAAGAGCAGTATGTGCTTGGAGGGAATGGCCCCACCCTCACTGAAGAGAAAGCCCAAATGTATGACAAGCAGTAAGGAAGAGAGATGGGTGAGAACCAGCTAAGGAAAAAGGATTGGAATCAGTAAAAACAAGATTCTGTTCTAGAAAAAGCTATTATCTCTTGCACTTTGAAGCAGTAGTGGCAGCTAATTCTTAGATCACAGCCCAAGATAACAAACCTCCCTCCAATCCAAAAGGGAAGGTGACTTATTGCTTCTGTCTTGACAGCATCCATGGTATTTTTACCTGGTGCTGCCTTTAAGCATAGATGCTGTCTTGAACCAGCACAGATAACGGGTTCAGCTTCAGGGCAACAGAATTATTTCTGTTCTGATAAAAGCCTGGCACTCCTACATCTGAGGTTTACGAATGCCTCATGTCTACCACTGGATGCTTCAGGGATTGTGGAGACAGCAGGTTGCACCATTTGCATCAGGGATGTCTCAGTAACGTCATGCTGTTACTACCTGAGGGACGTCTTGGTTCTTTGTTTAGCAAAGAATCTGTTCTATGACTTCATTAAAATCCAGGAGGATAAAATTAAGTTTGCTGAGGATTTAGTGAAGCTGTGCTGCTTCTCAAACAAGCAACTGTAAAGAGCCACATACTGCTTCCACTGCCAGTGCTGTGTTTAAGTCTTCTGCTTTTGATCCAGCTCTCACAACTTGCACATCATTGATTATCTGTTCCGTGGCTGTCACTCAGCAGCTCTTACATGCCAGATCGGTGTGCCTGCAGCTCCTGACACAGCAGAAGACTGCCTTCTGCATTTTGGTGAAAGAGGTGCTGCAGTGGATCTCATGGCTGAGAGAAGCTCAGTCATGTGAAGTTGAGTAGGGAGAAGCTAGGTAGAAAGTGAAGTCTTCTACACAGAGAAATGCCTCATGTCAACATGTACTTCTTTGTACATCCAATAAGTACATGTTCAGTTGTGGGCTCTTATGACTCCTGATGTGAAAAAAGTGAAAAATCTGCGAAGTTTTTGAACTATGTTAATAAAATCATGAAAGGCAGCGTTAGTGGGAAAATTAACTCTGCTGAACTTCCTGCCTGCTTGCTTGTCTCATGAGCTAACACTTTATAGCGCGTGTTTGCCATGATTGTTTTGTAGGACCCTATGGCATAACTACTCTGGGGTGGTTTTCTGTACCTACACAGATCACAAAATCGTTGCAATGCTTCTAGCTCTGCAGTGGAAAGGGTCCAAAATCCAGGAGAATGACTACCTGTCCCTACCAGGGAGTGGCATGGCTTTGTGAGAGTTGCTGATGAAATGCATAATGGGTTGGGGCACTGCCTAATCTCTTCCCAGTTTATGTGGCCAAATGAAGTCCAGTAGAGGTGAAGGGACCAAGATTTTTATCTCTACTTGGGAATAGGGATGAGTAAATACATCCTCTCCAGATCTAAAAATAATCAAGCACAGTCCCTTAGTAACTTGTGTATCTAGACTCGAGAAAAGCAATTGAATGTACTGTTAGACTAAAGGAAGATGCCCTAAACTCCTGTTCCCCACAAGTATCATTACTTCCTGAACTTGAAATAGCCAACTGAGCTTTATGACCCTTTTTAGATCAATTATTTGTCTATAGAAAAACGACATTTTTCTGTTATTAGGGTTCATTTTGCAGAATTTCCACAATAGTTCCTTTACTGAATAAGCTTGTGGGAGAAGGAAACCTGCTTATTTTTCTCTTTCTAGAATGTCCCATACAAAGAACATGCTTGTGAGCAACCATCTGCTGTGATATTCCAATACAACTAATTCAGGTCTTAAATCTTTTTTTAAGTCAAAGATACTGGTACTTGAAGAAGTACAACTGTATAAGATGGGGCTCTTTTTAATTCATTTTTCTTTTTGGCAGAGTGGAGCTCAACTTATATAAACTGTGTTTTCCAGTCCATTTGGATGTTGGAGAACAAACCAAGGCTTTGTGGCAATGAGTTAGATTCAAGGCCTGATGGCTATCTCTTAAAACAACAGTGGCACAGACCCACAGACTCCTGTGCTAGCAGATGGAGACAGAAGTTCAAGAGCTATTATCATCTGTTTCACCCATGAAAAATGCAGTATACTCTTCTCCTGGATGAGGCACAGGCACCATATGAAGAGGCACTGTATCAGCAATCAAACCCTGAAAAGTTAAAATACATCTGCAACTGACTGAGCTAAGCCAAGTGTCAAACAACATGGGTACACCAAGGAATAAACACACCTGATAACAAAATTTACAGCATCAAATCAAACCAAAAAAACAAAGCCAATTTAAACTGGGAATTTGAAATGAAGCTAATCTGCAAAAGTGAGGTAAAGCAAAACAATCCACTCTGTTCTTGTTCTCATTAGACAAAATATTCACCAAATGTGATGCTATTTAATCACAATACTGAACTTGATCGTATCAGTACTTTTTAAAAATAAATGGAGTTTATCAACCTTATTCTCTTGCAAACTTTGTTCATTGGAAACTACTGGAATACTAATCCTTGTTGTTATTTCAGGTAGTCGGTCTGAGCACTACAGCTTGATCTGTGGCCGCTGAGTTGCACAAGATGACTTTTCTGGACACGGAATGAATCTGCATGCAGCCTTGCAAGTCAGAGACTTACAATCCAGCACATCTCAATAACTTGACATCAGTGTTTTAAACAATTCTCCTAGTTCACCCTTGTCTGAACTAACTACTGCTATTGATTAGCAAGCATGTTTAATATTCTTTTGAAATGAAAATAAATGAGGCAGTTCAAGAAATAAAGCAATTTCATGCCATGATGACATTGGAAATAAGAAAAAAAATCTAATTATGTGTGTGACTGTGAGAGAAGGTATGTCAGCAGCCTTGACATGCTCGAATATATCATAAAGCAAGCCCTTCTAGTCTTAGCTCATCATGCAAATGCAGACATGAAGAATGAGACTGTAAATTATTGACTGAAGAACTTCATGACTTACACCAGGTCTGATCAGAGTTACTAACTCACAGGTTTTGCAGGTTAAACTTTTTTATACTGATCACTGCATGTCATTTATCATGTTTACAATGGGGTAACATTGAAAATTCATATTTACTCTATGATCAGGTATAACTACCAGAACATTATTACAACATCTGTATGTTTTCCATCCCATTCCTGTTCAGTTGGTTATTTCTATCTAAATGCAGTATCATGCACTTACAGAAATAGCATTATTTTGTTTTCAGATCACATCTCCTATTTGTAAAGATATTTTTGGAAGTAAACCCTTTAGAAAATTTTGACGGGTTTCCTAGGATGGTGTCAGCAGCACCTGTGAGAAGCATACTCACATACTCTATTTCTTCACTTGTGCCATTAAGAAAAATATTGAATAGCACTGGAATCTGAAGAGATACTACTGAGCTTCCACCCATTTTGACAGTGAAAGGTGGGTAACTCCTGTCTGGGAGCAGTTTTCTGGCCAGGTTTACACAGGGACCTTAGAAAAGATTGAAAAAGATTAGGATTATCAAACAATTTACAGTAACATTATGTGAGAGAAATCCCCTAGGGAATATTAGGGGGTTTTATCTGATGCTTTTTCATGCACAAAAGCCCTGTCAGCATCCCATAGCATAACAGAATAATTAGGGTGCTTTTCATTCTCACAGATATCGGGTGTTAATCTTCTCCTTCTTATATTCTAGGCAAATACAGATAGTTGGGGGGTTTGCCCTTTCAAAATTCACAGATGCAGAACATGCCATGCGATGGAGAAACATTGTTCCTTTTAAACCCACAGTTATTGTCCCACACACATAGGACACAGATAAGTGCACAAAAGTACGTGTTCATAGTTCAGGTTAGTTGTGTAATTTGCATATTCTTCTGATAATGAAAAAACTGCAGCTTGCCTAATTAATGTAATAGAGGTAAATCATTACTGATTCCAAAACATTATTCCCCTCCATGATGGATTTAAGTAATTTTTGTGGTCTTGAGCAATTTATTGAATTTGAAAATTGTTAAAAATATTTCATACACTTCAAGCATGAAATGCTAATTTTGGCCTGGACTTCAGTTTAGCTATTGTCCTTTCATTTAATGTTGGGTATGCAGTAGGATTCTAATTTATATGTCTTCTCGGTGTGGAAAATTTTTCTTTCTTTTCATAAGGACATCTGAAACACTTATTTTAAATTAACATGTGTTAAAATCTCACCATAAAAACAAAAATGCAAAACATATGTGCTTACTAAGATGCAAAGATTTCTTAGAGTTGCTCTTCCATGCAGATTATAAGGTAACAATGGTGTAATAAATCAGTGAAGAATAAGTCCATTGATGATTTACATAAATATTTGGCCTTAAGCATTCTGATCAAGTGATATCATCCTGATTATCCACGTCTGATCACCTGAAGGTAACAAGATTACTAATTAATGCAGTCTTCTTCTAAGCTCCTACACTATGTTTCTAGTCCTGAATATCTGAGTAGGAAGCATACTAGCAGGTCTTCACTCAGTCTTTATTCAATGTTTTTATTCATAATGTCATCCACATTTGGCACAGAAAGCAGATGGATAGATAACAGGAAATTTAAAAACCTGCTATGGCTTTCTTTCCTGGTGCCAGCTGGGTTTCTTCAAAACAAGCGTCTTTCTAGAAGCAGGTTAATTTCTTCTTTTTAAAGCTCTGCCATTTCCTTCCATTTGTAAAAAAACACAGCAGGTCCTAAACTAGTTCTTGACTATATATATAACATTAGCTTCCCAAGTTTTCTTGGAAAAGGCAATATTAATAAAATATATTGGAGGGATGATGTTTTTTGTCAAGAATCACAAGTGAATAAGTATCATAAAATATTGCCAAGTTATTAAAGTGAGGCTCTGAGGGGGAAAAAAAAGTCAGGTTTTAGAAAGAGTTTCTTTATGTTATAACATCAGGTAGCTGTATTTCTGAGGAAACAAAGGCAATAAAAAAAATCAATAATGGAACACATATTGCTTTTCCTTCCCTATATGGATTCACACCCACATTTTTCTTTATGCATCTATATAATTTTATTTGCATGAAATATTACTGGTAAAGAGGTGTAGATTTATAATTAGTTTCTTCCCAAAGAATATTACGCTTGTATTTCTTAACTAAATAAGTACAGGGTTAGCAATTTGAAATAATAATAAAGTCAGCAAAGAGAAAAAACAGCACATGAAAGCTTATCAGTATGATTGGCAAAGAAACCATGAGAGTTATGTAGTGGTGGAAATTCTTCAGAAGAGTCAAACAAGTACAGAAAATTGTGATGCAGAGAACCACTCCAATATTTAATGAAATGCATTGACAGCAACCTCTAATGATGAGAATTTGAACTGAAAAAGGTAATGAGTGTCGAGTTTAAATTTTTCTTTTTTTTACACAATTACTTTTGTTTCCTTGTCATAGACAGACCTTTAATATGACCAGGTCATGCCTTCTCAAAATAATTAGCAAAGCTGTGTGGTTATATTTTCCCTTTTGGGGAGCTTGTGCAGACATTGAAACTGCTTCTTTGACACTCCCAACAGCCTCCTCACCAGTGGCACCTCTCCACACTGCCCCTTCAGAGGACATAGGCTTCTTGCCAGTCTTGTGACTGAAGAGGTAGGTTCAGCACTGCTTGTTCATGATTTTATTTCCATCCTCATGGCAGATGTTCTACACTGCCTCAGAAAATTGCTTAATCTTCCTCTACTTCTGCTTTCTCCAAGGTGAACAGGAGTGGGTGGGAAGGGAAAACAGTAGCTACTTTTGCTGATAAAATACTTAGAATGTTACACATGAAAAGTATCGTATGCAAAGTAAATAACTGCAATAAAGAAAGAATTACTATGAAGTTTTAAGCACTTGAAGTGCTGTGGGAAAATTTTGCCCCTGATTTTTAGATGCTATTCGTACTTGGATGGTTACTCTTTGGTTCATCATAAAGAGTTTTCTCATGTGTACAAATTTAAAGGACTGTTTTATAGATCATAAAAATATGTACTCAATTACTTCAAATAACACTTGGGGAACCACATGTAAATGGTGCATAAATTGCCCAATGAATCAAGACAAAGTCTCTTTCAAAATCAGGAATCAGGGGGTAACCAGCATCAACAAACACATACACGCTGTTGAGAAGGGGAAGCTTATTACTGCAGAATAGTTTTCATCTGTGCTGTAAATAAAACAGGGGCTTTAAACAAAGCCACTTCAAACATGCATCTGCAGCAATTCTATTATTAAAGCTGGTAGTGGCTCAGGGATAATCAATGCACTTTGCTTCAATACTGTTTTGATTTGCAATACAGTACATAGATTGTACAGTGCATAGATTTATGAAACAGCTTATTCTCCACTATAGCTGTTCCCAACAAGCTTACTTAAGCCCTATATATCATAAGCTCTAAATCAAAGGTTTGATATCGCAGAGCTCTAGTAAACTGACTCCATGAAGTTGTAATTCTCCTCTCGCCCTCTGCCGAGATGTGTATTGTCACTGCCAAGGCCTCTGTAATGCTTCTAAAATGCATTTGTAGAATAGGTTGTATTTATTATGATGCTGTTAAAAAACACCCTATCATTTGATTGAAGGCTCATTGGATTTTGTATTTTTCATTTTTACTTTTTGGCCCAAAAAATCTTAGATTCAAATCCTACTGAAATTCAGTGCAGAATTTTTTTCAGTTGATTTTAGTCACACATTCACAGTTCCAGGCTCAATAATGTACAAGCAGAGCATGACTTTTTGGGGCATTTTTATACCAAAGCCAATTTTAAAGCTTGTGCTAATTTATATGGAATATCCTAAGATCTTATATCCCAAATCTGGTTCCCACAACCTGACCCGTACAGAAGAAAGAGAAATACGAGTCCTCTTGCGGTATCTTACCTCAGATTAACTACATTACTCTATCAGTGCACATGGGAAATGCCAGCTGATGGAGAGAGCTAGATGTTGGTGGAGGGGCTGGTGAGAATCCATGTGGTTTGGCCCTCACTTCCTTTACCTACATATGCCATGGTCATGGGGACACGCTGTGGACAAAGGGAGACCTTTTCCCCATCTCAGGCATCATATCACTTCTCTGAAGCTGAGAACTACAGACGATGAGGGCCAAACTGCACGTAAAATTCTTCCTAATTTGCCTTTATGAAGCACCCTCTACAGGTGGAGAACAAAATACTTCTCAAATACTCAGTAGTATTCAAGGCTCTCCTAAGTGAGATCAGTGGAAGAGGCACACAAGATTTAAACAGTGGTCCTTAGTCACTGAGTTATTTGATGACTGTGCAAGGGGCACAGATTTTATGACATGCTTATAGGTTAACTGGTTGATGCTTCAATCTGGAGACCAAAGTACAGGAGAGAAGATCTACACTGTTTTGAGACAGGGGCTATTGATTTTATGTTCACTATTGCATTATCAGACTGCATTAGGAGCAAGGAAACAAGCATCTGATTATAAAAAGGAAATACAATTCAGTCAGTACAGAATGAAATAAATATCAGTTCTGTCATTCAACATCATTATAAACCATGCCAATCACTCCACACAGAGCAGAGGTCCTTAAACACAGTTTTGACTTCTTGACCATTTAAGATGGATAATTGCTTCTGAAGGGAAATGAGTCAACAAATGTGTATTTCATTGTCTACTTTAAATTATCAGCCTCCAGTTTACAAAGAGTATCTCACTGGACCTACTACTTCTAATAATGCAGTTCAAAATAATTCATATCTAGTTGGGGAAGGAAAAGCATTTTTTTCCTTAAGTAATGTCTCAACCTTTACTTCAATAATGTCTCAATACCTTGCACTTGAAAAGAAATGGATATGCACTATGCCAATTATGTCAGGAAATAGTGCTTTATATCACATTTTCTGGCCTGCCTCCTCGTGCACTTTTTATGCATGGAGCAAGTTCCTCATAAACAAAGCAAAGACAATTTATTTTCCTCCCTTAAACTTCTGCTTTTATCTCTACAAGGGCCTTTCATGATGTCTGTTTAACACAAGAGTGAGTAAGCAGTTTGGATACAGTTCATACCACACTGCTCAGGACCTCCTGAAGATAACTGGTACTTTCTCTCAACACCACTTTGTATCCAGATGCTGTCCAGCTGTTACATAAATAGTTCATTGCTTAGGACAAACACTCACAGAGGTTGTGATGCAAAAAGGTTAGATTTTGTGAACAGCATCAAAAAAACTGATAATAGAGCAGTTGTAGAAGTAGCAGAAATAAGAATCATATCAGTTCTATCTGATGTCAACATATTACAATCCTCCCTTTAAAACAGGACCAGCAAACAATGTGTTTTCCTGGCTACTTCACATAACATAAAGTACAGGTAATTCAAACACACAAGCAACTCTATCATCAGTTAAACAAGGCTGAATTCCGTTCTTTCATTCAGTTTGGGATACTGCATTTAATTCAGTGATATTTTCATTGATTTAAATACGCCATGTGTGAAATGTTGCTAATGCAAATCTCATCCACAAAACTTTAGACCTCATAAGGTCTAAGACATGGCTTTTAGGGTCAGGGTTTAAGTAGTTGACCTCTGTAAACCCTCTGCTGGGGTAAATTTAACCTTGAAAGTAATATTTTGTAACAGCCTCTTGGAAGAGAGTCATTTTTATATCCTTTGATCCCTATTTATGATACCTTAATTTAACCAGTGATGTTTATATAAAACAAAGATTTTTGACCTCTAAGAAATATTTTCTGCTGCATCTAATGACATTGCCTGACCACTGGCCAGGGGCTTTAGAGTCCAGAAGCTGCTCTCATTTTCAAGCCTCATATGTACCGACAAAACACTGTGGTGTTACTGTATACCTTCCATGAAGAAATTCGTGCTTTCCTGAGATTTGGAAGCTTAAATTGCTCCTCTGGTTAAAGAAGACAGCAGTGCTATCTTTATCTAGCTGTTGGATGCTTCATTCGATTGCCTGAGTCATTGGTGAAATAGCTTGAGGCTAGACAGGTATATTACTCTTTAGAAACAGATGGTGTTGCACACAGGAGATTTGAGAAACACATTCTTAACTCAGCAACAGATCTCTCTAAAATGAGCTGCCCAATTTATTATGGTTTATATAAAAAATTCTGCCATTACCCTCTATTACCACTCCCCACCCCCTATTAAAAGTACAGTATTTGGATACAGGCATCAACAGAAAGGAGTTTTATTTTCTGGGAAGCAACATCAACAGAAAAGAACAATAATTTTTTTTGTGTGCAGCAGGTATTTTGGCAAATTCGGAAAATTAATGTTGAAGAGAAATATTAGGTAAGGATGTTTTTGTCACTAGTGCCCAAAACACATAGTTTTCTGAAGAAAATGCAGTAGTTTGATATTATTTTTTTTATTAACAGCTTGGAGGTTGGGGCCAGAAGGAAGAGGTACAGAAAAGCAGCATTGTTGCAACCATTTCCTGATTATTATCTTGCTATTTCATCATCCAGCTATCTACCTGCACTTTTCTCAAGGAACAAATAAACAGCCAGCTATCTAGCTGCACTTTTCTCATGGTTTATTAAAGATATATCACTATTTCTTTCCAACCCTACCTATTTAAAAATAAATAAATGTGCATATGTCATTATTCCCTAGCACAGCTTTCAGTATTTCAGTCACAACATTTCTAATGCCAGCTCAGAAGTGTGAAATAAGCATCACATGGTCAAAACTGCTCTTTAGTTTTCTAAGAATAACAAAACTTCATTTTCAAAAGAACTTCAGAATCTGTGAGGTGCAAGAGAGGGCAAAGAAAACTACTATTCCTATACACTAGAATTTCAGTTTTCACTTTGGCTTTGAGGCTTCTAGATTTGGACACTTGTATTTGGTGAGAACTTTGGAGAGAAAAATCATTCTCCTACTTAGAAAAGTTTATGGTTTTGCCAGCACTAATTCCAGCTAGGGACTAAGTATTTGCTGGCTTTTTTTTTGGTTTATATTTTCCAAGAACTTGTAGTTTACAGATTGGCCATCTTTGTAAAGGATGAAAGAGGGAAAGTCCAAATACATAATAGCATACAATGTTTTGTTCCTCACTGTTGGTCAAACACAGAATTCAAACAAGTAACGGCAATGTATACAATTGCTATGGAAATGGAAGCGAAGACAGCATTTAATTACCTAGATAGCCACAGCAGGTGACATACCTCAGTAATTTTTTGCAGATCAAAGGGGAACAAAACCACCAATGCTGTAAGAGTTTTTATTTTCAAGCAAGGATATACTTGCCTGCTTATGGCTTTACCAGAACCTACCAGGTACTATCTGTCCTTCAGGGAAGAAAATATAAACAGCATTAAGAATTGCAGTAAGAACAGACTGACTCATCTTTTCCTTTACAAAATGGGGTGACATCACTCCTCCAGCTGCTCAGCATGGGGGAGGTCAGTTGGTGATAATCCTTGCCAAATGTGTCCAACAAGCACAGATGAGGAGTGGAGCTCTCACATCATAATAATCTTCTTCCCTCTGAGCTTGTGGATTCTCTTTTGGGTGAACACAGCATGGTCCAGGGCTTCACATAATTTCAGGGGATATGTCTAGCCAGGAGTAAACGGAGCCAGGCAGAAGCCACTCTTGGAGGCATTGTTCCATGGCAAACTAGTCAATAATCCACCAGAAAATCCATTGATGTAAATGCTGATTGGAGATGCTTTACTTTTAGCTTCTTGGCTTTGCTCACATCAATATGTGTGGTCATTGTGGGCATGCACACTGAGGGAGTAAACAATTTAAACTGGGCCACTAACTCTAACAACTGAATTTTTTTCAGCAGGGAAACAAGCCAGATCACAGCATGAGCTGTCCAGAACTCTCTGATTTTGTCCCAAAATTTGCAAGGAGATGATGAAGACTTTTTGCAGATTCTTAAGTCAGAAAGGCATATGGACGTGATTTGCAGCTCTTGACTACATTCAAGAATGTACAGCAAATCTCTTTCTCCCATGCTGTTAACAGGAAAGTGGCTAGATGAACCTTGATGCACAAAAGGCAGTGGGTATCAATCACGGTACTGTCAGATAATACATTACTTGTAGTGCAAGGGTTTAGAAAACTGGAGACTAAGTTCATCAAGAGGTTGCAAGAAGGAACAGTAACTACATGGACATCACTTTTTTTTTTAAGTGCTTGACTAAGTTTCTGGAATGGAAGCACCCTAGATATGAAAATCATTACAGATACTTGTTCAAATTCCATTCAATTTCAGGAAAGTATTTCTATTGATTCTAATGGTTTTCACATCAAAGTCTTGAAATTGATTGATTTTTTTTTTTTTTTTAAATGCAGTTGAACAGCTCATTCACAAGCCACTCACGTCTCCTCAATAGCCAGCTAAGTCTAAGCTATATTTACTGGGAAGTGTCCATGTTCAAGCTAAGCACAGAGCAAAGAGTGCAACAATAGGGAGAAGTAGTCAGAACAAAAAAGGGATGAGCTGTAAGTACACTTTATTTAAAATGTACAGTGACTGAGGGCCGCTTGACTGCATTGTTCCCATTCAGGGTTCAATCAAATAGGTACCATATTGTCAGCACAGGAAAAATAATCTGTAATCCACTAATAATATTCTGATGAATTTTAGATTACCTTCATTGTTCAATAATAGTCTGAACAAATAAGCAGAAAATAAAATCCTCTGTGGAAGGCACTAGTCAACGAAGGCAGTCTAGAGAGAGGGAAAATCTACAAGAATGTTCTCCAAGGACTTTTGATTAGTCAAGTGGTCTTTCATGACTTACAGAGGATTTTAAAACCTTTCAGTATAGGGAGTGAATAGTAAACATGTAGCTATAAATATGTGGGGAGGGTTTTTTCTGTTTTTCTTTAGAATAGCAAAAACCCCACAACTTTCTATCGTGGGAAGTTGGCATTTTAACAGACCATCCCAAAAAACAGTGGTACCTTTACATCCAGGTATCAATCTACCCAGTGCATCTGAAAATATGGAGGCAGGATAATACTACTCAGTAAAATTATTCTGTTTACACTGAGCAGCACCTCACTCCCCAAAATTTACAAAATTAGTCTCATGTCATGCATATAAGAAACAGATGTTGAAGTGAATCAGTCATCAAGTCTTGTACTCCACAATGACAAAGGTCTGGGCAATAAGTGTTTCATTCAGGCAGGCCTGAAAGAACCACTGCTTTTTATTCTGCTCTCTAGAAATTTGTTCTCACCACTCCATAGAAAACTTACAGAAACAACACAAATCAAGACCATAGGCCTCACAAATAATACTTAAGATTCTTGAAATAGCAGGAAACTTGTTATCTTAAACTTCAAAATGATCCTAGGACAAGACTGGTCCTCATATTGCAGTCAAAAAATAACAATGACACTAGCTAAAATCCCTGCCAAGTTCTCTTGACCTCAAATCTGAAGATTAACTTAATCTAAACAAGTAGGCAAGACTGAGGTATTTTTCCGTGGCATGTGCATGGAAGAGAGTCTGATTACATGTAATGAAAAGAGTTTTAATCTCTACAAGCCAGAATCAACAGCACAGGTACTCAAAAACCAGAACCATGGTCGTGCCAATGGATGGATCATTGCAACTAAAACAAACTGTACTCACGGTCATGCAAGAAAGTGTTCTATTTTAATCCTGTCATAAACTGCACAGGGGAAAGTCCTCCCATGGAGAGAAACAGGTGGTGACCATGCAGGCAATAGTGTAAGTAACTTCTTTAACTCCATGTTATTGTACTTCTCTCTTAATTTTCAATTTTAATACCAGCTTTCAACTAAATAACTTGCATTAGGTCCATAAATCAGCAGAGCCTCTCTCTAGCAGCAGTAAAGGAAAAACATGCCTCTCTCTTGTTTCACAGCTGACATTTTAAAAATATGTTATTTTCTTACTTTCCTGCCATCCTTCTTCAGCTTTACTCCCTCAGACTGTCAGTTCTACCCAAGCCCACTCTGGATTTAGGTGTCTCACTGTTCCTTTGAATGAACTGTTTGGAGCAATCTTATGAGTTAACTGACCAAGAAGAAATGGATTTTACTTTACACGGAGTCAGTTCAAGGTAGTATCACCATAAGTGAATGGAAGGAAATTGATAATTCTGTAAGAGTCTTCAGGCCCAATTATCTTCCAGATAATGGCTATAGCTCTAATTTCAGAACACAAGGTCTTCTAACATTTTCCCTGTTGTTCTATAAGGATTAAAATCAAAGCTGTTAACTTCTTCCTAGCAATGCACAAGCTTCTGAACTGGGTTCATGAGGCTCACAAGTCTATTGGCATGCTAGGGAAACATGAAGTGTGCCAATTTCTTTCCAGTGTACTTCTTGTTCTATCATTCCTGAGTCCTTCTCCCTGTTGATTCATACCTCTAAGCCAAAGATTTTGTGCAAAAAATATCAGTGTGAGATATGAGTCCTATGCTGTTCAGCAAAGATTTTGGTCTAATTCTCACACAGAGATGTGCACTCCATGTATACTTCCCTGTATACAGTCTCCTCTGTTATGTCCAGCATCATATTTAATCCATCCCTACTTGAGAGGGTGTTACTACTAACAAGTGAAAGTGTTTCATAAGAGACATTTTCTCCTGGAAATGTCACAGTATGCTTTTTGGTTTTTTGTTTTAATTATTTTTGTACTAGCAAAAAACTGAATGCAGCTGCACTGAAACACTGATACTAAACTTTGCATATTTCATAAACACGTGTTAAAAAACACTCAATGATACAACTGAAATTCTTACCTATTACACAAGTCAAAAGTTCTCATCCAATGCTCAATGGAATACTTTTTGCTTTGTTCCATCAGATGGAAGTAATCTCATTCCCAGAAATTTTTAGTCTGAAGATTCATCCATTTGATTCCTTTCCAAAATTTCTCAGGCTATATGATAAAACTTCCCCATGCCATACATTGACAGTCTCTGTAACAGATGAGTTTCTTTGCTTAGGCTGATGCAACCACAGATTTTAAAAACCTTAAGCCACTGTTAAAGACTCTTGAAAAACTCTGCCTTATCTCTTTCTTCAAAACTCTGCAGTGTCATTCTTCAAAGACTGATAAAAAGACCTATTCTTTCATGAAACCACAATATAAAACTTCAGTATCCTCATTTTTCAATAAGGTAACAGGGAGCTGAGTTCCATTTAATTGCTGTGACCCTTCCTGCAGGTTATATTCTCCATCTACTATGACAATCAAATACACGGTTTCATAAATACAAAGTTTATTTAAGTCCCACTGTCTCCAATCTTGGAAATATCTTTTCCAGAATAGACAGATGTTCAACATTACCTCTGCCTCTTCTGGGAACGTTGTCAATTCTCTCTACAACAGCGCTGAAAGATAACCTTCAACAGATTTTCCATTGTTCTCCAGGAATATCCAGGTGGTGACAACATTTCATAGGGCAAGCCATTACATTTCAAGTAGCCCTTTCAGACCTTTAGAGAGGTAAATGCCTTCCTGACTCCCTCCAGTCTTATATGCTGACAGTTTACAACTTGCTGCACTTAATTTTGACCCTACACTGGGCGTGAGATTAATCATAGGTACCATAGACATTTTTGTCTGATTGAACTAAAGGCAATAAAAGCAAAGCTTATTCAGGAAGTTGCACTGGTGACTCAATACCCCCAACTCTTGACCTTTATTCAGGAAGCAGAGAGAACTACTCCTGCTCTCAGGAGTCTGACTAGACCTCATCCTGGCCACAGCAAGCTTGGTCAGCTGCCCTTGACTCAGGCCACCTGCAGATTTTCTTAAGGTTTCCTAGTAATTAGAGAGGCTCAAAGACCCTTTTAGCTGGTGCTAGGGAGAGGCCCATACAAGAACCATGTCTAGAGCACAGCAGCTTGTGCAGAATAACAGGAAATATATATTTCCTATATGTGTATGTGTGTGTGTATGTATACGCATATGTGTACATGTATATTATTTATAGAAGATCTGCTTTATTTTCCCTTTTCTTGGTTTTTTTTTAGTGTTTTGGGGACCCACATCCTGGATTTTGGGTGGAATTTGGTAAGCGCCCTTGTTTATTCAGGCTACGGTTGTTATAATTCTGGACAACTTCAAGTTTACAAACAAGCATAAGTAAGTTCCTTTATTTCAGAAATACCTTTCCTGAGCCTGATTGCTTTCAGATGGCTTTGTGCTCTCTGGATTGAGTCTACATGCAAGTCTTGTAAGTTATTCACTGTTGCTTCCACTCGAGTTGCTAATCCTGTTGCTTTGGGGAAGATTAAGTCCTTTTCTGTCAGCAATAATCTTTAAATATTCCTATCACAACACCAAAAGCAAATCAACCCTCCACTTTCAAGCAGGCAAGTGACATGCCATTAGTCTGACTGGTCATCTCCTCTGTAGCAAAAGAATCCTGTTCTAATCCTGCATTATATTGCCACCAAACCTCATCATCTGTATCAAATATTCCTATGTTTTGATCTTGTCAGTCTTTTTTGTGCTTACAGTTTTCCAGTCATCACTATTTTGTAAAACATAATATGAAGGAATGGTTTGTTTAGTGTTTTCCTTCTCTTTGATGGCTTTACAAGGGAATTCCTTTGCATCTGACCAGTTGGAGCTGATGTACAGTGAACAAATGTACTATATGATTATGATTGTAATGTTTCTGCACCTCACCTTCTACAAAATGATGTGTTTTAGAAATAGTTGCATTCAGAACAGTAAGGGTGGTATGCTGTACAGACACACAGAGTGCTTCTTTTTCCAGGCTGCACCTTCTCCCCCCACCTCCTTTTTTGGCTTTAAGTTAAAATAAAACCCACTAACATAGAAAGCACATAGCTCTTTGTGCTCAGTCATTCCATTACAGTAACTACATTCTACTTCCCAAAATTCCCCTTTCAGATGCAAAAGGAAATGCTACCTTTTCTTTTGTTTGTTGTCCGGAACTTCAGCTCTTTGCAAACCTTATCCCACAACCAGCTGTGTTTAATTCCTAGAATAACTCATAACCGTACAAAGCTAGCTAGTAGTTCTTGGGTCCTCTGGGGAGGACACTAATAATGCTGCATAAACTATTATCAGATTAGCATTTTCCAGTGACATGACTGCTTTTCCTCCACCCTCCTTGGATGTGCAATTTATGCAGCAGATGATATAATGATCTTTGACATCTCACACAGCGTATGCCGTATGCATATGACAATGGGATAGCACTGGATGGAAAGCTAAGACCTCTTACTTCCTTAGCATTACATCTGCCCACTTCAATCATTACGGACATTTGCATGCTGTTTTTATTTTCTTTTAACAGGGGATACAAAGAGAAGGAAATAAGTAATAACTTACTATATGTAGTTTACTTTTTAGCTAAGCGACACCTGTCATTGAATGAGACTTCTATTAAGATATTTATAGAATCAATTTTTCCATCCCTTTTATCTTCAAAAGTCACATTTTTCTTTCTCTGTTGACACTTAGTCATCAATGGTTTTTCCATGCTGAAAAAAAATAGTACTAAACTATATATGCTTCAAAAATAGGTCTCTGTCCTCTCATAAAGGTGCACTTCCAAGCTACAAGCAGAGCACAGAACCCGGAGCTGTGCTTCTGATCTGCACAGACAATACCTGACTTCCAAAGCCAAGCCTCAGAAAGGCTGTGCAGGAAAGCACAAGGCTATTCCAAAACCCCACCAGAAGAAGCAGGCTGACTGGAACAATTTTTCTCCCTTCCAGTTCAAGGGATCCAAAAATATTTGCTAAAGACCTGCACACATACCACTGCTTTAGGGAATGATCTTTTTCACAATGAAGTCCCTGTACATAGAAGGATACTGTTAAATGCCTTCCATGTCAGTTGTCATTGGTGTGCTGTTCAGAAACATGCACGCAGAGATTTGTTCAATAAGCTGCAGTCACCACACAGCTTCAAATATCTCACTTTCATTCTGCTCAGTAATTCATCAATCCTAAAATGACTGTAATACAATATTTCAAACTTTAGAGTGCTGCCAATGACTACAGTTTTAAAAATAAAAATTGCCAAAATTTTTCTTCGCCTCATCATAAATGAGGGCTTCTCCTATAAAATCACCCTGGCATGGGACCAAAGATGGGCAACAATCAGCATTGGAATAGTGACAAGTTCAAATCCCATTATTTCACAAGACAGCCAGGCCAGAAATGAATGGTATCTGCAAAAGATAGCAATGACTCTCATCTTCCAGCAATACACAGAACCAGCTTCTTGATCTGAAACAGAAACCGAAAAATCACAAGCTGCTTGTTTTCTCACATATAATGATACATTTTAAAATCCTAAGTCCTCTGTACCTTTTTTTCTCTCCCTGCTGCTTTGAAAGCTGGGCTTTTTGTAAAAAAGGAAATATATTTTAAAAGTAGGTAAGGAAGACGCACCTCCCTAAACATCTAGAAAGATGTAACCTACAACCTCTCTTCCACATCTAAAGCAGAATACACAAGAGGGTAAGTGGAATTGCATTCTACTTTTGTCCTATAGCATCCAAAAATCTAATATTGATAGCCCAAGTCATACTCATGGATCTTTGACATTACACAAAAATTCTGTGAGCGCTTATGGGGAAAAATTACAGTTACATGAATGGTAGCCTTCAAAAGAAAATATTGGTTTGGTCCTGGGTTATTCAAGCTGGCCCTTGATGGAGAAACGAACAATTCTTTTGACTCTCAAAGGTAATATTTAAAACACAGATATATATTTCATTCTATGAAGCTGGATGAAATTAAGTATCTTTCAAATACAGAATAAATGAGAACATAAACGAGTCAATGGTGTTATTGTTGTTATTATTACCATCAATTTTTAAGGGACACAGGTTTCACTGTAGAAGAATAAGAATACATTGCTATGAAAAACTCTTTAATATTTCATGGAGATACACAAAGTAAGCAATCATCTTGAGCAAACAAATAAATACTGCTAAGTGGTAGAAGATGCAAATCAGGTATTTAAGTTTTTAGGCATTCAGTTTACCTGCAAAACAAATCTGAAATTTACAGCAAAATCTGTAAAAGTAGGAAGCTGTGTTTGCTTGAGGTATTGAGATGTGGCAAGTCCTGCTTTCTCTGCAAAAGATTTTATTTTAAAGGAGTGTAGGTCATTGTTGGTACAAGAGTACCAGAGAAAACAGAATGAAAACCTTTACACAGCAGTCACTGATGAGTAAAAGAATGGTGCACATTGTGTGGAATAAACAGGCACAAGTTTCTTCTGTATGTTTCCCTTATTTTTCATTACGTTTGACATTTCTGAGACTTGTAACTTCTGAACCGCCTACTGCAGTGAGTGGTAGGAGATCAGACTTCCCTGTGTTATACTGTGGAGCTGCAGAAAAAAAGGAAACGTGAGAAATTGCAATGACCTGGCACTGGTTTGAAGGTTGAGGTGGTGTCCTACATCTTGCTGTCAAACAAAACACAAGCTGTGTGTACATACTGCAGAAGTTCTGCACATAGTGAAAGAAATGCTTTGTCTCCCTTGTTCTTTTGCTGTGCTGCAACATGTAATATTGAAGTGGAAATAGGACATGACCTGTACTCATTGTTCCCAGCATGTTTAATGGTACAGCTACTCCAGAGAGTCTACATTTGCCTGGGACTTCAAAGTAGGACACTGCCAACATAGACAGTTTAGGTTCAGTCCCTTTACTATTACAGCTTGTTCAGGATGAAAGTAGAAGAAAAAATTGACTTTTGGTTAGCAAGTCACATATTTAAAACCACCATAGATCCTACAGGTAAACTAGGCACTGTTTAATCTTCTCCTCATTTTTAGAGACAGACATAGCTATAGAAGTTCCTTAATGTCAATATGAAAGGTAAAGGTAGGCTGGATTACTTTTTTCGCCCATCAACAGAACTGTGGTCATTACAATGCTTAATTCTTATATCCTTCCTGAGTTTACATGAAATTTATTGTGAACCTAAATCGCCCTTGATGTAACTGTCCATGTTATGGATGCAACACTTGGTCAGAACACAAGAAGATGGAGTTTGTTTTGGACTAGTCAATGTTTTGAGGATTAATTTGTCAGAGACAAATAAACAGTAAGTGTTACTGGTGCAAGCGTAAGCTGACAATCAGAGCTCTCATCTAGTCTGTTAAACCATACTTAGTGATGTGTGGAACCGGCATTTCATTTCAGGTATGCAAGGCTGCATTTCTAGCAACCGCTGACTTGAGCACAGCTTTTCTAAAGAAAGCAAAATTAAAAGCTTTGCCACCCATCTACCCATTGTATTTGGATGAAGATCACATTGAGGCAGCTGTGCTTCCAGGAACTGCTCTGAACTGGCCATTTGTCTGGTGTCACTAGAGCAACTAAAAGGACTCAGATGCATGACTGGGATCTAAGCCTCCGAATAACAAATCCTCCTTGGTCTGTGACAGCTAATTTTCTTGGATAATTTCCTATGGTATTATTTCTTTCTTATTTTGCAGTTTGTTTTAAGAGTGCCAAAGCGATGATCTCAATACATTATAAGCCCTTCAGATAACAGTTTCAGGATTATGAAGACTAGTTGAATGACTAGCAGCAGAGCCAAGTTTGTCTTGTCTGGTACTAAATCAACATTTCAGGAATACTTTTTTCCCCCCTGGTGTTAAATGTTGAAACAATCCAGGCATTTCACATATGGCAGCATTGCCTTAAATCCACCCTTCTGTTTAGTCAGCTTCCATGTGTACCACTAGACCGCTGTTTATACACTATCAACCATAGAGGGAAGAATCTCTTAAAATCTGCTGTTTCTTGGTTCCCTTCATGCTGATTCTAAAGCTTCCTTCCTTGGTAGTAGTTGTCATTCTGATAAAAGGGAATTTGTTCTTCATAGCAACATAAATCAGGAATAGGTTCATTGCCTTGAGTGAAGTGATTCCTCACACTTCTGTGTGTGTGTGTGAAAAAAATACTCTCATGTTCCAGCAGTCCATTGAACCATAATTCAATATCTCTGCAGAGATCAGGACATATTGGCCTTCAGTAAAATGTTAAGCAGGAGAAAAAAAATATCTGAGTGCTCGTCCTCGGCCCTGGAGGATTTGGTCTTGCCCTAACTCACTGGTGAAAGGGATGCTGGAAAGGCAATGTTTAGAAATCACAGAATAAAATACAAACTCTTGAAAGGGTCCATTATGTACCACAGTATCAAGTAAATTCAATGCAAGTGCTATATACAGTAAGAAAAAAATAGTATTGGCCAAGTATTGATGGAATAAAAGAGAAGATGGAACTACCACAAAAAGGTGAAAATATCACATTGATCCACAGTTGTTCTACATAGCTATAAATTATCAAATCATGTTCTTGCTACTGCAGTCAGGTGTACTGATATGAGAACCTGGATGGCTGTAGGTTGCAATGTAGCATTGGAACACCAATGGCTTTCAGCTGGGTTTAAGCTAAGAAAAGAGAGTAGGAATTATTATGATCTTGACATATGCTAAAGAAGAAATTTGCCATTTTAAGAATCCTTTCCCATTCTCCTCATCCCCAGTACCTTTCTTCATGCATTCAACACTTCTTACTTACCTGGGGGATTGATGCTATCCTTTGGTGAGATGTATGTTCAGTTTTGGTCCTGACATTATATGTAACTTCTATATATAACTCTTACTACGGTAAGATGGAGCGCCCCTGACATTGCCGTGTGAGTAGGGCAATAAACAGGAAGGGAGAGGACATCACAAGCTCTCTGCAATTTCTGCAGTTGCTAATACAAAACTGAGTGCCTCACTTCAAAGGAATCTGTAGCTCCAGCTTTGCCTCTGAAGGGTGGATGCACTGATAACAAATTCAAATAGATTTCCTGTCTCCCTCTGTTGTGGCAGGTTTCAAAGGTGATGTGTGTCTGACTGGATTCTCAGGTCTTCCAGGTGCTTGCTAAAAAATTCCAAAAATCTGGAAGTCCTAGTCTGTGCATTAATGCCTGAATCTGTGGGCAGCTTCATCTTACAGACTCACAAAATTGAGGCTTTCAGGCTTGTGGGACAGCTGTCTATTGGACTGCCTCCATGCTGCAGTCTGGTGAAAGCAGCTACCAAGTCAGGGAGTTCACGGGTCAGCTGATTCTGGAAGCTGGATATAAGGAAGTGTCTCTGTTCTGGATTAAGACATATGGTGGCCATAATCTTTGCGCCTCTCTCTCCTCTATTCAGTGGTGAACAGCCATGAACTTAACAAAAGTCAGATTGATTTCACTCGATAGCTGCTGGAGTCCCACGTAGTACATGCTGTCCATCTGCTGCTCTTAATATCCATCCTTCTTTCCCCCTCAATATGTCTTCTCTAAACATTTTTAAAAAGATGCTTTATCCTTAGAATCTGACACCTATTATATATTGTCACGTGGTTTTGTTTGTGTCTTATTTTGTTTTTGTTTTCTCAACATTTCATCCAAAGCAAAATGTTGTGTTGTCTTACTAAACACTTTTCCTCTTGCAACAGTATTCTGGTAATTTAGAGAACAGTGAAAAAGTAACTCCCAAGACACTTTATGGATCAGATCTTCAGCAGACACAATGCAGCATAGCCCTGTGGGCCTCACTGAAGCAATAACAATTGACACCAGTGGATGGTCTGGCCCTGCTGTAGCTATTCCATCTTTGAACTATTACAGCAAAAATCTTAATGCTCATAGTAGAACCAGCAGCATTTCCCATGCGAAGGAAAATCCACACAATGAGCCTATGGGAGTCATAACTGTGCTGAAGAATGTCTGAAGGGATCCCCTTATTTCAGGTTTTCCATGCTATATTCAGCAAGAAGGGCTACAAAACTAAAAAGTACATTCAATTATGGTTTTCTTAGTTATAGAACAAACCCAGCAAGGCTGAGATCAGCCATTGATTCTAAAGGTTTTGTTAGTTCATGATAGAGATGCTGGGTAATGATGATATGCCTTTTACATTGCAAAAGTGCACAGACATTATTCCAAGATTTAAACCATGCACTTCCCTTACCAAACCCAGTGCTTCATGCCCACAAGCCTTGCTGACCAGAACAATGGGAAAGCTGCACACTTTGAATGTCAGTGGAAAAAAAAAATAATAAGGCTTTGTGGCTTTTTAAATCTTCCCTTACTTCCTTGACTTTTAAAATTACTTTTCTATCTCACGAACTGATGTACTGCACAGGTGAGCTACTCAGTGAGTGCAAAGGTATTGAGTATTACAGTTAGCAGGCCTACCAGCTCATTGATTCATTGACTCAAAATGAACACATTCTTTCATTCTTTTTTTTTTTTTTTTTTTTTTGGTTGCACATGGTTCATTTCAGACATATTCCCCTCTGCTTTCAGCAACATAAGCAAATTAACACCAGTGAGACTCAGAATCTATGAAAATGCATCCTCTGAGCATCTGTTAAGTAGATTTTTGTTATGCCTTGTAAATGAGGAACAGATCTAGGTCAGGTCAAGTGCTGTGAAGGACATGCTAAACATATCAATTTGCAGCAATCACTAATCTCTGTTTTCTGCATTTCTAAGACACACAGTAGTAGCTTATTCATTGAACCAACATGCAGAGTTATTGATAGAATTAACATACACAACAGCAAAAAGAGGAAGTGTCCAGATTTTTTTTTTTTTTTAACATTTACATTTCTTTCTCTCAACTGAAAATCTATAGAGGTTTTGCTGTTTGCAGATTTGATGAAAGAGAACAGTGTTAGTAGCATTTGGAAGATACAGCAGGAGTACTCTAAGCACATCCATGTTATTTTTTGCATTCTTGCCTCAGCAGGGATGAAGGGGATCAGAATAGATTAGGATGGCTAGATAGACACAGAGACTGACCAAAAACCAAACTATCTCTGCTCCCCTTCTGTGGCTGTTGTGAGGGGTCTACTTAATGTACAGCAGTGAAACAACGCACACACTGCGTTACAGAGACAACACACAGAACATCAGTGGAGAAGGCAAAAATCCTGGCTTCATTGGCATTGTCCCTCTCACAGTTTATCCAGACAGTGCCTTTTACTAAGTGTTACTTGTATTAGAGATGACTTGCACAAGATTCAATCAGTACATCAGATTTCCCCACTTTAAAGAATCTTTTCAGTGTAAGAAACTGTACGGTGAAAAAAACAGGAAAGAGAAGTGTGTTTCATTTAACTGAAATCAATGAAAGCATCTGTGGAAAAACATTCTCATTGACATCTTTACTCAAGTATAATCCTTAGTGACTCAGACTTTGGATCAAACCCTAAGATCACAACTGCAATCAAATTTTGTATTAAAATACTGCTTCAAATGCAACTGTTTGCTAAGAAGGGCCTTATTACTGGAAGTATGATTGTTGTAATTAATGATTTTGTTTTACTTTTGAAAAGAAATTTTATAAATGTGGTTTGGGCAACAATAATTAATAATACATTTCAATTACATTTTACTTGAATTATGAAACCACAAGGGTCAAATTTTCATTGCAGAGATGAAGTAAGTTTCTTCTGAATCACCCAAATCAGCATTTTGCAAGGCATTTCCCTTGGTTATCTAAAATGCTGTTTGACAGGGTATTTTTCTAAGGAAACATGTATTCTGGTGAAAACTTGACTGGAAAACTAAGAGTCCAGTCAAATCAACAGCATCTTTACAAAAAATATTAACCTATGGTACAGAAAAGAAGATATAGATGTGATAGCAATTTCCATAACTAGAAAAAGAAGCTGTCTAAGGTGCTGTGATTAATAAGTCACCAAATCAGGGCTTCTTTTATGGCAGCTTTGGAGAGAGACTCAAATAAATCAGATTTGTCATAACTCTAAACACCATTTGAAATGTCAGCTGGGATTTCAGACTTGGTGTACCATGGCAATGTGTTTGTAAGCCTTGACTGCACTTCACTAGGAGCCTGTTGTTTTCACAGATCAAGAAACCATTTTCTGTGGGAGAAATTCTTCATTTTTTTCCAATCATCTTTCTTCTATCTGTTCACATCAGATAAAGATGCTCATTCTGTTCAATCTGAATGAATTTTTTCTTAACAAACACAACTCTGAGTATGTAAAAGTTGTTCTGCCAGAAACTGTTTTAAACAATGCTGGATTTTTACCCATTTGTTTTTCACAAAACGTGTGGCAGCACAGTGCAGTCATATTGCCTGCACTAGCAGGCAGCTCACTTATTTTCCATGTTTTAAAAATGCCTCTTTGCCTTAGAAAATGCCTCTATTCTTCACAAGCCCTCTGCTGAAATGTAAAAGGTTATTCGTTTAAAGAAAGTGATAAGGGATAGGATGGGATCAATGGAATCTCACAGCTGTTTCTTTATGGCATTTTGCTTTTCAGTGATGAAAACATGAATATGAATCTGAAATAGATTAAAGTCTAATAGAGGAGCCATCAACAGAAAGCAAGAGTATAAAACACATAGGACTGGATTGGTTTAGAGCAGGCTGTCTGCAAGTTATCTGATTCACCTGTACCTTTACTCTTTCGAATTCAGTTGTGACCACCAGTCCAAGATGTATACCAGAGAAGGCAGGGAATACTCTAAATTAATAAGCTGTCAGCAGCCAGCAGGGTGACAGCAATCATTGGTTTTACACAATTTTCCATCTATTATATGAAGACTGCATAGAGGAATGGAGGAGAAAGATCTGACTTGGGTTTGTGGCATGAAGATCCCCCTCAGTGTTAATCTGCCATTATGCAGCTGTTCCAGATTTACAATTATATCATTTTCTCAGCACAGAGTCACTGCAGTTCAGCAGAGGATCTAAAGATGGAGTAATAGCTGAGGTGGCACTTTATGTCTTCTCAGATAGTTGGGATGGTTTAGGACCTTATTTGTCCTGACCTAAGATTCTTGCTAGTGTAGAAACATCACAATCTAATACTTGGGTACAATGCTGTGTTTCTGTTAGAATGACTACAAAAAATATTTTTTTTTCCTCTTCTTCCAATTCTATGTATATGTATTTTTTCAGTAAATTCTTTTCAATGCCATCAATACATTTGTACTCTCTTTATAAAACTGCATGTTTACAAAGACTCAGGAACAATTTAGTTTATACAAGAGAAGCCTATTACATAAAGTGTTAAATTCCACCTTTGCAAAACTCCCAAACAACTCCCAAAGAAACAAAGGCCACCATCACTGAAATGAAAAATTTTCAGTGTCCTCCTCAAACACCAAAAATATTATTTTCCTGAAAAATCTCACAACAGCATGGGAATAAACAGAGCATCCAAATAACTACCCACTCATTTAATCTTTCAAAGATAATTTTTAAGATAAATTTTCATGATAATATAAGCCTATGAATTAATTTATTCTGAAATTCGTTTATACTGAAATAAAGTGAGGAAAGACTTCTTATCTCCTTTTTTTCAATCTTGTAACTCTTATAAAAAGGCAATGTTAAAAAAGGTTTCTTCTCTGATATTCTTTGGAGAAAGGTGTTATTCATTTACCAGTGTGATATACAGTGACAGAGGAAATGATTCCCTGTTGTGGATTAGAACTCTGAAGTGCATGGTGCAAATAGTGAGCAAAGAGAACGTGCAATCTCCGTAGTGGCAGATACAGAGAAGGAAGGCAGCTGGGCAGAAATGTACTGTGAAAACACTCTGCACTGGCAAACCAGACCCTACATAATTACAGGAAGCATCTTCAGGGTAATTCAGGAACATTTAAACCCCTCTGCTTCTGCAGGAATTTAATTGAAGAGGATAAAAATTCCTGCAGAAAGTCAGAATTAGACAATAACAGGAATGGAAAATAACATACATAGAATAGTTCTTGTCATAGTATCCTGTTCCACATTCCTTTCATAAACGAGTAATTATTTTATTTTGTATTAATTCTAGCAATTACAGAAATGTATCCATTGCTTTTGGAATGTTTATAATGTTTCTGTCTATAGGAATGGACCAAAAAGCACCATACCTATGTGTAGATACAAAAATGCTGCTAGCAAGGATTTTCTTGCTATTTTCTAAGTCCATGAGAGACTTTTCTTTCTCACAGAGAGGTAGCAGAGTTATGTAAACAACCAAACACCTGCAAGCTTGAGAAGCCTTGTTTATGGTACAGTAGAAAAATATTTTGACAATGGATGTTTTAGGATTTTAGCCAGTCACCCCCAAGGGGTGGCTGATCCTTTGTCCAATTAGACTATGAAGAAAAAAGTCTATAAAAGAGTTTGTAAAATAAATAAATAAATAAATCTTGCTGCACAATTCCTGCCTGCTGGATCTTCTCTCCTCCTCCTCCCCTATGGCTGCGGGACATGGTGATGCACTCTAGGGCCCAGGCCTGCGGTAGTACCCATGCACAACACACTGCTCATATACGGGTCTATGCCAAGCAAAAGGTACACAAGTGTCCTTGCTACCAGCCACCATGAAAAAGAAGTGGCCAGACCAACCATTACATGGGAAAGCCAACTCTGAAAATGCAGAACTTCTTTGGAAGCTCTGCTCAAATTTTAGGAGAGTTTCCAGACACTTGATAACTCTAGGCAGGGGCAACTGTTCTTACTCATATGGCTGAGAAATGTTTTTGAAGCCACTGGGAATCTAGGTGTGATTTTCAAAAGGCAGCAATCTAATCTGTTGTACTTTCCCCACATAAGTGTTAGCCCACCAGCTACACTAGACAGTAGTTTAGTAGAGGTAGAAGAGTTAGAAAAGTTGGAGCAGCAAGGTCTAGCTTCCGTTATAAACCAAGCTCATTGTTTGCTTCACAGTAGCATAATATCAGTGATTTTTAGGAAGCTATTTCTGACTTACGTTTGGGTAGAGACTTGAGTTAAAATCCAGCAAGGTACACGGAATCCTAGGAAAATCTTTAATGCACACAATAGTTTTTATAGGTTTTAAGTGATATCAGAAGAGCAATATTTGTTTACAAAAATATATTGATTCTTAGTTTTAACAGTGACAGTTTTAAGTAGGACAGGAAAAAAACATATTTTTCAGTAAAATGAATCCCTTTGTATTAACGACTTAATAGCTTGATATTTTCTTAAAGTATTTCTGTTGAGGTTATAAATCATTTTGCTTCATGAGCATTATGTCAAAGGCTGCTTTTCAACCTGGAATATCAGGTTACCCTTTATTTCCATTAAGATTCATTCTTCTCAATCTATAGAGGTTGCATTTCCCTTTTTCTGTAATTTCAAAAAGGTTTTCTCAAGAAAGAACAGGACGCAAGTATTTTACACTTCAAACCTTACCCATTTATGAAAATGTTCTAAAATCCCAAGTAGGAATTCAATTTTTCAGATGCATTGTGTTTCCTGAAAACAATGAAAACCTTTTCTGCATCCACAGTCAGCATTACATAGCAACAAGATGAAATGGTCTCAGTTGCATCTGTTGAATCACAGCCAACTATTTTTTTAAGACTAGACTGTATTAAAAGCTTTCTCAGTACCCTTTGCCATGTACCATTTTCTTGAAGTATTATTAAGGCTCCAGAAGTGAACTTAGGAAACTGAAACCAGGAGGGACCTTTGGGATCATCAGGTACTATTCTCTGCTACTGCAAGGGCGCTGTGTCAAGTATTATCACTGTAACAAACTTTTCCAGCGCTGTTTTAATTCCTCTTTTACCCCCATCTTCTGCTGGAGAGTTGTTAGAAGCTTGGTCACCCTCCTCTAAATCCACGGGGCAGCCAGTGCTGTGTAAACTGATGAATTTATGAAGAGCCAGAGTAACTTTTTGTAACTTCTCAGCCTCTCTTCCAGGTCCTCTAAAAGGTGCTTCAGTTTCTGAATTTCCTCACCCAGGAGTCAAGTACTCCCATACAACCTTTCCAGTAATTTCTTTCTGAGGAAAAGAGTGCTCTAACCGGGTTCAGTACATGCAGACTCATTTACTTGAAAGCCTGCTTCTTTCTTCTCTCATACAATATCAATTATTTATTCTCATCAGTCCATTTTCTCACTGACAGAGTATTCTTTGCAATATTCCTATTTTTCCAATTTTCCTTCTATAAATTGAAAATACTTCTCTCAACCATCTCTACCTGCTTCTAAATTTCTCACAGTAACAGAGCCATACTTCTTGGTCGACTTCTCACTACAGTTGAAGGAGACATATCTGTTTCTTGTCCTTAGTATGTTCTTCTAACCTGGGTTAGTTAAGCTGAAACTGTTACAACAAATCCCTGCCCAAGTCTGTCCCCCTTTTGATTGATTTTGGTTTTCTTTAGACTCCTGGGATTGAGAGGGAGTAGATGGTACATATGTAACCAAAATGAGTACAGGGAAGAGGAATGGTGGGACAGAGATGCATATACAGACTTGTTTTACCAAAAAGAGGGAGACAGTCTAGAGAGACAAGGAGAAGGTGGGGGAAGAAGGGAGCCAGACCTTAGGCTGGACCACGGAAATGAGGACCTGGTTGTCAGGTAGCAGAAATTCTTAATGCTGCTGCAGCACACACCTTCAGAGCTTCAGAGCCCTGCTGCTCCAATCTCAGCAGAAGGCTGTTATGTTCCCTAGAAAATCTATGGATCCATGAGTGACTAGATTCAAATGGCACTGAACAGCTCTTGTCCCATGCCTCACTCCTTGCCCCTTTGCAGCTGAAGGATCCCTGAATGGAGCTGCCCTGTACACCCAAAAGCTGAAAGGAATACAAGCATAGAACTGATGCAAAGGGAGCAGAAATAGGAATTAAGTTGGATCAGTGAAGGAGCTGGAGACTGTGCTGCACAGGGTATTGGATTTGGATCTATATACAACATCAGAATAAAAAATTAAAAAAAAAAAAAAAGAACAGGGGAATGCTGAACTATTAGCCTATAAATTAACCTCATCAGGGTTCTGGTGGCATATAAAAACACTGTGGTGATTTTATGTCACCTGACCCTGCAGTGAAATCAGTTCCCTAGCCTACTAATCTTATTGTTGGAGTGACAGGGAGTTAATTTCAAAGACCACTAGTATGTGTGTAAGCCAAAACAAGCACAAAACCAAGCTGCACAAGGTACTTTAATAATTCTCTACTCAGAAAGATGACAGAGGATTTTTTGGTCTGGATTTTGCCTGTGATCCCCATTAGAGTACAGCCTTATGTCGAAGGCCAGTGTTTATTTTCTATCTATAAGGATTTGCTCTTCAGGGAGAGACAGATGTTTGTGGGAAGTCATGTCTTCTCTCTCAAGACAAAGCTGCAGCCTCCAATGATGTGCAGAAACAAACAGTTTACACAATTTTCAGTATTTTTAAGGGAAAGCTTTCTTGGTGGAAAGGAGATTAAGTGACAAGAGCCCCCTAAAGGCCAAGGGTAGCTCCAAGAGTCTCCTTGCCTAGTGAGGCTCTAAAACTTTTAGAACATATGTATTTGCTCTTCTCCTGTACAAGCATTTACGTGACTTATGCAAAGCTCAGACCGGTTTATTGTATGTTTTTCCAGCAGTTTTACCAGAAAATCTCCTCTTGTGAGGAAAGAGAACCATGAAGTTATGGTCTCATCTACCTGCAGATTAAAAAAAACTTAGTAAAGATGCAGAGTTAGTACCCCCTACTGTGAGTTTTCTGTTATGTAAGAATTGTTTGTAATATAAGGGGCATGACATTGATTATTTATTTATTTATCTGTGCAGGACAACTTCTCCAGTTGTGAGTATTTATCTCTGATTTTTATTTGAGGTAACTTCTACTTCAATCCTCATGTAGTCAAAACTATTCATTTCATTAGATTCATTGAAACCCTTTGTGATCTTAATTCTGCAGTAGGAGAGATATGACAATAATCAAAGTAATGGCAGTATCTGCCAGACCTCAGAGAACAAAATACGTAAGAAGAACCAAGTTTTCTACAGTGAGAAAGCATGGAATATATCACACAGGAAAAATTTCATGCACCTTGTGGGAAGTACCATTAACAATACACTCAATATATATTTCACATTGCCTATATGTTATAAAGTCCTTGGTTATTAATTTTTTTAAATTAGATATGTGAGTTATTGACCAGTATACTGGCTTCCAATCCCTGTAAATTCTTTCTGTGTATCTACTCCTTTTGTGGGCATAATTGGTTACTATATAATCTAATTAACAGTTTACATCTTTTCCATCAACTAATTCATGATCTAAAATACTTTTTTTTTTTGCCTTAATGGTTTCTTTCTAGTAACTTATACTCTACAGGTTGTTCCCTTCATGCTTTATGTTCAGTCAAGTGGGATATCTCTAGAAGCTTCTTGCCCATACTGTTTCATAATTTTTCAAATTCATTTATCTACCCAGCTTTTTCCAGGAGGATCCTGCTTCACCTAAATACTTAAATGTGCATTAAACTTAAGTGTATAGCAGAATACTCTTGAAATCATCTAAGCCTTCTAAATTAAGCAGAAGCTTAAGAACCTTGTTGAATTAGGGCGTACGTGCCTTAAGACATGCTGAGCTATCTACAGTTTCACAAGCAGAAACTTTGTGGTTTGCTTTTTTCTTTTACCCTACCATTTTTTTAAGGTTTTTATCTGATTGAGATAAATTTTCTGGAATTAGCAGAAATTGTGACACCCATGGTATTACTTCTGCTCATTTTTCACCTTCATTATGCTCAATTTAAATAAATTTTGCAGTTAATACTGCATTTCCTGTTATTTATGTGACCTGATTTCTACAGTATTCAGGCTTCTTTTTGCCTCTTACCTGCTGTCTGCACAGTGGGAACAAAAATGAGGGAAGAAAAGGACTCCAAAGGGAAGATACAGATACTAAAAGGTAAAGAAACTAAACTGCTTTCACTTGAAACCAGGAAGGGCCTGAGTGAAAAGTGAGCAGTAAGGAAAGACTGCTGTATGTATAAGAGCATATGATTTGGGAAGACACTTAGAAGAAAGAATATGCAAAAAATCTTCATCTCTAGGTTGCAAGTTGAAAATAAAGAGGAAGACAAAGGCAAATGGAGTGACACTTAAGGAGAACCAGGCAAAGAATCAACACCGAGGTAAACACATCCACACAAATGCTAGAAGTCTAAAAGTAAAATGGGAATGTCTATCTCTAGATAAAGATACTGATTTACTAAGCTTATAAAAAACCTGGTGACAGGAAAACAATCACTGAAGTACTGTAATGCCATGACAAAATACTCAGTGAAGAAATAGTAAACAGTGCTGCTGTCAGAACAGATCAACACCTTTATGACAGTATAGAGGTAAACCTCATCAGCAAACTAACCATCTCAGGAAAGACCCAAAATCTGCATGGATTTAAACTCCAGGCCTAAACAATATCATAATGGCCTTGTGTTACTGAGTAACCCCAGTGAAAAGCCAAACAAGAGGACAGAAAATGCAATTGTTCGGGGTTACTTCAGTGATCTTCATGTACTCAAGGGAAATGTCACATAAATACTTTGCATGGGACTCTAAGAAGAGGTAAATAATTTACAGGTCATCAACTGTCCTTCAGTGAAGCATCCACACTTTCTTCTAGTACCTCCTAAGCAAAGTACCTCTACCAAAGAATCTTCCTCAGAGAACCTATGGGGCCAACTTTTTAGCATATCAAGACTGAAAGATGTCAAATGAATCTTCAGTCTTAAAATAGGGGTTTGGAGTAAGGTGGAGGAGGAACATCACGAGCTACTGTACTGTAATTCTGACAAGTGTCTAAGGCCAATAAGTAGAGGCTGTTCATAGTATAGAGATTCAGCTACCACGTAACTTTTTTTGAGTGTTTGGTTTCTGTTACAGATCTGATGACATTTGGATGAATGCAGTAAACTTGACAAGACCTAATATGGATTCCCTAAGCAGAAATCCCACCTTTAAAAGTTCATGAGGGTTCTTTGAACAGATTTATGACCATGTGGACAAGACTGATCCAGGTGATATGCTTTACTTAAGTTTTACAGCTATTGTCAGATGTAATGAACATCTTCCATACAAGGCATGAATGATGAACATCCTGTCAGGAAGGGAGATGATGGTTTGGGGATATAGAAATCTATAAAATTTTGGATAAAATACAGGCTGTCCAATAAGGCAGGAGGAACAGACTCAAAACAAACAGGAGGAGGTGGTTCCATGCATCAGGCAGTAGATCTCTGTGACAGGACAGCACAGGTGCAATTCATAGGGGTCAGGGGAACACAGCAGAAGTAATAAGAAGAAAGATCCAGAGCAGAATACTAATTGAGCAATGAAAAGTCCAGGAAATTTCTCAGCTGAACACAGCTAGAGATTTGGAAAGAATCAGAAAAGTGTACGTGACTGCCTTTTACTTTTCTATCGTGCCTGCTTATGGACACTGCTGGAGATCACTTTTTGGGTTGAACAGACCACCAGTCTGAACCAGTGCTCCCTGTTCTTACAAGGGACAAAGATCAGCACAGCGTGGGCTGCATGGACATGCTGTGGGGAAAGGATGGAAAGGAGAAGGAGTTCTGGGAGAGAGCAGGAGAAATATGGGTCAGGTTGGCCAAAACAACTAACTGATGCCACTTGCTGAGGGCAGATGGCAAAACCCAATCCAAAACCTTGTGTATGCTTCATGAGAAAAGCAAAATACCTTTTTCATTCTAATGAGTAGGAGCAGCTTTTCAAAATTACTATTTATTCCATAATAAACTAATATTAATATTTTTTGATTTGTATATTAGCCACCACTTCTTCAGTGGTCTTCTGGAAGAGATTTTTATTGTTTCAGGATTTATAGTCCCTACAATGAACAAAGAAAATATCAGCAGATTCCTTTACTAATAAAAATGCAGAGAAATACCTAAGAAACTAGAAAAAAAATAGACATTTAAAACTGTGATAAAATTGTCTCAAAGGTGTTTTAATTAACAAGTGAACTGCAGTAATAACTAAGACCATTGCCTTAAAAAATGAGTACCCCAATCATGTCTTTTCACTAAGTAAAATTCACTCAGTTGTAATTTATGGAATATCCTTACAGTTCAGCATCTCTCTACAAATCCTCTTCCCCTGCATACTTTTCAGGGTGTAAATTAATTTCATGTCCAAATGAGTGCAAAATACTATCTATTTTCATTATTATCACCCTAATAGGACTAAATTGGTAATCACTTTGATTCTAATGAAAAGTCATAAATATCTCCTTGCCTTCTCTTGTACATTTTATTTTCTATACCATCAGACCAAAGCTGCAACAGCAGACTGGGCTTGCACACTTGGCTGCTTCCCTTCTCCCCAAGCTCAGCAGCAGCTGATTTACTCAGTTGTTAAAATAGACTGGCAGTCTGAGCCACTGCTGGTGTGCAACAGTCAGCCTCACCTGTTCAGCCTATCACTGCCAAATTCAAAGGCTTTTTTTCCCCCTCTTTTTCTCTTTAAATAACTCAGTAGCGGAATACTGAGTTTGCACACAGTGTTGCCACATTAAGCAACAACGCACGTGCTGGAGGACAGGATTTGCATTGCTGAGAAACTAGATAAATGGTTTGAGAAAAACCAGAATTCAGTTCAAATAGGACCATTTAATGATGTCATTGGACAAAAATTATCAGGCAAGGATGAAAAGCAGTGAGACAGCAGCATAGTGGGGTACAAGTTGAACCTAAATCAACACTCTCAGACCATGGTATGAGACAAATAGCATCACTGGCTACAAGACACTTGAAATGTCTTCTTGCACTGTATAGCAGGAGCAGTGCGAAATTTAAGCACTGTGCCTTGCTTTGGGCACACTCTACAAGAGGGATGCACATGCACAGAGGGGCCTAGAGAAGGGCAAACAAAATACTGAAAGGCCTGGAGAATGTGAACACACAAGGAAGAGCTGAAAGAGCTGGCTTTTAGTCCAGAAAAGCAAAGCATGAAAGGAAGAATATTACTAGGCTGAGAAGGCATAGTGTAAAAACGAAAAGGGAATGGATTGCTCTAGATATTTATGAGGGACAGAACATTGTGCAAAATAGACCTGAACTTCAGAAAAGAAGATATAAGGGTATTTCCAGGAAAGCCTTTCTATAGACAAGGACAGTGAACCAGTAGAAGAGCTGATGTGAGAAAAATATAGAGCCTCCATTGTCACGCATTTCAAATAAAATATAGGACAAGCATCTGTCAGCATCTGACACACTACTGACCTTATTCTGAGGCAGAGGCAATAAACCAGATGACTTCAAAGAATAAAGTTCTCTTTCGTGTATATGAATGGTTTAATTCACAAGTCCTGCATAATACTCTCTTTATTGATACAGATTGTCTGGTTCAAAAAGAACAGAGAATATAGACTGATCTTGTAATTTCTTGACCTTGTGACTATTGGGAGTCTTGAAACAATCTAAAGCAACACCTGGACTTTTTCTAGGTGCGCTTGCAGCAACCCTCTAAAAGTGTTTTGGCCCCAGTAAAGTGCATAAATTCAGCAAATTAAATTTTAACTTCAGTTATTCTCCTTTATCAGCAATAATAAACTTTAAACTGTATCTACTATGCCACAGGGGTCCTCCATTGCTTGCCTTAGCCAGAATAAGAGTCCCTCTGCACACCCTAGGTAATGGGCCAAGTGCTTAGAGATTCCCCTACTAATTTATATCTCTGCAGCATCTTATCTCCCAAAATGCTTCATGGTGCTATGAGGATATCTCACTGAAATGGAAGGAACTCTGAGAAGAAAAAACAAGTGCCAAGGAATATTCTGCATTCTGCATGCTTTAGGATAAGAGCAGAAAAGTCATTCTGGCAATGACAAGAAGAAAAAGCAAAGCTGGATCTTTGACATGCACAGGGCAGGCACACCCTCGTTTGAAGGATGCCTTTCAGAAGAATTACTTCTAAATTGATTTCCCAAATATATTGCTCCCCAAACCATGATTATGCACAGTGCAAATATATCTCATTTGAGTTCTCCTAAAACTCTAATGCATAACAGTAGGAAAGCAAACTGTGCTTTCTGAATGTCAGAAAAAATTAATAAAGCCTAAAGAAGGATATGAATGTGCCTATCTTTTATTTGGGGCTGTAATTTGTAGTTATCAATGATGAGGTTCATTACTGAAACACAGTGCAATGACTGAAGTACCTAATTCAAACTGCGTGCATTAACTAAAAAATAAATGCAATCATAATTCCATAGTCAGACTCACTATGCCAGACCCTTAATAAATGTAAATTATCAGCTGAGGATCTGGACCAGCTTTGCTGTATCTTCCTTCCAATTTAAAAGAAAATGCCATCAGTTGTACATAAGAGATACTGATGCTTCTGTTTTAATTAAACACAGCAGGACTTTTACATTTTTATGGCACTGCTTAAAAGGAGCTTCCAGATCAACCTAGTCAAAGATTCCAGACTGCTCATAGCAGACCTGAAGATGGAAAGAGTCATTATGAGTCCAAGATTAGAATTACCATGATACCAATGATTGCTGACACAAAAAGAAATGGAACCTGTCTGTAGTACACATGAAAAGCAAAAAGAGACGCTTGGCAAATATAAATGCTAATGAAAAAACTTACATCTAAATAATGCCTGATTAGTTCATGAATTCAAATTATTTCTCAGTCTTGTATTAACTATAATAGCTTGGTTGACACAAGCTCATTTTAAAGCAATCAGCAATTGTTCTCTCACTATTCCAACGTGCAAGGTTAAGTGATGTCCAGCCCCAACAAGTGCCAATCTGATATATTCTAGGTAATCTTGAGGTGAAACAATAGGCTGCTTGCACAAAGCGTACTACAAAGCCACATACTTCTCACTTCACTGCCCTGTTTATTTACCCAGACTAAGCTCCTGCGAGCGCAGCTCGTCAGAAGAGTAACTGGGCTCATAGGCCCATCAATCAATCAATCCAAAGGGACAGCAAAGCTTATTCTGAAGTTCAGCACAGATTTTTGTGAAGAAGATGTAGGCCGCTGAAATACTTAGAGATGTAAATAAATTCACTGTGATGTCTCCGCGTGTTGGTATGAATGCGTTAAGGGGACACTGTCAAGGTTGTTTGGCTAAGAAATTGTTAGGCACGAAATTTAAAATAAATAAAGCCTACACAAAACTTACTGTGTAACCCAGCAAAAACAAACCTCAGCCAGCAATTGTTTGGTTCTTTCTGGTTATATTGTGGGTATTTTTGTTGCTGTGGGGGGCTTTTATTCAGTGGGTTGTTTTTAAATCCATGACCTTGAGAGAAGTTGGCTTACTAAATTAATAAATTACAGGAATGAGACCACCAAGATATATGTGAGGCATTTTTTTGGTAGGGCATTTTATTTTTGTGTATCAAACTTAAATAACAGGTGTGGGGAACCAGATCAAATTTAAGCACATCACTGAAAAAAACAGAGTTCAGTCAGAAGATATAAACCCATGTGAATTGTAATATCTGTTAACCATTCTATGAAAGCGGTTTTATTTCTGTATTGAGTCAAATAATTAAAATTAATTATGCTATATTTCAATGCCCAAAGGCTTTAGAAATTAGAGGACATATTTAATCTCTTTCACAGATATCTAAAAGGATATAGAAAACAGTATCTCACCAGTTTATTTTCTTACAAAAACCAAATATGTGGCTACTGTGTTTCTAATCGCATATCCAGCAGAAGAAAATACCTCTTTAAAAAAGCACTAAAGTAACCTTAATTAGCAGGAAATAAAATGATATCTCTATATTTACTCTGACAGACCTAAACCAAAACCACTCCCTTTTCTGTCAGAAAAAATATAATCCATTAAGTGCATTCAGATCCCTTCTTTTTCTGGTCTCTTCTAGAGGTGTTTTTCATCTCAAGCAAAACCCAACTTTATGGAAAATCATTTGTTTCATCCTTTAATATATATTCCTTTGGTTTCTGTTTTGTTTTGTTTCTCCCAGTGAAGCTTTCAATATCACCTTTATTTTCTATGGTAATCATTTCCAAAATCACTATGAAAATTATTTTCCCTTCTTGTGTATCTAAAAATATTGCTGTTTTTATTAACCAAAACCACACAAAATATTCCAACCAACATAGAGCAACTTAAAAAATGCATTTAGGCTATGCTTAATATCCTCTCAATTAAAGAAGGACACTGAGGTGCTGGAGAAGGGCAGCAAAGCTGGGCAAGGGTCTGGAGCACAAGTCCTGTGAGGAACAGCAAAGGGAGCTGGGTTTTTTCAGCCTGGAGAAAAGGAGGGGTGACGTTATCATTCTCTACAACTGCCTGAGAGCGGGTTGTAGTCAGTGGAGGCCGGCCTCTTCTCCCAGGCAACTGGTGACAAGACAAGAGGAAATGGCCTCAAGCTGCACCAGGAAGGTATAAGTTGGACATCAGGAGGAATTTTTTCATGGAAAACGTTGTTAAACATTCAAATGGGCTGCCCCGGTAGGTGGTGGAGTCACCATCCCTGGAGGTGTTTAACAAAGACTGGATGTGACACTAGACCATGGTCTAGTTGGCATGGTGGTAATCAGTCAAAGGTTGGACTCAATGATCTCAGAGGTCTTCTCCAACCTAATTGACTCTGTGATTGTTCTATGATTAATGCATGCACACTTTGAGTTTGCTTGTCATAGTCTGGCCTGCTATTTTTTAAATAGCTGGAACAATAGAATTTAGTGGAAATTCTTCACAGTTGGAATAGATTACTTTGTTCAATTAATTTAAATATGTACTACAGGACTCTTTATCTAGGTTACACATTGACTATTTAAAAAACATCCAGATAACTTTGTGGTGCTGTTTTACAACAGGAAAATCACTAAATTTCTACTGCTCTAAAGGTTAAGAATGGGACAATTTTTGTTTTGACTGAAATAAATATCACATATCATTTAAAACCTGATTCTACGAGAGTTAATGATATATAAGACATGCCTTTCTCAGAGACTCCTTAGAAAACTACTTCTGTAAACATTAAAGCAGGTTTTAAGTGAATGCTGATGAAGAGATATTGTTGTAAGATTTAAAAGTCAGAAGAAAAGGGAGAAGGGTGGAACATGGCATAAAATCTAATTTCCAAAACTAGTTATGAAAAATTACAGCTAGGTATAGCATTCCAAACAAAATAAATGTATTGCAAGACAAAACAAAGAACATACAAAGCCTTCAAAAAGAACTATTAAACCAAAGCTTATAATTATTTGTAATCAGGAGTTTCAGGTCATGGAAGTCTCGGCTGAAATTTCTGGATATGTGGAAAGCAAGTGACTTTTAAACACTACTCACTCTATACTAACAAAGTTTGTGGAGGCCTCAGAATAATTTTGTCCCTCTTACCAGTACTGGAAGCAGTGTGTATGATGGAGGTGACTGTAGAGCTGTTCTCATCCCATCCTCTGCACTGAGCCTGTGCCTGCAGTCTCAGACAAGGAAAGCTGAGACAGAAGCTGCACGTGGTTTATGCATCTTCCTGCAGCAGGCTCAGCACACAGTGTGAGTACCTGTGGGTGGTATGGCTGCAGCTTGGAACACACAGATGGGTCTCATTCCACCTTCCCAGAAGCCCTGCATCACACCCGTGCAGAGCTCCATCACCCAGCTCAGGGGTGTGGATCCAAGTCACAATGAAACTGAAGAAACAAAACTTCCCATGGCTTACGTCGAAAATCATTATGGAATGAGAGAGCACAAAGACAGGAAAACAACACAAGCAGGTGCACAAGTGCTTATTTCAGCAGCTCAGAATCGCAAGGAGAGAATCTGTTTTTTCTAGCAGAAGTTGGCAGCTTTGTGGTCATTATCCCAGTCTGGCTGTAAACTTCCATGTTTGCATGATTCATTATTTGCCACCTTCCAGAACTGCCACTGTGGAAGGGATACATTTTCATGAGATGAAGCACACATCTAATCATATTGCAAGAAGTAAACTAGAATCAGCACAAAGAGATTGCTTTAAATTTGTTAGGTCTGAATTAAGCATTACTTTCTTTGAATAGAACATGGAACAGACTCAACTGAGGAGCTACTTACAGCCTCCTTCTTTTCAGAGCTAGAACTAATCCCTACCTACACTCCTTAATCATTTCTGTCTACTGCTGTGGTCAGTCAAACCACATGTTAAAGTGTGCTTATATCATATAGATATATATATATCATATATATTCCATGCTTATATCAAATATGTGGCCTTTATTATCCAGAAAATTCACTGTAAATGCCTCATACCTAATTGTTTTGGCATTTGTAGGAGGACTGACTCATTCTCCCAAAAATACAAGGTTCGGGAGACTATAAACTCCCACTCCCTTACTCTATTTGTGGAGTCAAGGGAGCAGCTGATTTTCATTTACTGAGAACTAGTAAATTCTCACAAACTCCAGTCCAGAAACTCAGAATACATGCACCCCTTGCTCTCCCCACCCCCAAAAATGGGAAAAATCCCAGTGAATCTGAAAGATTCTAGCTGAACATTTTCCAACGTAATGCTTTTTTTTCCCCCAAAGTTTCTTTTATTCTTTTCAGCAAATCATTTCTAGACAACATTTACTTCTCTTAATTTTCCCTTTCACTATTGAAAAGAAAAAATATTTTAAGAAGTATCACAAAGATCTAGCTCTGGTCCTTTACCTGAAAAACCTTAGGTATGCCCTGATTCACAGTATAAATGACAAATGAGGCTATTTAAGCTCTCTTTGTTCTGTTCTCAATTCCTCTCCTTCACACCAACATCAGGCAAGTAAGAGAACCTTAGACATTTCTTCAACATTTGGCCCTCCTCATACACGACTTTCTTCATTAAAGGCAAACAAGCCACTTTTTAAAAATTAGGTTCAATTAGGTGACCTAGATCAAAGTGAACAAGTTTATGTCCATATTTATGAACCTCCAGAAAGTGATACTTTTTCGATCATATTTGATAGGACTCTTGTCACTTTGTGTAATAAAATGCTGTGCATCTGTAAAGTCTCAGATAGTTTTCTCTGTTCTCTTCAGAGTCACTCCAGGCAGGAACTCACCCTTTCCGCAATCCATGTGCATTCAAGTTTGGTCGTCCTTCTGGTCACTGGAGTTAATACAGAGTAAGGTACAATTCATGACTTGGATAGCATGCCAAATTTTCAAACTGTTAAGCACCCACTCCGCGTTTACCCAACCACCCAAGGCTTAATGGTTTAGAAGGATGTGAGCTCTTTGCTATAATTCAATGACATTGACTCTGAGCTTGAGTATTTCAAAGCATGTAGGGCACAACTCTAGATACCATGAAAATTAAGAAAATAAGTGATGCAAGTTAGGAATGTAGGAAATCAAAACACAGATTCCAGAACAGGAAGATTAAGCCATACTTCTCGACACCATCAAGTCGGTTCAAAAGCAGGATTGTGCTCTACCACCTTTATACAATCATGAGGGCGGTCTTGTAAAAAGGAATAATCATGAATTAAATTCCCAAACCAGAAAAGTGCGATTGAAACAAAATGCCCCAAGTTAGACAGCCTGAAAGTTTTTTAAAATATAAACCGAATTTTAAAAATATAAACTTAATTTTAAAAGGTTATTTTGTGTCCTTGATTGGCGAGATTTTCTCTCTTCTTTAATTGCGACCGAGAATTATTATAAGAGCTTACCTCCAAAATACCTTTTATGCAGTGATTTTCAGATATATCAGCAACCTTTCCACACAGCCTTGTTGAGGTTGAGAGGCAAGGGCTGTTTGTCAAGGGATGTTTGTTTAATTAGCTGTGGGGGTTTTTTCAGACAGCTTGGACTATTTCAAATGAGCATTTAAAGTTCTTACTCAGAGTGAACCAGATCATTAAACTGTGTCTCCCACTGTGCTCACATTTAAGCTTGTATATTACTTCACTCACATGAGTAACCCTCTTGACCTCTCTCTGGGATCAGGCATAAGAACTGTGCTAGGGTCTGCCTGTCCCCAGAATAGGGAATAAACACAGTCTAGTTATGAGCCAAAAACATACTTCAAAACTTTTAATAAAGAAACTCCAACTTTTCTATTGAAAATTAATAGAATTCAGTTTTGTCAAGATTTTTTCTGGGTTAACATCAGATCTGAGAGAAGCCTGAAATCCTTCCAAGTGAGAATACTTTTTTGACAGCCCATTAATTTAGCCATGTTCTCTATGTCATTTTGGTTGCCTTTCTGATTACTTCTGAATCACTGTGAAAATGACATTTCAGAATTGTGTGTGAAGGTTTTCAGGGCCACCATACTAAAAGAAAGATTAGAAAAAAGGATAAGAGTGGGAGTTGCCATCCAACATTGCAGGGTTTACAGTCAAGGTAAATTCACTTATCAATTCCCATCCTATCATCTTTCATTAGTTAGTTCAGTGCAGGGTCTGAACACCTCATGGACTACTTGTCACAGGGACCAAAAGAGAGATAAGAAATGATGTAAAACTATTTCCCTTGACAGCAGCAACACAGATGGAGACTTCATTCTGACCATATTGTCTGCTTTAGTGCCATCCCTAAAGCCATTAACTATCATAATGATGGGGCTCCAGTTATTTATTTCTTCACAATTTCCTGATGTTTTTTGCAGCATTACATCAGCGTGCTGAGACCTATGACAAGCCTTTGTGTTTGTCCTTGAAGGCAGCTGTCACATGCAAAATGCTCATTCTAAGGTATTCACTTATCAGCAGAAGTACAAATGTGAGCTGAAACACCAATTCTGTACAGTAACTGATATAACACAAAATAGAAATGTGTTAGGTATTTGCTACATATCTTGTATCATTGCTTGTATCAAGGCTGGAGGGCTTGTTTTTTTGAACCTTTCTGGCATTATACTAGTGATGAAAATCATCAGATAATAGTTATTATTACTGTTGTTTTATAATTTGTTTCACTTCAAATGCCCTTGTAAAAATTCATACTTCCTGACTTATGGGGAAAAATAAAAACTATTGTTCTCAAAATTACAATTTAATAAAAAGTATATAAATATAGTAGTGTAGACTGATAAATTTAAGAAATATCCCTTCCATGTTTTTCCCCTGCATTCTTACTCAGACAATACAGAGTTCCCTAATTGCAGACCTGCAATAAGCAGCTCCCTAATTCAAGATCTGGAAAAGAAATGTATTTAAAATGGGAGATTACAGCAAATTAAGAAACAAGGTGGTGAGTGGTATAGGGATAGGGCATGACTAACACCAGAATCATACAATCATAGAATGTCAGTTTGGAAGGCTACTCAAGGATCATTTGGTCCTACCTTTCTCAGCAAAAGCATCTTCTAGACAAGATGGCCCAGAACCCTGTCCAGCTGAGTATTAAAACTGTCCAACATCAAGGAAACCATCCCTTTCCTGGGAAGACTATTCTAATGATAATTGTTCTCATAATGAAAATTTTTTCTCTTGCCTATTTGGAATGTCCCTGGGAGTAACTCATACCCATTACCCCTTGCCTTTTCACGTTACTTGATGTGAATGGTGTTAAGACCTCCCCTAAACCTTATTTTCTCAAGCCGTACAAACCCAGTTCTCTCAGCCTTTCCTCATATATCAGGCTTCCTTTTCCTTTGACTGGGTTTGGGTGGAAGGTTGGGTGAAGTTGCTAACAATTTTCCTAATCGGCTTGTTCATACCAAGTAGACATTTTCAGAAAAAAAAAAAAAAGAAAGAAAGAAAGAAATTAAAAAATAGCTACAAAAGGTCTGGCAGAGATTTCTGACCCTGTGGACAATAGAGAACACTGATACCCCCAACCATGCCCTCCTGCTAGGGTAGCACAAACTCAACTTTTTCTCATATTTTGCTTCAAAGACACTAACCAGACTTAGCTAATAATTGCCACATACACCTTTAGCAAACTTAGCTGACAGTCACTGAAATAATTTACAATATTGGAAAACGATGTTCAGAATAGCCCAAATTAAAAAAAGCTAACAAAACCAAACCACAGTGTAACAAGGCACTCTAAATAGCTCATTTATGAGAACAACATTATTTATCTGCTCTGTGTCAAGGAGATTCCCACTCCAGCATGTACCCTGACAGTAGGGAAGCAGAAAAAGCAAGATGGAACTATTAGAGAGATGCATTTTGTATTCCTAACACTTTTATCCCAGGTGTAGTTATGTCACTTATTACCTGTCAGGGCAAATTTAGCCCTTGGATGCCATTCTCACAACCACTGTCATTTCCGATGGAGCTGAGGTGTTTACATACATGCGGCAAATTATGGAATAGAAGCATCCTAAAGAGTTGTGAAATCTGCCTCACCATTTGATTTCATTTACTTAGGAAGTGCCTTAAATCACCGGTGCCTTCAGTTAGCCCATGTGTGATCCATGGAGACTCCCTTTCTGCTGTGTTTGGCTTTCCCTGGGAGAGCAGGTATTCACACCTGTGCTATTCATAGTGCTGCTTGTCAATGCAGTGCAGCAACCCAATTTCCTTGTAATTGCAATGGTAGCTTTGATGCTCAGAGCTACTGTTCTGCAGAAATTAACAGGGAGATGTTTGGTCCCTCTAATGACGGTGATGTTTATAATTTGCTACAAAGTAATTCAGCTAATAGGATCTTAACTAGAACAAGCTCCGTGGTGAACGCGTAGCGGGAACATGAGCATGTGCTGGACTCACAGCCACTTGCAGGCGATAAATCTGGTTGCCATGTTCAGAGTCATGGAATATAACATGATAATTTGCCAAAGTGGTTTGAATCCTATTAGCAAAAAAAAATGGAAACGCTTAAATATCAAACACGTCCATTGAAAAGGTCTCATTCAGCTCATTCATTTAAACCCCAAGCTGCAGAGTTACTGTGTATCTGGACAAATGTGTGGTAGGCCAGCTGTGTCCATACACATATTCATGGACATGTACTCACACACTGAGCCCCTCTAAACCCCCTCTGCAAATAACCTCTTCAGTTGGGACAATTCAGAAATTCAAAATAACTCTTGAAATAACTATATTACTCACACTAGAAATTATTTTGTGCTCCTACATCCCCTATTTTTTTTTTCTTTTTAAACAGAAGGCAAGAGGCTGAGGTTCTGATTTCCATATATTATTTTAAAAGCATTACAAGTATGTGAAATTTTGTTAATAATCATGTCTCACATAACTCCCAAGAGAAGATGATGACTCTCCCTTTACATCTACCTTTATGCACAATTCTATAATTTTTAAGTCTGACATCTAGTATCACTTAAGGGCTAAAATACTACTGAAAGAAAGACTTCCAGTGGGAAGTTGAGAGAACTTCACCTGCCCTTCAAGTACCACATAAGACAACATAATTCACATGAAAATGAAACACATAAGGTACTTCAAGTCTGCTTCATGCAAATAATAATAGAACAACCACTAAAACCCGTGGTAATTACATTTTCAAATACATATTTCTTTAAGAGGAAAGTACAGCAGATTTAATCTCTGGTGATTTATGGAGGGAAGGTGCATTTCACATGCCCTGTGGAACATCTGTGTCAATCACAGATCTGTGATTGTCTGTCACAATCTGTGTTCCTCTGTGATCTTCTTCATATGCTTTCATCTAATTCTGGAAGAGCACAATCCAGTCCCTTCAGAAAGCAACAAACTACAAGGACCATATGTTTCCAGTGTATATAATGTACATAAACAAACATGCTCAGTGTTGGCTGGCCCTAGCTTTGGTGCCTATATTGAATCCCAGCCACAAGCCTACTGCCAATGTGTTGCATTGTTTGCACACTTGCAGAAGTTGCCACTTTTTACATTCTTTTCTCTTTTATTGAAGCAGAATGAACAACAGGCAGGACTGCCAGAGAACAATAGCTTTTGATTTCTTGTCACACAAAAGTCCTCCAGTGCAGAAGTCTGGCACTGACAGGAACACTGGATGTGTTTAGTATTTGAACTCTTTTTTTCTCTGTTCTTAGAATATAAAACAAAATAGAATTTCTTCCCTGATAAGAGGAAATGTGAGTTGAAGCACGCAGGCTCTGGAAGGCTCATATGTTTTCTGTCACTACTTTTACCTCCCAGCAGTGAAGTATGGAATAGGTTTTTATAAAGATTAGAATGTAAGTGGGTGTGCACCAGTATGGCCAAGCTTATTATTGACAGCTTTCATTTCTGCTCCAGTGGTGCATAAAAATGTGTGGCACCAAAACACTAGTCCAATTTATCTGACAGGCAACAGCTATATGCCTTTTCAAAGAAGATGTTTAGAAAAGAAACTCACATTAAATGAAAAGCTCCTACCTGCTCAACTTCTGTTCAATTAAATGACTGCTTTCACTTCAAATTTTCCTTCAAAATTCCTGTCATTCAGGATTCCTATGCATTTTTCCACCTCTGTAAATGTATATATCTTGCTGCTATGTGAAGAATCAAATGCTATTTCACTGCCAGAAAGAAGTCCAGGTATCCAAAAGCAGACAGTGAACTCTGAACTACAGGTTTCCCTTCCAGGGTTCAGACCACTTCTATGGTTGCCTCTACCTCTCCTGTCAGGGATGTTTCTACTGTTACAGAAGTTAACTTTACAGAAGATGCAGTAGGCATCACTGAGACCTCATTACATTTTCCTCACTTGGCAGTTTTTCTGCCACTGCTTTCACCATACCAATTACACACCTTCTGCATAAAAACCAGTATTAAGGTCCTTGACTGACTTCAGACTATTGTCAGCACTTTTTACAAAGATCATAATTTAGGACAGGATGTAACCCTGTTGCCTGCATGTACATACACCTCTGATTTATGTCCTTTACTACATCATTTGCGCATCATAATCACCAATCTCTGCAGAAACATGGCAAGTGAGCATCATGCCACACACAACTACTTCATAGGAACTTGTGCACCTTGTGATAGTCCAGACATCCACATGCATTTCCAAAAATCAGGCAATCTGGCTTCAGTAACTTTCCACAACTGTACAGCTCTAGAATCTGCATGCATAAAAGATAATTTTCTTAGGGGGAACCATGTAATGAAAAAGGGGTAAATTTCTTTTCCAGTCGTACTCTGACAACATTGAAAAAAATCCAAACCTAAACAAAACAAATCTATCAACTTGTAAAAAGTTTTTTGGAAGAATTGCTAGTAGTCTTGCTTAGACCTTTTAGTTATAGCAACACTTTTTTTTTTTTTTCCAGTGATCAAACTAGAAAATCTCTTTACAGTTGAGAATTTGAAAATGTTTAGGACTTTTTTAACTTTAGAAATTTTATGCTCCTTATTTCTCTGTTTTTTAACAGCTGGTGTTAAATTCATAAACCACTGAACCAATAGTGCACAATGTAGTTCAACAGCAACAACTATTTTTATTATTGCTACTTGGAGACAGAAGGTAACACAAGGAATGGAAACGCACCCCTCATGTGAGACAGTCTTGAGATACAGACTCTCCTGGGAGATAGTCACTAATTCAAATTACATCCAGGGATGAGATTTTAGGAAGTGTCACTATTTAAAATCCCATTCCAACCATCACCAACGAAACCATCCCTACCTTTTAGCTACAACTTGTCCAATGTACAAGAAAACTGAGCTTGATAATCTTGTTTCCTTGTGATGGAGTGTGCACATCTTAAAAAGTAGGGAATCCTTCCAACAATTCCAATACTGTCACTTTAAGCTCATAAGGAAAGAAAACACGCAGAAATGTGCTGAAGGTGGTGCCTTTCCTTGGTAGAAGGTGTACCATGTACCTGTTTTGGGAATTCATTCAGGAGCACTGTTCCCATGGCAGGATGGCAGATGTCTACATGCAAACACAAAGCAAGACATCTGCCCTGATCCATTCACCTCATAAAAGGTGAAAAGGAACATCATTTTATATTCTTGTCTTATTCCACAAATCACAGAGAAAGAATGTTTGTTACTGGTCTTGTCTTTTGTAAGAAAAGATTATACAAGGAGTGATTCTGGATCCAACAGAAGAAAAAAAAAGCCTGGCAAAGCTTTCCATTTCCACTCAGAGCCTTGGGAGATTTGCCCTTCAATTTCCAAACAGAAGCCTAAATGTTGGTTTTACACTTTCCTTCCATTACTGTCCTTGCCTCACTGGTGTGAATAGTGCCAATGAATTAAGTGTCCTCAGTGTGACACAAGGGAATTGCAAAATATGACTGCTGGAATATGTTGGTATTCACTTGTGTTTACATATTTTTTTAAAGAAGGATTTGTGTCTGTGTCTTAACAAAAAAAAAAAAAAAAAAAAAAACACCAAAAAAAACCAGAAGGATGATTCCCAGTGGAGTTTTGAAGCATGCCTATTAAGCTGATTTAGTAGCTAACAACTTTGAAAAAGACTGTCATTTAAATGCTCTAAAATAGTTTCTACTCTCACAGACTACCAGTATCAGGGGAATCTTTATTATGATTCTGCCTCCAGATGTAGCCCATCCCAGCTGCTGAAAATGAGAATGACTAGATGTGAATAAATCAGTGTTTCCACTCACACAAACATAACTGAAATTATTGGGCTGACCCCCCACAATAACATACACAAGCATGGTTATTTTATTTTGGGGTTTTTTTTTTGTTTTTATGGGGTTTTTGTTAATGACCTATGGGGCTTTGGATCCTCTGTAAGTAAAAAGGGAAAATATTAAATGCTGCCAGGTTTCACACAGCATATGTGCCCAACAAACTCTCCCCGTTGTTTGATGCCTGAATCGTTTCCTGCTAACTCTGCTTGCTGCACACACACAGACACCACCTGCAACACACAGACACCACCTGCATGGCTGCACATATGCACCCACACAGTCACGGACTGGTAGAGTGGACAATCACGTTTACTTTGGAGACAGCTTCCCATCAAGTTAGCATATGGTGATAGCACGCTGAGTGACAACTGGGTGATTGCTTTCTGGGACAAACTCAAGCCTGCGGCCTTGAGAACAGCAAAGTAAGAGGTTTTTAGGAAGGTGATGCCACTGTCTTTGGGAAGACAGCTGCCCAATGCAAGAGCATCTCCCAGAAGACTGGAATTGGCAATAGCTGGTCGGTCATTCCTGACTGAAGAGAACAGCACACCGCAGAACAGATGACTGAATGGGAAATAAGGAGGGGGGAAAATGAGAGGGGAGGGAAGGAAAAAAAATCCTTGTATCTTTCTTCTGCAGGATATGCAAGCAAATAATATGCTTGACATGGAAACAAATTAGCACCCTTTCCTGCCTCATATTGTTGTCTGGAGTGCTACACTCTATCACATCTTTCTCTCCTCTTCTAAGTATTGTCCCCACCAGTTTCCTTTTTCCCAGCCTGCTGGAGCGCTGCACAGGTCTGACTCGGAATTGCCTTAGGTCTCTCAATTTGTGACACTAAACCTAGGGTAATGACTGAACAGGACAAAGTGCTTCATATACTAGCTTTTGTCTCAGCCTGATTGTCTCTCATTCTCTGACCCTACCAGATTTTGCAGTCAGTTCCACTTACTAACCACATCGCAACTTTCACTTAAAAAACAGCGGTGTGGAAGCACCTTTCCTGTCTCACAGATTTTCCTGCTTTTCTGTTCTCTTCCCATCACTTCCCTTATATTTTCTCTGCTTCATTTGCCTTGTTTACTAGAACTCCTTCCCTCCTCTTCCACTTCGTGATTATCCATCAGCCTTTTCATCCCTCAGCCCCCTGATGAACTTTTATTTTAATTCAATTTTTGAAATAAAGATAATAGAAGATTAACACTGCTTAGTTAAAGCCCAGATGATAATGGGCCATTCTGCAGTGGAAACAAAGAAGGCAGTCATCTTAATATACTCAGCTCTGATTCTCAGGTCTCTCTTAATGCTATCTAGCCAAATCAAATACAGTAGGCCCATAATAACTCTCCTCCTCTCCTCTATGTGACATCACAGGAGGACATGCTTGGAAAGCACAATATTTTCTTCTTTCAGAAGTAAAGTTTTGGTTTTTTGTGGTTTGTTTTTTGTTTTTTAATGCTTGATTTCCCTCTTTCATGTAGCAGTTCATTACTTAAACAAAGAAAAAGGTGTTAGCATAAATTAAATCACATTCTAAGGACAAATTGCTTTCTATTAATACCGTATTCCAAACTGCATTTTTCTTCTTAAAACGATGCCTTATTTCAATAGCTCTATTTTGAAAACAGTATGTCAGAGTGGGGCAGTGACCTAACCCTCTCCAAAAAAGCATCTGTGGTGAAAACTAAGAAGTAGATGATTGGATATAGACTGAACCAACCAATCCCACTTGGTATAACAAATGCCAGTAAACATAGCTTAAGTGAATTGCGTAAATCTCCAAGACAGATGGGACATTATATATAGGCAATTGTCTTATATATAATCTTCTATATATAATCCTATTTTAAATAGCTTCATTTTTAAAAGAATGCTAAATATATTATAATAACTAGAGGAAAGAGACAGATGGGAAGACAAGATCTAGATTTGGCCTTCAGACAGATAAAAAGTGTTACTTTCGTTTCATAGAGTTATAAATGCTCATTTATTTTGATTTCTAAAGTGTTTATTTGGTAAGGCTGGAACCATAAAAATCTGATGGCAATTGCTTATTGAAAGCTCTCTTTCACTCACACAGAGCTCCTCCAACATCCTACTGACATTTCTTCCACCTCCACAAATCCCCTGAATATTTGTATTTAGGGCTATTATTTTGTCAGTGCAACTACATACACCAGTGGCAAGTATACACAAGCTCCGGAAAGGCTTCAATGCTCAGTGTGAGCCTTCATCATTTTGTAGGTGACCTTTGTTTCTGATGGAGGAAAGGAAACAGTTCTAAGCACTACAGACCTGCTTTTGCTTCAGCAATAGTTCAAAGAGCACAGTGACAAAAACCTATAGCTGTGAAGGGTTTGTCAGTACCAGATTTTATCTTAGATGCTTTACTTTCTGCCTAAGGTGAAAGAGCTACAGTTAAGTTATCATTAGTTTAGCTGATGGAGCTAGTATCAGATATATACAGAGCAAATGGTTTAATCATTAGAACAGATGCTTCTGAGCTTACAGCCATGAATTTAAACCCCAACTGGGAATTCATTATTAGCCCTATCATTAGCATAAATTGATTGCTGTGATTGGCTAATCACTTAATTAGGAAAGAGATCCTTATTAGAGAACCATTCTGGAATAGTTTCTATAAATACAGGATTTCCTAGGTACATTCTGTTTAGACTTTAGGCTCTATTTTTTACTTCCCACTTATGTTGTTTTCAAAAATCATAGATTGTCATGAATATACCACAGATCATATGGGACTGTCTTCCAATTTTAGAGACTTATAAAATGAGGAAAAGAGATAAAGGATAAGTTTTTCCTCAGCTTTCTACAGTGATTTCCTCAAACTCTCCAATGTCCTTTCTCAGCACAATATGGAGCTCATTACAATGTAAAGTTTCATTGTCAGCTCATTCATTGCCCTTAAAGTCACAGGCCAACCCTGAGGAAAAGACCGTGTGTTGCCTCCTAGAGCAATGAAGCTGCCACCTACATTCCTTACAAGGATTACCGTAACAGTGATCTGAAAGGAGGAGATGAATCTCCTGGTTAAAAATAATAGATTATACAATATGTAGTGCTGAAAAGGTATGAATAAGATATAAGGAAATTGTTTCAAAGGCCAGTCCAGAAATTCTCTGAAAGAATCCCAAGGGCTCTGCTGCTTTGCCTCTCTGATGAGTCAGATTAACCGCCTCACTCAGTGGCATCACAAAGTAACTAGTTTAAAACAGCACTTCAAGAGCTTTTTAAAAGTAGGAATTAAGTGAGTCTGTCTGGTTTAATTTCATTTAATGTAAGCGAGCCTCTGAACTGCATTCCTTTGCTCTAACACTGAGCTTGAAGCCTTGCTGGCTGATTAATGCCAAGCTGTTTGAAGTATACTCTTTTCTTATCTAGCACTGTGCAGGCCTCACTACAGCCTGGGGAGACCCTGTGCTAAGTCAGAGCTCGGGGAGATTTTTGTCTGCTCTTCACAGAGGGGGATGGAGGCCAGATAAGCCTTACACTATAGAATAGAAAACAAAATGAAAACCTGTTGCCAATCCTGAAAAACTTGTTTATATGGAAACGAGGGGGAACACACTGCACTGGAACACTGACTCACTCTGCCTGCTCGCGTATGACTTTCACTACGCTCATACGTTAATGTTCTCTCAGTTAAAAACAATCAGGTACCAACACCAAAAACCTTATATTTCTCTGCAGATATCATTTTTAATTCTATTCGGACTTCTAGTAATGTAAATATGTATAATAATAGTAATAATCATTAAAGAAAGACCAGAAAGTATTTGATTGACCTCTAAAAGGGTAGTTAGGAACACCTTCTTCTTACAGACTGTGGGTCACAACTTCATACTGTATTCAGTGAACTTCATTCTGCCTCTCTGATCTTTTTAAAATCTATAGATATTACAGATTCCAAAGAAATAAAATTTAAGGTATCTTACATTGGGAGCAACTTAAATGCATAGACATTTGTACATTGATTTCTCTTGCCACTCACTGCCCATAGGAAGCACATCCTGGAGGTGTCTTGCATCTTCTTTGCTGCTAGAAAGTTGCACAAATCTCTGGCTTTGACAGCATTAAATGATACTTCATTCTAATAAGATACTCAAAGCTCTTTAGTGTTGGAGTGAAATAAATGAAAAAAAAAAGCAGTTCTTGTCTTAACTTACTATGATGCTTTCAGCAGCCACCAGCTGAGAACAGCTCCCTCATCAACATCATCTACAGAGATCAAGATATGAAAACACTAAAATTGAATGTGTTTCCCTGTGGCTTTCAGATGCATTTAAAAGAAGGCTGAGAACAGGTAAAAGTGTTTAGAAGCAACACATTCTAACAAGGGTTTGCTGAAGCATATTTGTCTGTAAGTGCTGTGAGGTTATTTGAAAATATTGTAAAACATTAAGGGGCAAAAGAAAAAAAAACAAGAAAAAGGAAAAAAAGAAAGGAAAAAAGAAGAGAGATCTCTTTGGAAGAATACACCATTACGAAAGTTTCCATCTCAGAAATAACTTATGACAGGAAAAAGAAAATAACTTCTGTACTTCCTTATTAACAAACTTCAATAGAACAATATATTGTTTTGCTAAGCAGATGAACATTAGGTGAACTTAATTGTATTAAGGCCAAGATAATCTCTGAGTACACATGAGAGTTTGTATGAAAAGAGACTCTCTTCTTAGGTGGGCTGGTAGGGTTAGAAAAGAAGATGGGGTGGGAAGGGATGCAGACCCAAAAAAACAGATCAGCACCAACGCATGGAGAAACTTCTGCGAACATGTTCTCTAAGTTGGATCCTTTTTCCTCCTCCCTTCTCACTTCTACTCCCCAAATATTTTTCCTATGTTTATACAAAATGTCCCCCATTACAAACGGTGTCTTTGGAAAGTCTTTAATGCAGAGCACCATCTGACCACCACAGGTCACAGAATTAACCACTTCAAAGAAAAAATCTGCTCTAAAGCTCATGTATATTGAGAGGGTTGAGTCCCTCACGTGAGTATGTATTAAAAAAGTCTGTTATAAAACACACATAAGATTATCACAAAATATTTTAAGAAGAAAACCACCTTTCACATCAGTACTATTGGTCACTTTGAAAGTATATAAAATGAAACCTTATGAAAATTCATCTTCAAAATCTTTATATGGTTTGCATATATTTTTCCCTTTTTCTACTGTTTTAGTGTCCATTAAGTAATTTCAAATTTCTAATATGACTGCTGTCCTGTTCTCCTACTATTCTTTCTTTTTCTCCCTCCCCCCCAAACAATTTATACTTCATTGTTTACTGTACTTTTTAAGGGAATATAAATAAGTGGACTATCCTCCATTCCTACTCACTACCAGCCTTCAAAAATGAGATTTGTCATCATAAACAGGATTATAATGATAAAAAATAAAAGTTTGGCAATACATATCCCAGTACAGCAATTTACTATGAAGTAGATATTAAACAATGCTTAAAAGGCTCATGAAACATTACCTGGTAACTGTGAGCACTGTTGGTGAGATCAGTGTGGTCTCATCAGCTCTCTTCCCACTCAGGTGAGCTGGATTTGTCTAGGATAGAGTTAAACATATTCACAGGAGCTATGGGGCTATGTTTTGGATTGATAACACGGGGATGTTTTCAGTATTACTGAACAGTGCTTGCACAAAACCAAGGCCTTTTCCACTTCTTGTACCGGCCCACCTGCAAGTGTGCTGGGGGTGGACAAGGAGACTGGAATGGCATGGAATGGTATGGAATTGTCTGAGCTGGAAGGAGCACACCAGAATCATCAAAGTCCAGTTCTAGGCCTGGCACAGGACAGGCCCAAGAAGCTGGGAGGGGGCACAGAGCAGCTGACCCAAAGTGACCAGAGGAATATTCCATACCATATGGCATCTTGTTCAGCGTATAAGAGCTGGGTGAAGAAGGAGGAAGAGGGGTGATGACATTTGCCTTCCCAAGCAACCATTAGCGTGATGGAGCCCTGATTTCCAGGAGATGGCTGAGCACCTGCCTGCTGATGGATGAATGAATTCTTTGTTTTACTATGCCTGCTTGCACAGTTTTTTTTTTACCTACTGAAAGATCTTTCAGATGTAATTTCAACAGTGTAAATCACAATGGCAATCTGCATGTGAAACCTAATAGAAATGTTCACTGTCTTTGATTTTTGTCAAAGACGGTATCTTAAATATAAGTTTTCCTTTGGAATCTTAAAGGAAAATAAATGTCTTTCTACTCATCTTGAGCTCATTAATGTCATAAATTCAGTATTAAACATCACTATATTAAATGCAGTGTCATTTATTTTCAGTATTAGTTATGCAATTAACATAGTAAATCACACTGTGTGTTTGAAGAACTGCCTTTCAGCCTGAGATACAAACTTTTTTTTTTTTTTTAAAGCAGGGTAAAATTTGGAGAGAGTTATTAGACTGATAGAGCTGGGGGCCAACTTTTTCTAAACCTTTAATAGCACTGGAAATCAGCAATTAGATTTGTTTTGTGCAAAGTCTGTAGCTGATGCTTTTAACACAAGCATCTCTTCCTCACATTGTAGTTTGAATGCTACATTTGTGCTCAAAACTGACATGCTTTCATGTTCCTACAGATTGTGTCCTGCTTGCTTTTACAGAGTAGTGATTAGAGCATTAGGTTGTACCTTTCGTATCTATTACAACTCTAGTAAAAGATACATTTCTGTGCTGTGGAACTGGTTTGTTAAAGCAACAGGCAGTATAGTTTGGATTTTCAAGTTCAGTACTGCCAACTGCATGGCCTTTTTTGTATAAGTAACAATCTCTGCTTTTCCAGAATCCTCATCTGTACAGTACAAAAAACACCTCTGTAAAGGAAATATAGATCCCTACAAAGATATTCCTTTCCAATTAAAAAAGAAAAAAAAAAGAAACCAAACTAACAACAACAAAAAAAAAACACCCAAAAAAACCCCACAAGGACATTTCTAAATTACATAATTGTTAGTGGAGACAATTATTATATAAAACAAAGCATACTTTGTAAGCAGAAAGGAAATGACCACAGAAGCAAAACACAGATTTGAGTCTGAGATAGTCCTCATGTTGAGATCAAAGTGACAGAAGGAACATTGAAAAGCACTGCTTTATCTTTCTGTAACTAAGGAGTTCAATGGTGCACATTCTCAGAGAAGAGTACACTTGGTTACCTACACTGAGCATGAAAAACTGCTTCTGAAATTTCTCTGGAAATAATGGGGGATTTCATTAGGCAGACTTGTCCTCTGACTTATGATATCAGAATTCACAGCCCTACTTCTGATACTGGAAACAGGGAAAAAAAACCCAAACAAATACAAATAGGTTTAGGGCTGAATTCAAAAGGAGACAAGTGTTAGCTGCTGACTACCACATCATCTGTTCTCAGGCTAGTTAGTCCATGTGGTGAAACCTCCATTCCCTGCAAGACACCTGGATTTCATATATCTGGCCTACATATGCTGAGCAGATAATTGCCTGGCCAGTAACAAACACTAGGGACTGAGGATTGTGTTCCAGTTCCTGTCCTTATAATGCTTAAAAATCTTTAAGACTGCTTAAATACTCAGGCTGCAAGGAGACAGCCTCTCATATTCTCCTGTGCCTCCCAAAATGCTTATACACAAGAAAACAACATTAAAAGCTTTGGGATCAATCCATCAGCAGCAATGATGTTGCTGCTCTGATTTTTTTTTCCCCCATCCCACTAGTCCACCTTTTTATATTGTTTACATTGAAGCTGCTCCACTCTACAGAAAAAGAACTTGAGATTCACTGTGCCAGAAACAGAAGGAAACTTAGCAGGACTGTGAAGCGCTCTGATCACAGCCATCCCTGACCACCAGGCTGTCTCAATGACCTGCTTCTGTATTTCATCAAACTACCACATATTGAGACATTCAAGTGATCAGAGATCTGTTCCAGACGAGAGTCTTCAAGTGATACTTTTGCTGGATGTTCCAGGCAGAACTGTATGGATGAGTCCTGGAATCACAGAGATTCCTGATATCCACTCTCAGGAGTCTAGACACACATCTACTATATTTCTAAATATGAGTTCCCAGTTGTTTTTCTAGGAAGGGTGCTTCTCAGCTATTTATACTAAACATAGGGCAGTTTCCACTTCAAAACCGGAACTTCTGTCATTAGTGGCCTGCAGCCCTTTCATGATTTGTCTAGAGTTCAAAGGTTCAAAACATTGCTATCCATCTACATTCTCTGACATGAATGAAGAGCTGATCGAAATTGGAACCACAGAGAAGATGACCAAAACTGCAACCACAAATACAGGAGTGAAGGGGAGGGCACCTAAAGCCAGTGGATTTCTCAGAACTTTGGCACAGTGCCCACTGATAGCAAAAACAGGCAAAAAGGCAAATAGGCACAAACAGGAGAAAGAAACAGCTGACAATAACTGTTAAACCAGTCTTAGGCTCCACAGGAATCAGTCACTGAAAGCCATGGTGATTTACAAGAGCCTCTGGTGGGAATTTTTAGACAAAAGACCCAAGCAGCTTGCAATGTTCTCATTATCCACAAAACAAAGTGTGTTAATAAGTATGCCAAAATGCTCCCTGTATCTGAACTGTGTCTACTGCAGACCTTTCTTCTTTTCATCACTGAAAGTTGGAAAATTGTTATCTTTAACAGGCAAGAAAGCTGGGCTGGGCACAAGGGGAAGCTTAATACATAGAGCACTTCAGCCACATTCATTTTAATTCTCTCTTGATTTCCTAAAAGAAATTCCTTTTATGAAATATTCATGTTTCATGTTATCATATATGGAGCAATAAATGAACTGTATAATACACTAAAAGATAAATAAGCCTCAAAGTTTGTCATTATGGAGCTAGAGTCAAAAATTTCTTTTAATTCGAGACGTACTGTAATGTTAAATAAAAATATTGCATGTGAGAACAAATTAGTATGACCTGTATGTGCACTGCCCACTAAAAAAAAATCTTAAAGGAAGAGATGACTTATTATGAAGAAAATTATGAGCAAGTACAATATACAGCTCAACTACTTTTAGGCTTGATCCAAAGACTATTCATGTCAACAGTACATTTTGCTGATTTCGAGGAGCCTGATATGGATAGTTTACATTCGTGTCTGGCATTTTAACCTCTTTACTTCAAGTCAAGGCAAGTTGTCCAAACCTAATATATGAAGGTTACTGGTATCTATTATAAGTATTAAAAGTACCATCATTGAAAGAAAGATATACCCTACAATTAGTCCATAATCTGAGTACAAAATGTGAGTTACAAATGTATTTAGTAGTTACCTCAGTGTTCTTTAACTAGCTCATATGATGTGATAGATAAACCAGACAAAAACAATGCACTTTATCCCTATTTCCACATATGTGAAGATGACTGTCTGGACATAAGGTCCCCAAAACCATTAAAAGTTGAAAGGTGTGCCATTTGTCAGCGGAAAGGTCATTTCATTAACATTTGGAATCATGTCTCATGATTTGACATTAGACTTAACATCAAAATGACTTGAGCATGTTACTGTAGCAATTCTTTTCATCCAGACTAGGGTAAAGATTAATGAAGCGGGTTCAGCTGATGCCACCTACCCGTACCCATCTGATAAAGAGACTGGAAAAATAAAAAGGCAAACTATTTTCTAGAAAATCTTCTCTAGTTAGGAAATTGCTAAATTCTAGACAGTTTCCCATTCTTCTATCCCTCTCTAGCTCTCCCTTTAAAGAGATAAAAGGCTCAAAGACCGCTGTGGAGCTGAGAAGGAGGGGGATAAAACTGTATGATGCCACACACCTTGCTTTCTATCCTCACAGACAACCAATGCCAGATCCTGGATTGAAGTGGATGTTTTAACTGATCTGCAGTGTATTTTACACAGACCAGAATCAGAGAGTTGTTTAGGTTTGAAAAGACCTTTAAGATCATCAAGTTCAACTCGATCCAGCACTTCTAAGTCCACCACTGAACTATGTCCCCAAGTTCGATATCTACACATCTTTTAAATCTTCACGGGATGGTGACTCAACCACTTCCCTGAGCAGCCTGTTTCAATTCTTGACAACTCTGTCAGTGAAGACATTTCTTCTAATATCCAATCTAAACCTTTCATGACACAACTTGAGGCTATTTCCTCTTGTCCTGTTGCTTGTTACTTGGAAGAAGAGACAGACCTCCACCTCGCCACAACCTCCTTTCAGGTGGTTGTAGAGAGTGATAAGGTCTCCCCTGAGCCTCCTCTTCTCCAGGCTGAATAGCCCCAGCCCCAGCTCCCTCAGCCACTCCTTACAGGACTTGTGCTCCACATCCTTCACCAGCTCCATTGCCCCTCTTTGGACACACTCCAGCACCTCCATGTCTCTCTCATCTGTCTTCTTGTATTACGTTTCCATGATGGCAACTATATCATGGATTTCCTGGTGCACCGTGGCTCCCAGCTCCTCCTGTTTGTTGCCCATGCTGCATGCCTTGGTGCAGACGTACTTCATCTGGGCTGTAGATTCCACCACCTTTTCTGAGGGAAAAAGCCTTAATCCCAGTCTCAGGTGCTTCTGTCATTTCTAACACATCAATAAGCCTGGTGTCTCTGCTGCTGCATGCATGTCCATTCCCTATCTCCACCTACACGGCAGACTGAAGGACCTCACTAGCACATCATCCCCCAAACATTTCATGCAGCCCCCAGTTTCTCTCTAGTGAGCCTGATTTTATTCCTTTCCCCCTTCAAATCTAGTTTAAAGCTCTCTTAGTGAGTCCTTCTTGTTCAAAGATCCTTTTCCTCACTTTGAGACAGGTATACCCCATCAAAAATCCAAAATTCTGCCAGAGACACTGGTATTGGAGCCAGGTATTGATCTGCTGGCAACTACCATCTGCCTACTACCTTGCAAACATTTAAACGTGTCCCAAAGCACTCTGAACAGGGAGTTTTATGAAAATACCAATGGATATGTCCCCAGGAAGACGTAGTCTTAAAAGTAGAACAGTAAAAATTGAAACAGAGGAGATGAAGAAAGTGCTAAGGTAGAAAGGATATCATGAAGCCTGTGGAAAAAAGGAACCTGGCAAAAAAAAAAAATACAATGAAGGTCCATTAACATGGAGTACCTGCACACCAGTTTGACCCCAGAAATGTCATCCTTTATGACACCATGGCTATGTTAGTGTACAGCTCAGTCAGCACAAGCACAGGATCTGTTCACTCCTTTGTGCTGACATTGCTGCCTAGCAAATGTAACAGCTTGGGATTCCCAAAGATCCTATGGTTTCATTTCATCATGTTGGCCATTCCATCTTTTGTAACAATTCCTGATAGCAGTGCTACTGGACTCCCACCTACCTGGGTTAATGACTTTTGGAAGTCTCCTAACGGGATTAAATTGCTGCTACATTTTGGCAATAGCCATTCCATATGCATTTACTGATATTTGCCTAAGAGCCAATGGCAGTTAATGAGCAATAATCATGCCAGTTGTTTACTTTAGTTTTCTTCTAAAACCCTGTCTTTCTCTATCAATTAATGTTTTTGATTTCTTCTGACATCATTTATTCAAAGCCAAAAATAACCTGGATATAAAATAACAGCTTGTCCTTCAGGTAGTGTGGAGGATTTATTCTATGGGCAGTGCTTTCTAGAACATTGCTTCATTCACCCACCTACATATCTGTTCTGAGCAAGGTAGAAACACTATCTCCAGAAAGTAAACTGTGATTATGCCAGTTTGTAAAGACTACTGGTTTGTGGGTGTTACTTGCATGTAGCACTTCCTCTGCCTGTTGGTAGAAAGCCATTTGGCCAACTTTGCTAAGGTTTTGATTCACTGTAATAAAGATACATTTTATTTAACAAGAAGCCACAGTCCACAAAACACTCCACCACACTCACACACAGGATAAAACCAGAATAGTTACACTGAAAAAAAGAAGTCTTACTTGACAGAAGTGAAGGGAAATTCATTCTCAGTGAGCTGCTGAACTAAAATTCCGTGTATGTGTATCATTCTTTACTGCATAATAATCATCAAAATTGCCCTGGGGGCAGCACAAGATCTCTGTTACTTTCAGAGAAGCTTATTCTCTCAAGTCACATGGGCTGGCACATGTTATTTAGACAACCAAACATGACTAAGAGCCGGTCTCTATGCATGTAAACTAATAAAAAATGAATTAAATAAACATGTATGTAAAGCATTTTGAAGAAGACATTACAGGCTAGCTGATAGTAGCCTCATTGGAAGTAAAATGGTTAAAAATTCATGTTTATAAGGAAGGGTGTGCACATGTGTGTACACAAGTAATACACACATACTCTCATAATGTTATTTTTAATTCCTTTTGAATGAATTGTACATATTGAAAAATCATGGCATCCTCCTTATTCATGGCCAAAACCTCTAAAAATTTCCAAAGTATACCCAGACAGGCTCAAAACATCAATGAACTTTTATGATCTGTACATTTCCTAGCCATTTCTCCTTATAGAACAAGAAATAACCAAGGCTTAGAAGTATATTCCATACTAATTAAATTTTCTATCTGAACAGAGAGGTGCTGGCTGATGTCATTGCAAGATCACCCTCAGTAATCTTTGAAAGATCGTGGCACTTGGGAGAGGTGCTTGAGGGCTACAGGAAAGCAAATGTCATTCCTGTCTTCAAAAGGGGCAAGAAAGAGAACCCAGGGAAAACCAGATTCACCTCAGTCTCTGGAAAAGAGATGACATAATTAATTGTGGAAACCATTTCCAGGCACATGAAGGGCAAGAAAGCCATCAGGAGTAGTCAGCATGGCTTCACCAAGGGGTAGTGATGCTTGAACAGCTTGATAACCTTCTTTGATAAAACATCTAGCTTGGTAGATGAGGGGAAAGGACTAGATAGCCTATCTAACTTTGGGAAGGCTTGCAACACTCTCCTGTAAGATCTTCAGAAATAACCAGACTAGGGTGAACTGGATGAGCAGACAGTGAGGTTGACTGAAAACTGGTTGAACCACTGGACCCAAAGGGTAGTGATCAGTGGCACAAAGTCCACCAGAAAGGGAGGCTAAAAGTAGCACCATACCCCAGGGATCAATACTGGGTCCAACTCTGTTCATCAACTTCATTAATGATCTGGATTATGGGCCAGGGTGCAGCCTCAGCAAGTTTGCTGCTAGATCAAAACCTGGTAGAGCTGATACACCTGAGGGCTGTGCTGCCATCCAGAGTAACCTCAGTTGACCGGCAAAATGGGTTGACAAGAACCTTACCAATTTCATCAAGGGGAACTGCAAAGCCCTGCACCTGGACAGGAACAACCTCATACAACAGAACGTAAGCTGGAGGCCACACAGCCAAGAAGCAGCTGGGCAGAAAGGTACCAGCACTCCTGGTGAACACCAAGGTGACCATGAGTCAGCAGTGTGCCCTTGTGGCAAATAAGGCTAATTCTCTCTTGGGCTACATTAGAGAAAAAATGTTGACAGCACGTAAAGGGCAGGGGGAGTGATCCTTCCCCTCTGCTAAGCACTGGTGACACCTGGAGAGCTGGCTCCAGTTCTGGGCTCCCCAGTTCACAAGAGACAGGAATATACTGGAGCGAGTTCAGTAAAGGCCTACAAGGATGACCAGGAAACTCAAGTATCTCTCCTATGAGGAAAGGCTGAGAGCTGGGACTGTTCAGCCTGGAGAGAAGGTCAGACAGATTGCATCCATGTGTACAAACACCACATGGGAGGGTACAAAGAAGACAGAGCCAGGCTTTCTCAAGGTTGCCCAATCATGGAACTAGAGGCACTGGAAAGAAGAAGAAACAAGGGATGTTCCCTATGAACACCAGGGAACACTTTTTCACTGTGAAGGGTGACTGAGCAGTGGCATAGGTTGCCTAGAACAGTGGTGGGGGTCTCCCTCCTTGGAGGTATTAAAAAGCCATCTGGGCATGGTCCTGTGTAACTGGCTCTAAGTGGCCTTGCTTGAGCAGGGGGTTGGACCAGATGACCTCCAGAGGTCCCTTCCAACCACAACTATTCTGTTCTTCTGTAGCAGGATAACCCCCAATCTCACTTTTTACCAAGCTGGTGAAAATTATCTTGCCTTTAGTACAAAAGGCAAGCACAAGCACTACTGCTTTCTCAACTAGATGAATCCTCTTAGCAGACCATATTATCCATCATTTCTTCTCCTTATTTTTATCTTCATTTTCTCCTTCCTGTTATTTTTATTCTCCCATAAAATCATAAGGAAAGCATGATTCATGCAACAACAGATGGTGACAGAAACCCTCTACCTACACTGGAATGTAGGTGATGTCAGTATTCATTCATCTCAGCATAACAGGCTACATTCAGTGCTTCAGTGGAGTAAGAATGAGGATCCATTTCATACAAAATTATTGATTTTATATAAGTCACATCTATATACCCAATATATAAACCAAAGATAACTGTAGCCCAGGGACAAGATTTTCCAAAATGAGCAGTGATTTGTCATGTTCATCTTGATAAAATTTAAATATGACTGGATATTCACAATATTGGTAAGGGGTGGAGAGGAATATTTAAGTTATCTTTAAAGTGTTCCACATTGGAGAAAAAGAAAACATTAGGCATCAAATTTGCAATAAGCATTTAAAACACTTAGCCAAATAGGCCACAGTGATGTCATTTTAGAAATGCACAAAATCCAATTTTCCACATACCAGACACCATTTTTCCTTGGATAATCCACTTTCTGCTTTCGGTAGATTTTACTCCATGGAACATTCTGATTACTTCTACACTTAGTTCTTAATAGTATTTGCATTCAATCGCACCACTGTGACTTAATCAGGGAGTGGGACTTTTCCCAAGAAGGAATTTTGGAAATGCTCATCAAATATCTGTTCCTCACTCAAAACTCTTCACTGCAGCTATAGGTTTAGCCACAGCAAGGATCTGCTTCCTGTGCAGCATGACTATGAACTACTGGAACACAGAGTGAGCAACCAAAAGTTGTGGGTCTTTGTCGTAAAGAGCTAGTGTCAAAAATTGATTCACCATTACACAGAGACCTGTGTTTGCTTTGCCCTGTTAATGCTGAGCAACATCCTCCCAGAAACACAATTAGTGGCAACTTCCTAGCAATCAAGTGTGTGTTTTCTTTCTTACTGAACTTTTTCTTTGACTTTGAAAGAACACAGGGAAATCCAAAAGTGTCTTGAATTCTGTACATCCTTATAACACTTTTATCTTAGTTTTAACTGTGTCCATAAATATATTGAACAGTATGCAGAGCTAGTACTTGCAAAGTTGTGAATCTGAGATACGACCTTAAAGATATCATGGGAGATTGGTCATTATGTGTGACCTGATTACACTTCCACATATGCTTAATTTTACATACTTTTAAATGTCCTTGTATAGTGCTATCTGCCTGAAATACTCAGAACTATTTCTGTATGTACTACTGCTAATGAAATTACTTGGCTTTCTACTAGCCCATACTGAATTTCAAAATTATTACCCTATCAACACCAGCTTATTGTAAAAATAAAAAAACCCAAACCACCAAAGCCCACTATTTACACGGGACAGAGAAAGCACCAATGAGCACTGAAACAAGAAAAGGGAGAAACATGAGCATGATACTAGCATTGAAAATTTAAAGTGCTGATCAGGAAAAAACAGCATAACTGTTTTTTCTAGCAACAGATGCCTCATCAGAGAGCAGATTTGCATCATACTTGTTATTTTATAAAATATAGAGGCAGAACATCGTTTAGGTTGGAAAAGATGCTGACCTTGACCACTAACATAATACCACATATTCACCACTAAACCATGTCCCCAAGTGCCACATCCACACATTTTTTAACACTTTCAGGGATGCCGACACTACAACTTCCCTGGGCAGCCTGTTCCAATTCCTGACCAACCTTCACTGAAGAAATTTTTCCTATTTTCCAATCAAAACTTCTCCTGATGCAACTTGAGGCCATTTCCTCCCATCCAGTCACTTGTTACTTTGGAGAACAGTTCAACAGTTACCTGGCTACGACCTCCTTTCAGGTACTTGTAGGGACCATTAAGGTCTCCCCATAGCCTCCTTTTTTTCCAAGCTAAACAACACAGCTACCGTAAGTTCTCCCTATAAGCCTTGTGCTCCAGACCCTTCATCAGCCCTGTTGCCCTTCTCTGGACACACTCCAGCACCTCAGTGTCTTTCTTGCAGTGAAGGGCCCAGAACTGAACACAGGATTCAAGGTGTGGCCTCACCAGTCATGAGTACAGGGGGACAATCCCTACCCTGGTCCTGCTGGCCACACTATTGCTGATCCAGATCAGGATGCCACACTGCCTGGGGTTGTTGTGACCTGAGGGCAGGATGCAGCACTTGACCCTTTTGAACCTCCTGCCACTGGCCTCAGTCCATCCATACAGCCTGTCCAGATCCCTCTGCAGAGCCTTCCTGCCCTCCAGAGATCAATACTGTGCCTGCAAGCTGACCAAGGATGCACTTGCTCCCTTTATCCAGAATATCAATAAAGGTATTAAATAGGACTGGATCCCACCTGGACCTTGTAGACTTGTGCAAGCCTTTATCCCTGCATGACTTCACGACATTCTTGCAGTCGTCTGATGTTGCCTGCCTTTTCTTTCAAAGGCCATACATTCTCCTTTTTTTCCCTTCCAGCCAAAGCTCCCACTTCAGCCAGGATGGTGTTTCCAGCCAGCTCATTTTTTGGCTCATGTGGACACCCTGCTCCCGTGCCTTTAGGATTTCCTTCTTAAAGCACATACAGTCTTCCTGGACTCCTTTGTCCCTCAGGACTGCTTCCCAAGGAACTGTCTTAACCTGTCTCCTGAACAGGCCAAAGTCTGCCCTCTGGAAGTCCAAGGCAGCAGTTCTGCTGACCTCTGTCCTTACTTCTCCAAGAATCAAAAACTCAATCGTTTCATGATCGCTGTGCCCAAGACGGCCTCTCCCTGTCACATTACCCACCAATCCTTCCCTGTTCACAAACAGCAGGTCCACCTGAAAACCTTCCCTAGTGGGCTCCCTCACCAGCTGTCAGGAAGCTACTTTCCACAAACACATATTAGAAAACTCTGCTTGTTCTGAAGATTTTACAGTCTTATCAAGGAAGGTAAAGAATATGAACGAAACAGAAAGAGAGGTGAATTTGTTTGCCCTCTCTCACATACTTCCTCTCTGTACAGTGCTTCATTTCCAATCACTACTCCATACAAACAGAAGGCACAGTGTTAGTTATTGTAAGATATCTTCATAATGTATTTTATGATCTATACTACATTTGACTGCTGATTAGGTTCTGAAAATCAATCCATGACAGTGGATGGATGAGAAGTCTAGAGCAAGTATAACATGAGTCACCGCTTTCTGCAATTACACTAAAATGGTAACTAATAGTAGATCATTCATTTTACTGCTGGAATAAGAATTGGTTTTCCCTGTGTGTATATATAGAGAGCAAAATTAATTTCTGTATGTTTCATAAATAAGTACCATATAAAGTAGCATGGAAATAACCTGTTTGGAGGTTTATAAAAATGATTTGTACAAAGAGATATGCAAAGCAAAGTACTCTAAACATCATGGCAAATGTTTAACTATTTTGTCTTCATCAAAAAAGTCACAACACGAGTCAGTAAACCAGACTCAGAGAGTTTTAATGGGAATTGTAAACTAAGCCAAACACTTTCTGCCGGAACATTACTTAATGTACAGAAATAGTTCCAGTTCACAGTAACAAAAATTGGAGAAAAATACTGTTATTTACTTACTTTTTCTAAGTTTGAATAGAGGTTAACACAGTTCTCATTGTCCATGCAGCTTCTCAAAGGAGCTTTATTCTGCTGTCAGCAATGGAGTATCAGGGACAGATTTGGGACAACTTTTAACCCCTGTCAGAAGTTACTACCTACTCTGGAGATTAATCCAGGTAATGAAAAGATAATCCTCTGTCTTCACACATCTGCATATCCATCGGTACAACCTCTCAAGATTAGACACATTACTGACAAATGCCGTAATAATTCTTTTTCTGCCTTACCCTTTATTGCGCTTTCACACCTGATGAAGTGCCTGTGGTTAGCAGAAGATTATTTCTATAGCAGCAACTAGGCAGAGCTGATGTACTTCATGGGCATTTGTAATTATTCATCAGAACCTCCAGAATGACCATAGGTCTTAGCAGCATAAAATCAGCAATTTTTGCATACAACACTGGACCATATACATTATCAATGTAGTGAACAACTATAAACTATTTTCATCATTAATAAAATTCAAAATTAATATAAAGGACCAGTGAATTTCTAGCATTATTTTTTGTTCATTCATCCCAGGACTGGAAGCCAGATTTAACATTAAACTGGAGGAAAACAGCTACCAAAAAGCATATTTCAAAAATTTTCCAAATGCTTTTATGTCTCCTCAAAAATTAAAAATTAAGTCAGAAATTCAAATTTATTACTCTTTAATTTCAGCCACATAGTAAAGACTACTAAATATTTTTGGCCTCTTAAATGACCTTTACAGATTAAACCATTTTGACATTACTGAATGATTTCTCGAGAGGCTCAATATTTAGGTGCATATTTTGACCACAAGCAAAAATTTCTTCTCTCACATATTTATTTTACTGCTGTTGATATTTTCAGTGCAGCTTGACGTATCTTTGAAATGCAATGCATTCAGGCATTTGAGCTCTGAAGCTCAGTGGGTAAGCCTCAAGCAGACACCTAATTTTAGGAACCAAAGTTCGAAAACTCTCATTATACTCTATAAAGAAATTCCACCTCTGTTGACCTGACTTGTTTGTTTGTTTGTTCTGTTTTATCACCACCAAGCAACAGGAGATATTTTCCAACAGACAGCACAATATAGGTTTATAGACGTAATATAATCCTATGCCACATTGCAATGATTTGTGGGAACACCATGCCTTAAAGAATGCACAGAGTCTGTTTCCTTTCAGGCTAAGTCAAAGAAAAAAAAAGTCCCTAAGCAAAGAAAAATCAAAATTTCTACTTGATGATACTAAACTACACTATGTATCAGTGCTAGATGGCTATTTCTTCCCTTAATTCTGTGAGGATGAAAAAAGAGAAGATACCAGAAGTCATGCATAGTCAGTAACTGAGTATCACAAAAGGCAAAATGATAAATTTTAGACAGACTGGCTGTAAGACTTCAGTGGCAAGGAACACACTTAAAAATTTTAAGGGTAGTGTTTACCAAAAATAGCTTTACACTGTCTTCCTAATAAAGGCATGAAACTAGTTGAGATATTCAGACAGATACACTTGCATACTTCCATCTCATGTTTAATTTTTCCTAAATAAAAGATAAACTTCTAATTCTGATTGTTATAAACAAAGAAAACAACCAAAAATACCAAGATTGTCTTATTTGGTGAGGAATGCAATTGCAAAATTCACGAAGATGCTTTCAGAACTGCCTTATTTCAAGGGGTCCTAGATCAGATGACTAATAGATATTTTCATCAGAATATAAGAGGAGTGCAAATATCCTATTTTAAATATCAACTGCAGGATTTCTTAAAATGTAGAGGACTGACGAGGAAGTAAAACTATGAAAGATGCATTTATGGCAACCTCAAACTAGCACCTGAATACCGTACGATCTGTAATGATCTACTTTTAGAAAATCCTTATGAGAAAAAAAAATACCATTTTTCTGGTTTTATAATGAATTGAATTTAAATCATCTGAAAGCAAACACAATGCCCATCACCACCTGCTTATTCTTTACTTGCTATGTGTAACTTAAATGGCAGAGGAGCAGTGGGAAGTTGCAACAATACCATTCATATCAAAGCAAGCACAGTCTGAAACTACTACTATAAACGTTCTTTTCAATCTCTAGCTTTTTTATCCTTTTAAAGGCTGATATTTGTCATCCAGCACTCCTATTTGAATGCACAGGGTATGCTGAGGATCAATCACAAACAAAACTCTGAAGAAAATTCCTGAAATGGTGTGCAACCTAACTTTGAATCTAGAACTTGTCAATCTTCGTATTAAAAATATAAATGAATTGTGGGAAGAGATAAGATAGAATCGAGCTGTGGGCTGTGAGATGTGCTGCAGAGGCACATGGCAGCACAAAGGAGCACATGGCGGCACACAATCCCATAGAAGGACGGGGCCCTGGGAGGAGGAGGTGTCACAGGGCAGAGCCCTAGAGAGAGGAGCCTGCAGGGAGCTGATGGACGGGTGAACAGCGAGTGATCATCCCATAGAAGGGCATTTAGAAAGTGTGCTGCTGATGTGGCAACACGGGATAGGTCATGTAGTGAGAATTGCCATGTAAGGAAATACTGTGCCTTGGAAAAGTGGAGAAAAGCAGCTCGTTCCTTTGAATGAACCACTCAGATTCCCTGCCGGTCTGGGTACGTGCCTCAATTGCTACCATGAATAATGCTTTCGTTCTTAGAATAATGTGGAACAGAACCCAAATCCTGAGGTATACTACATGAAGAGGATTCAAAGCATCAATAGTAGGACTTCGCTCAATGAACCATAACACCTCATCACAGTACTAACAGATAATTCCAAAGCTGCTCTTTGGAATATACATTTAATATAGATATATTCCAAAGCTGCCCTTTGGAATATATTAAATGTATTGTATTTGGATATATATATTTTTACATGCATACATATATTGTGCTCTTTTTCTCTTGCCAAATGATGAACACTTGGCAAAGTAATGAGTGTAGATCAGCTAACACAATCAAATCAAATCAAAGAAATACCTTTCCAGAGAGGAACACTTCCTACAACAATTTAAATCTGTGCTATAGCTTTTCTGTCCTGATGCCACCCATTGACCAAGTTCTCCTTACAATGCTATCCTAACTCTGTGTGTTTAGTAAAATACTGAAAATGAGAACAAGCCTTCATAAAGAGCCCACAGAAAGAGCCCTTTTATCCAGGCTCACGTGTGTATCAATTGCAAGACACACACATGTTGGGAGCACCTAACTTCAATAATTGACTTCTCGTACTGCTGTGTTTGGTATAATGACAGCAGCCGAGCTCCAAAATACATTTTTAAGTGACACTGAAGGAAAGCAGCTCTTTAATAACTGTCAAAGCTATTTCCACTAGGACTCCATATCAAAGTCCTTCAGTTAAACAGTATTCTTCCACACACGAAAAATACTGAAATCTGGAATTTCAGAGCTTTTTTTTTTTTTTTAACTGAAGGCAATGAACTTTATTCTTGGTTTTTGTGAATGCTGAACACTCAGAACTAAAAAGTGAACTACAGTTTGAATTTCGGCTTTAAATTAATCACAGTGTCCTCTAGAGGTAATGTTCAGTCTAAGTATAAAAAATACATATCTCTGCATTCACTGGCTGAAAAGAATCTGAATAATTCCATATATGAAACAGTTTTCTAAATATATCTATTAAGACATGCATTAAAATGATGATAATGTTATGGCTCAATTAATACCTAATTAATGCTCATTGCTAAAGAAGTTTAAAAACTTCGGTACATGCATGCAGCGCAGATGACTGATATTCTGCAGCTTATTAGCACCAAAGTTTCAGAGCAAAAGACTTTTTTTTCTTGTTATCATTCAGACTTAAAAACACCAACAAAACACGTTATTTGGAGTCCTAATTAAGTACAATAAAACATAAGCTGGAGCTGTGACATTTAACAAAACTTCATAGCTCTAGGGACCTAGTCTTGAACAGGAGTTTAAATATGAATTAATTTGCAATTCCAAGAACACTTAAGCTGAGTTCAAGGTTGAAAATATGAAACTGAAAAAATATGAGAAGGTTAAACAAAACACTAAGAGGCAGAAGCACAACACAAACTTGTTTGAAAAGCTGAGTGACATTTTTATCTATACAGGTCTTAATTATTGTAAAAAGAATGTACTAAAAAAAAAGAATGATAGAATATCAAATACCAGGATAAAAAATAAGTCCGAGACATACAATGTGACTGATTAAATTTGTGGGGAACAGAAGTAGGAAGAAAGCAGCAAAATTATTCAGAAGTATTCTGAATAATTTAAGAGTAAGATGACACTAAGAAGAAAATTAAAACTAAGGAAACTGGATTTTCAATACCAAGAATGCATTTTCTCATCTCAGAGGGAACAAAAAAAGATAGACAAGAAATCGTTACTGCACTCTAAGATAAGCCATATCAAACTTCAAGAAATTTGAGGGAAGTTAGGGCAGGGTGGGTTGTTCCCCCCTCCAATTATGAAACAGGGAAAAATAACTCTCTTTTGGAAGTATATTTCAGGAATGACTTCAACTCTTTTAAGAGCATACAATAAGTTTATTACCTTGAAAATATCTTTGAATGGAGCAAAAATATTTAAAGAGCTGCCACCTCTCACAATATATTGAAAGCATTCAAACACTTCATCTTTCCTCTATTTTTTTTCTTTCTACAAAAACTGAGATTTTTTTGTTCTAATATCTGTTTGATTTTACGAACATCTTTTTTCTAAGTGTCTCGAGGAACCATTTTGGAGGCTGAAATAATCCCACCTTCTCTTCAGAAGTCTTCAATACGACTGGTGCATCCGCTACACTTTTATCTTTCCCAAAGTTTCCTCTGAATTTTTCTGTCTCTTCAGTTTCAGCTGAGGATTCATTGCCTGCTTTGACATTATTATTTTGCTACCTTTAGCTGGGAAAAATCAAGCCCTTCTCATTATGGAGAAACTTCCTTTATTTTCATGCCTTCCTTTACCTGTTTTCTCTTCTCTAAGATTTGGTTATTTCTACCATGTCAGAGCATACAGTCAGGAATACCAAGATATTTGTGATTACAAAAAGGGAAAGATTATATTGGTATTTACCTGTATCTGACTGTGGAGAATGAATGTATGTTCTAGATTACAACCTATTTGAGGCCTTTAATTTTTAAATGTATCACATGAAAAAGGTGTGTATATGATTAGAACTGTTGTAACAGCAGACTACTTTAATTCAAGAAGTTTTAACATTTGTGATCTCAGAGGCAAATTTGTGTATTTTCCTCATAAAGAAGGTCAATATCTGTATAAATCCAAACATATACAGGCACATATTTGGGTTTTCTTCTGCAAATCACAAGTGTTTGCAAGTAACCTGAAATTTTACAATAAAACATACTGCACCAGTGTCCAGAAGTGTTCACCATCAGTCCTTTGTTGAAGAACTTGCACAAAAGTTAGCTTATATCCTATCCAGGGAGCCTCTGTCTCCTCTGCCTCTGCAGCATATCAGCAGCTTCCATCAAACTAAAGATCCAGATTTTGAGAAGGGTCAGTGGTCAAAAGTTGTGTGGTAAGGAAATGTGCTGATGTATTTTTAAAAGATTTTAATACTTCTCTCAGTTCTTTATAATCCTCGAGATTGTGTGAAGTTTTCCCATTAAAAAAAAAAGATATTCCAGAGAGAAGTGTATTTAGAATACACCAAAATCTTCTCAATGCATGGGAAAAGCATCCCATCTAACCATAAAGTGTGGGTGGTAAGTTCACTACACCTTATGTTGTTTAACAAAATCTTCAAATCTCATTTCTAACCATGTGTGAAGAGATCCACTATCCTTAAACAATAAAAAGAATAGGAAAAAATTAAAATAGCTTATGTCTTGTAATAGAGACAGAAAACCATCTGTGACACAAGCCATCCATTTTTTAATCTTTTCAAGACCATTGCAAATAACATTAACCAGAAAACAAAAGGCAAGTCACAACATACAAAAATTTCTCATCTGATTTGAACTCCTCAGAAAACGGTTAGTATTGATTTTCAGAGAAAACCCACAGGAAATAACTGCTATGCTTTTGGGATAGAGATCAATACAGGTATCACAAATCACTTCAATAATCAGAAGTGAGATATTTTTCTTGGAACATTGTTTATCCTCTGTAATGTAACACTTTCACACAATGCATTTATCACCCTAATACATTCAAAGACCAGAGAGATGGTTAAGAGCACTTAATTCTAGCAAAAGTTTTCTCATTTTAAATTCCATCAGCCCACTATGATTATATTGTTAGACTGTTCCAGTTAGTGACAGCTTAAAAAGCACAGCAGTATTCTGACTAGTAAACACATAAAAAGCAAATTACTTAGCTGCTAATGGAGCTGTTCCAAATGGGATACAGAAATAAATACATTCCATCTGCAACGCGGTGGGAAAAAATTAAAGATATCCAGTGGTTATTGTTTGTATATTTAGAGTTTTCTTGCAACAAAAGAACTTACACATGTTATGCAACATAGCCTCACACAGGGCTGTGCTGGGGAAACCTGCTGAGCTCTACTCACACCTACTCACTCAAGTCTGAGAACATTACAGTCGTATTCCCCACAAATCTCCTGCTAGTCCTCAGGTGCCAAGCTCTCCTTTGGAGCCAGTCATGGCTTTCCATGTCAGGCAACCCAGCACTCGTGGATTAGCACACCTAATGTGAAAGCTTCTGCTTAGTCAGTGAGCTAATGTCTACGTTTAAGAAGGCAGGACTAATGTTCCCACTCTGACATGAGGAACCAGATTCATGCAAGTCTCAATATGCAACCAAAACTATGCTTCCCTTGTAATTCTGTCCAGAACCGAACTGTTTAAAACCATAGTGAAAGCCAAATATGCTATAACATGTATCTAAAAATAAGAACTTAAATCCTTCCTAAAAACAAAAGACTGCAGGAGGGGAAAAAAAAGTATTTGTGTCCACTGCTTTGAAACTTTTCCACTTAGGACCAACCGCAACGTCACCATCAATACCATTTCAGTAAAATAATTTCAGTAAAAATATAACCAAATCTCATTGAACAATTTCTTTCTTTAGCAAGCTGATGGGAATTTTTATTCTGTGACTAAATGCATCCAGAGAACCTGAAACAAGCTCCCCCGCGTTGATTCTGCACCACTGTGCAGAGGATTAGCTCATCAGATTTAGACCTTCACTGGTCACCACATGAGAGGCGCAATATATGACAGACTTCTCTTCCAATGGACTGAAAATCTAAGATAAACACTTATCTTCAAGAAATAAAGAATTGTTGAGTTAGGTTTTAGAAAGCTTCCATTTGCATCACTTAGTATTTACTTAAAAGATCAATACCACAAACTACTGGGACCTAATAAAACAGAGTAGTTCAGACATAAACCTCTTAAGAAATCAAATTAAATTCTTCAAAACTACAGGCACAATACCTAAGCTTTAAGAAGAAAGTAGTGTATGTATTATTGCTGCTTCTTTCTATCTGCTTATATTCCAAAATCTCTGGCATCAGGATCAGGAATTCTCTGTGTTCTTCACCATTAAAGATATTAATCAAATGCCTTCTAAGAGTAAAACTTTCATGAGTTAGTCTTATTGGCAATTTTCAGTATTTTAATTAATATATCCCACTTTAAAAATTACAGGAAAAATTAATTCTAGAGCTTTAACGCTATTGGAAAATGTTAGCTTGCAGGAGGTGCCATAGCAGAGTTTATCTAAGCATAGCAAAAATTTATCCCCAGGCAAAATTGCATTCGTGTTCACTCAGACTCTTTTCTGATTCTGAAATTTGGACATCCAATATACTTGTCAGACTTTTATACATATGTATATATATGTACGTGTGTGTGTGTGTGTGCTTCTTCTTATAAAAAAAACAATGTCCACAAACACTCTGCTATTCACTTCTTTAAATCTGAAGTCCAGAGTCATTCTTAACAAACCTCTAAAAGCCTATTTTTCCACTCACACAACCAGTGCTACTGAAAGAAAGTTAAACACAAAACTTGTGCTTTTGCAAACTGAAAGAAAAGAAGAATTTGCTGTCCACAGCTGAGTGAGAACTTGGACTATAAACCCAGACCAGCAGATCAAAGTCTAATGAGATTGTAGTATACAGTCTCAAAACAGTATCTTGAAGAGCCAAGTCCTACATCTTAATAAAAAAAATAAATAGTTAAGAGTAATGCAAGATATACTACAAAATTTATGCATTTCCCCACATTATTTTCAGGATAGCTTGAGCGAAATATTGTGCCCAGACATTGTGCTGCATGAAGATTTAATCACAAGACCTCGAAGGCAATGTGCCACACAGAGAGTTTCAGGCACCACAGTGTTTTGGACAGATCAGGCAACACACAGCTTATTTCAAATGACTACTCCCCACTGCTGAGCAATGCCCTGGGAGAAGAATATTGACTGTAAGTTTGTGACATGTAAAGAGGAAAGAATTGCAAAAAGACCATTTTACACAAAATTAATTATGTTTTTACTTGCTTGTAAAAAAGACAGTTATTCTAAAGTCTTGCCTTCACGGCAGAAAATATCATGTGAAACCAGGAATGTAGCCAATCAGTTCAGCCATGGTCAACTTTTAAATTGGATTTCAATCAACCTTTCAAGTTTGGGGAATTCTGAAATGTGTACTTAACCTACTAACCAAGAAAGAAACATCTCTAATTGCCCAAATTTGGCCCAAATTCTGTTTGTAAGCATGAGTTACCCTAGCATGGGTAAAAAAAATTACAGCCTCAGGCAAGCAAGAGCAAAGTAAAGACTTTTCTTTTTTAAAATTAACTGGAAAAATTCTATTGAGAAGGAGGAACACAGAAACCAAGGCTATTAAATTAATCAAAAAACATTAAAGAAACAGAAGAGTTTTAAATTCCCCTGTTAAAATACCAACCAAAAAACCTTCACACCAAGCACACAACTGGAACATCACCTGGTGGATTTATATGGGTTATCATAAATTGGCAAGGGAATGGGGTAGAGACAAACAATTCAAACAAAATGGGATTAGTACTGGTGCAGTCTTTTGTTAAAATAGTGAGAGAGACCTGTCTCACTTCAGCAAAGCAGGAAGTTCTTAATTTGAATCCTTCTTTTATGTCAGTACTATGATAGGGAATAATTTTTTTTTTTATTACATGTCTCAAACATAACTATCCCTTTAGTGTTTGGTATATTATTGCTACTTTTAATTATAAGTTTCTGAGTAGAAGTATTTGCCTTACAGCTGCCTGAACACCCAAGGTAAATCTATCATTAATTATTTCATTATTATTCTCACTACTTACTAGGAGCTTTATGTAAATCTTATCTACCTGTTCTTAAAAATAAGAACAAAGGGAAGCTGTGCTCATCTTCCTTTCATTTTCCCTTGTATCTGGAAAAGAACACCGCTCACTTAGAAGATTCCCAGTGCCCAATACAAGATTGATTCCCTTAACTCTGAACTAATTATGATTTAATTCTCTATTTAATTGAGCCGAGCATCTTGCATGAACCATTGAAACCAATCCGTGTGAAAAATCATATGTGATTTAGCTCTTAATTGTGAAGGTCAAAACGCTGAGGCAGACCTGAATAATGCTGACATTATTCAGGTGTGTTTGAAAACAATTTACAGACTGGCAGAAACAACTTGCTAAGATTTGCCCGCTTCACCACATAAGTAACTTTCTGTACAGGGCCTGAGCAGTATGGAAGTCTCTAATTTGAAGGATAGCAATGGTGCCGTGATTTACTCTGGCACCAAAAGGGACGACAGCACGTGGGTGGGATGGATGGATGGATGGATGGATGGATGGATGGATGGATGGATGGCAGGAAGGAATATAGAACAACTTCTCCTCCCACAGACAGACACTGGAAGCAAAGCAAGCAAATTCCTTGGGAGCATTGTTTGTCCCTGCCACACAAAACCAGAGAAGAGCTGGTAGCTCTTTTTTCCAGAATTCAGAGAACTACTGAACCTTTATTCAGAGGGTATTAATAACCTGTTCTGTCTACCAGATGCAACACCATGTCTTGGTCCCAAAGGCACATCAGGTTGTTCAGTATATCATCCTTTAAAAAGTAAGACCTCTCTTAGGAATCATTCAGCAGCTGAAGAGAAGGAGACAACATACTTTCCCTTTACTTCTAAAAAAACCACAAACAGTGGAAGTTTTTTTGCATTTATGGAATTCTCTAGATGTTAAAATAATTCCAGGTCCTTCTGCCAGGCTGCTCAGATTTCAGCCCAGTGAAAACAAAGACTGGAAACTGACAGCCAAGTCACCCATTATCTTTCCTCACATGTTCACTAATTAATTGTGACAACAGTTCCTGAAATCCCTGTAAAATGTGTTGGAGGCAAGAAAGGTGCAGGCTTGTATTTCTTACCTATCGTCCCTCTCCTCAGGCACAAAACATACCCACAACCACTCACTGAATTTTAGTAATAACAGTCCTCCTTTTGTTTTCCAAGTACAGATTCTTGCCCCAATTTATTGGAAGACTAAGAGACAAATCCATTTCTAAATAGTCAGTTGTGTAGACCAAGTGATGCAGCAGCTAATTTCCCTCCTTCTTTTAGAGCCTATGAGGATCCACAGAACCCAGATAACATTTGGATTTTGTTAACATAAAAAATAAATCCCAAACTTTATTATACTCTCCTAGCAGTTACAGTCCTAAAGACAAATAATGTATGAAAGAAATACAAGAAGCTAATTCTAAGCCTCACAGAATTACTGCTCTAATTCTCTCTCACTCTCTCTCTTAGGCTCCCCCTCTTACAAACACAGCAGTAGGAAAGAAGACTTCCAGGGATAAAAAGGCACTGCTGTTAAAACTATTATTAAAACACCACATGGGATGTTCAGCCGATTGTGGCATCTGAGTGGAATCTGTCTTTGTTTACATACAAGCTAAATTGCTACAAAAAGCATAATATCAGCAAAACCAAGATGGAGATGTCTTAGTTCTTTGTATCTTGGAAGATCTTTGTCTTAAAATTTAAGGAAAAAAACCCAAAACCAACAGGAAATACTTTCAATTCCAAGGTCAGTAACCTTCAGGTCTGGAAAAATAAAACACACAATTTATCTGTGTTAAGTGAGTTTTGTGGCACCAGTCGATGTTTAATTAAACAGCACTACAAATTATCAGACTAGATCTAAAGACATAGAAGTATAGAAATAGGAAAAACAAGCTCTGGCAATACCCAGGTTTCACAGTGGGGTAGGCTGCTGCCTCAATATGCATGTCATTTCTTAATAAATGAATAAAAACTCCACTATGTTACAGAAGCACATAAGAATTAAACAGAACAAATGCAGAGCCTCCCTGTTATTTCCTTAGCCTTAGGGGAAAAAAATACTGTCTGCAGGTTCCCCGACTTCTTCCTACTTTTACTCCCTTACCTTCCTTCTCTACTCTTCCCTTTCTTTCATTCTTTCCATGCAGACTAACACAAGAAAGATGCTGAAAAGAGACTCCAGCATCACAGAAGGGGTAAAACCTAAGCCTTGGAATGGAGGTATCATAGAAAGAAGACTAAGCCATTAATTTTTAAGAGGGGGAAGGGAAGGGGAAAACTTTTGACTTACAAAGAAGCAGAAGAATAAAAAATATTTCTGTATTTTATTGTACCAAAGAGAGAGTCTCCAGTGATTGGTTTAATCTTCATTCTTCTGGAAGTATTTCACATTGTTAAAAGGGTAAATTCCACAACATTCTTTACCTTCAGCTGCTCCCTTCCACCAAAAAGACACAGCATTCAAATAGTCTATGAAATCAACCCATCAGTGCATAAAGACAGAACATGCCTGCAGGACTGAGGTTTCAACAGTCATACCAAACACAAGGACAAAGCACCCTGGCAGAGTAGATGGCTGGTGTGACGCAACCTTGTGAGATTTAGTCTCATGCATATTTGTAGAGAAACATAATGTACTTGTCTGTCAGCCTGCCCACCACAGAGGCTGTCATCCTACAGGTGTGACAGACCTCATTTTGGAAGCCAATAGAGCCTTTTTGGCAGAATGTAAAGAATAAAATTGTATTTTCCTAATGCTTTGGTTTGAAATTCCCTAAATTCTAAGAAAATTAGAAGCAGAAAGCATGTTTTTCAAGAAAAAAAATCACCAGTCTTATTTACTCTTCAAGTATAGTCAAAAAGTCATATTTAGGATTAACTCCTTAAAGATCCATCTTTTTCCTTAAAAATCACTTATCTACTCAGCATAAAACAGCAGTAGTCAAAACACAATGCAAATGCAGATTCTACATTGACTTGGTCCCAGTTCTTTCCTGAAAAGGGCACAACTCAAGTTTCTATCACCTGCTAATTCTAGGTCCTGTGCCCCAGGAGACAAGCACAAGCTCACCTATTTAATTTCATTCATAAAAGGCTGCTACATGTTAAATTAGGATGTTAAAAAAAGACAACAGGAACTTTACTCATTTGAACTAATGCTGCTTAATATTGTCAACAAGGCAGGCATTAAAAAACATCTGAAGAACATTTTGAAAAGTACCGGGGCCTTGCAGTTAATGACAACATCAAAAATGGACGGCAGTACTGAAAGAGAAGAATTCTACTCAAAAGAGACTGATGACTGAATAATATGATCTCACTGAAGGCTAAATGACAATTTAAGGAAAGAAGCTTGCTAGGCTTAATTTAAGCAGATTCTATAAATACTCATTCCTATCATGAAATCATTAATAACAAATCCAATGCATCTGTTCTGTCTTTTTGCAGTTACCTAGACTACAATTCTTGACACCACTGTTCTGTAATAACCTCCATCTGCTCTGCTGTCTCTGTCATTTCTTTTGCTGTAACATATTGTGACAGAGGCTTCATTTACCTAAACTTATCTTGGCAACTTGTACTTCATTAAAGAGAATCCTGCAAGCATCAGTTAAAGCTTTCTTATCTGGCCATGCATAGCTAAGCTTCATAAATCATTCTTTCGCTTTCCATTTTGCAGCTTCTGGAAAGGTAACATTATTGAATTCAGATCACTGGAATAGAGCAGTACTAAAATGTTTATTGACCAGCTTTTAGGCACTGAGCTCTGCTTTGAATGCAGACAGTAATATTAGAAAAAGCTTTTGAATTTAAAAGGGATGTCACTAATATGTTTTATACATTGCTATAAATACTATTTGATGGCAGGACACTCTAGCAAGCTGCTACTAATACAGCAGAAACAAAGTATTATTAACATATATTCCCTCCTTCCTTGTCCTTTAACCATAATATTTGCAAATATACTATTATATATTCGTAGATCTAAGATCTCAATCACAGCTCAGTAGTGCAGAATGTATCTGACAAAGGCAGCAGCAATGTGCAAAGGGACCTTAAACCAACCCTTATATTCCCATCAGATCAGTCTGGCACTGCACCAGGACAGCACTCGGTGCAAGTCCCAGCAGCTGTGGCGGTGCCAGTGGTTCCTCGTTTCTAACACAAGAGAATTAGTGGGGTTTCTGCCTCCATCCAGACTCCTACATAGGAATCATGTGATAACCAGCAATATATATATACTGCACACAGAATTACTGCATGGTAAGAATCATTTGTTAGTAGAATAAAAATAATGATGAGCCCCTTTACAGTCAGACAGAGCCATTCACTTTTGCATCAGATTCAGAAGAGAGCCATGCTGTGCTGGCTGATGAGTCAAATCACAAACACTGAGCTGTAATAGGGTAGGAGGGAAGGAATAAGGAAGACTATATTTGCCAGACAAAACTTAATCTACATATAATGGCATCATTTTAGATAAAATCCAGAAAATTATTTTGAATGAACATTTCCTATATGAAACCACTATCACACCTGATCATTTTGCTAACAGTAAAATACAGTGGTTTAATGGTTAAGACTGAACAGTTTTAATAATGAGTAACAGTCTAGGAACCTCAAAGATCAGTAGGATGCTGGTCACTTGGATTCAAACCATCCCTTGATCCACAACAACAACCTGAACTGACACTTCACACCTTCTGTGCCGCCACTACTGGGCTCAAGGGAATTTGGGAATAAGATTCTCCTGTTACCGTGGTCTACTTTATCTAAAGTAGGTATGTAGCCCAGAGAGACAAGAAAGTACATGAAGGTCAATAAAAGACACCCATTAAACAACCTAAATTTAATTATCTTTCATAGTTTATAAAAATGCAGTTGTTTAAGAAAGACAAATTATCAGTTCCTTGGAAGTTAGACAACCTCAAGTGACAAGGAAAGGATCTGTGGGGGCAATGAATTACATTTCAGTGGGGTAATGTTATAAACCCTTAGTTATCCAAAGACAGCACTGAGAAGCTTCCAGTAGCAGCTGCCTTTTGCCCTTAAAACGCCTCAATAATTGAACTAACTTTTGAATAGATTAAGTCTGAAATGAATAGTTCTGGTTTGCCACATTTAAAAATAATTAGCTTTAAATTAATCTGAAGCAACATTGCCATATCTTTTCAATCACTCTGCCCACATCACCTGCTGAGTAAAAGAAACCTTGATTATTCACACAGGGCCACAAATCACCCATAAAGAAAAAACAGGTGCCAGGGCAATGTTAAATAAGGTGTAATCAGTCCTCAGGAACTGTACTCCAAAAACATGCAGCTGTCTTGGACACCATTTCTCCCCCTTTAAAATAGGCCCAGTACCTCACGAAATCTTAAACTATCAAGTTCAGTCTACTTTAATTCCCATCCCAGAGCCTACTGTTTTGATAATGGCTCCTTTTGGTGGAGTCATGATGAGAGGTAAGAAGGGAGTGCTGCAAGGACAAGGTCACTAGCTTGAAAAAACCCCTGGCTTCCTTGCAGATGGTCACAAATGCCCTGTGGATGACCAATACAGTCACATCCTGGTGGCTGCTATTCTCTCACTGGATTTTGCACTTAAAATGCAAATTATTTCTCTAGCCTGAAAAATGCTAGTTGTATTGCAGCAGTTTGTACACAAAGTTGGTAGCATGTTTTCCTAATCTTAGAATTTGTCTAACAAAAACCATCAACTTACTTATAGCTGAGAAATCTGTTACTAGTCCAGAGAGCAATTTTGTTATTAAGTGATGCTTCATTTTAATAATCTATAGCACAAATAATTTCATTTTAACTAGAGGTTTTTGGGTTTTTTTTTTTGCTTTTAAAAGGTTTACTCTGCATCAGATACATTTAAGTCAGATCTTCAAGGAAGGTAAAACGAAACTCTTCTTTTTTACGACCAAGAAAATAATTTTCTGTTGGGAATTTAAAACAATTGTTTGTGGCAGCTTAACTATGATTCTCACAGTGGTAAGGGCAAAAAAACCCCAAAAACAATAACAATTTTTGTCTAATGCAATCTTGCATGTCATTACAGTGATAGTAGCTCTTTATCTGCTGTTTCATTAGCAGACCCTAAGTTTTTCAGTACTGATCTGAAGCAGCATATAGCTTTCTTTAGTCTACAGCATCAAACCCATAAAAATAACTGGATCTTATCTATAGCTGGTGTCAACAGTCAGACATACCTATAAACCTTTGCCCGTGAATAAAAGCATCCTAAGAGTCTCTGAGGAGCTGAAGAGCTGCTAAATTCACAGGCCTTCTTCATTTTCACAGTCTGAGAGCAATGGCCCATCAAAACACATCTTCTCTTACATCTTATGTGCACAACTAAGGTATAAAACTTTTGAAAATGGGGAAAGAAGTGAGAAGTTAAAGAGCAAAGTTAAACACACTTCGAAGGCTTCCTCTAACAGCTCAGTACACAATGAATTCAAATCTGTAGATGAACCTCAAGGGAACTAGTTAATTTGTAGCTCCTGAAAACCAAATAAGTCAGTGTATGAATCCTTGGATACAATGATAACTTGTGAGCTTCTGTAATGTTTGTAAAAGACTTTTTGATCCTCAGGTGAAAAAAGCAAATAAGGGAAAAAATTGTTATCTCTAATTATAGAAGAGTTCATACTGTATTATTTTAAAAAATGTAACCTAGAGCCTGATGGTTTTCTATAATTATACTAGCCTAAGGATGCCTTGTACAAAACTCTTTCACTAACAAAAACATTTAGATATGCTGAAATTAATACAGATCTCAGTTGCTAAGCAATTCAGAGAACCACATAACCATTTTTTTGCTGTTAAGCACAGAGTTAGGATTATAACTCTAGAGAGAGGGATAGTTATCTTGTAATCTTCATATGTATATAAGCAAACTTATAGTTTTCCCTGTTATTAAGAGCTGTCATTTATTTTTGAGTGCTCATACTTTTAGCAAATTGTGCAAACTACAGTTTTACATGCAAAAATCTCTTTTGAAGTGATTTTTTGTTACATTTATTTTAAAATCTCCAGCTAGAAAAAGGAAAATTATATGGAAAACCAGTGTCTTCCCCCCATTCCACATTTTATTGACCTTTCGTTAAAAAAATTTTAATACTTTTGTGATTTTAAAATAGGAATTACAAAACTGACAAGGGCCTGAATTCTCCCAGGGGTACACTTCTATGCGTCCCTGAAAAATTCTGCTAAATTACATCAAGTGGTAAGACTTTGAGTTAAAAAACATAGTTTGCACGTCTACATACATTTGCTGGATCTTTACTGCAGAAGTCTCTGAAGAGTCCAGATGAAGCAAGACTTACCCTTTTCAGCAAAATGTGGGAAGCAGCGAAAATTTTTTCTCCCCTGTTTTCAATGCCCAGTTGGCTGAATTCAGGCAGCATAAAGTGAAAGTTAACTGATGAAAAGGAAAGTCTACGAAGGAAGAATAAGACCAGCATTTGAGTGTGGAGACAAATGCTGAGCAAGGATGCCAACACCTGGGACATGGAAGGGTAGAGCACTACCCAAAACCAAAACAACCACAAACCACTGTACCTGTTCATAGCATTTTTCTACTGCATTTGTTTTCCTTGCACCTCTGAGTGATAAATAATTTAAACTCCATTTCAGCAACATACAGGCCTGGCAGTCCTTACTTGGTGCATGTTGCTCAAGCATACAAGTTTTCTTAGGTATTTCTTCATGAGCAAACAAATGGAAAGAGCTTCCTCAAAAGCAGTTAAGCACAGAAAGGAATATCTGATGAAATCACTGACAGCACGGTAAGGATTGTGTTGTAGCAGATATGCCAATACACCTCTCTGATTCCACTGAAGTAAGACCCTGCTTTAAAAGCCCTGAAAAATTCCTTAGTCAACAGTCATCTGCACGGGTTTTGGATGCACTTTGTTTATAATGAAACATACACACATTTATAAATCAATGGCAGCAGTGCTCTGATTTTGAATATATCTGGAAAAATTTCTCTCAAGTATGTTTATAAAGCATCAACTGATCTTGAACAGGGTTTAAAATTTTGACCAGCAAGGTAAAAAATACCATTCTAGTCATGAATCAGACTGTCTTCATGTTTCCAAATCTACAAATAAGTTTGTGAGAAGCTAGCAAAATCATTAAAAACTATGACCAAAAGACACCCCCGCAAAAAATATTTTGCTAACTATATAAAAATTACTAAAAGCATCAAGCTCCTTTATGCCAAGAGTGCAAAATACAGTGAAAGTTGGAAAGACAGTACCACACACAAGTGATTGCCTTTAATGGGAATTCTTCTATTATTATTAAACCTCTACATATCTGAGAATGCTGATTTCATTTTGCATGATAAAAAGCCTCAGCGTCTTTATCTAATCTTTTTATTTAGGTATTATTAAGTTTTCATAAAGAAACAGATTATCTGTAATGTGGCTTTTCGTTCTCTTAAGCAGTTAGTTATAATCATATTGTTGTTACCTCAAAGAATTTAATCAATTTCTGTGATCTGGTTATCATGCAGAGTGTGATTACTCTGAACAAAAGGGAACAATAAAAAAAGAGAAGTCTGCTACTTCCCTGTCATGTCTGCTCCCTGAAAATAGGTAGGAGGAGGTGCTACCTGCTGAAATTCTGATCAAGAAGATCCAAATTATGATCTATAATTGCAGTAAATATCTAATGACCTCAGTGGGAACAGGCCTGGCTAAAAGAAATACAACTGAGTGGTTAGTGATAGGCAGTAATATCTTAGAATAAGAACGGTTTTACAGGTTTAATTTGGGAAGCATCCACTGACTCTGATGGAGTATGATCCATCCCACATCAGATGTAGGTCTTGCTGGTTGGTAAAATTACAGCACAAAGTTTGCGTTGAATTCTGCTTTCTTTGTTGCTCTTTGATAACAGCAAGTGACTAAACTTGCTCTGCTTCGGAAAAAACTTTCCCTGCTTTGGGAAAAAAGCTTTCCCCAAAAGCGTTCCACAGCAGTAATAAAACTCTAAGCAATCAGGATGAATGGATTCCCTGCAAAACCACATAATGCACACACAGTTTGAGGAACAAATATCTCATAGGCTTCCTTCCCCTGTGGAGAATTCAGTGCCTTTTCTGCAGTAGTGGCCATTCCCAAGGAGTCAAGAAGCAGCCCTCCTGGCTAATCTTGTCTGTTACTAATTAATCACTTCATAGTCCTTACTACACTAGAGTTTTACTCCTTGTGTATTGAATTTTAACATGGTTGGAGAAGGAGTTAAATTATTGTTTGTATTAACTTCTGAATCAGCCCTCACTTCTGGTCATAGAAAGAATATATGGATAAATGTTGGTGCTGTGTATTAAGACAAACACTATTTGTTTGCAGACAGGTTCCAGAAAGGATGTTTTTCCACTGCCATTAATTTTTGTTGCATTATTCTAGTGCCCCCTACCCCTTAATGCCTTCTTAATCTGCCTCAAATGTATGCACCTTTCATACCTGTATGGAATGAACCAGCTTCTGTTATTACAGTTTCTACTGACATCTCCAACACAGAATGCTTCATATCTTAAAATTCTTCAGTACAGCAAAGCAAATCACAAGAAAACCTTCTTTTGCTTTTTGAATTTTCTTTTTAAAGTATATCACTAAAGCAGTCCAGTGCTGTAGGGCAAATGGCAACTGCATGAAATTAATACATTCATTGAAGTTGTTCATTCTTGAGAGGTCTCTTCTTTCTGTGGAAAAGGGTTAAAAGCATTTAATGGTCTGGGTTAATAATAGTCAAGTTACTGAGTCAATTGAGTGATGAATTGGGAAAAATCATTAACGCTGGGTAGAGTGCTTGACCTGCTCTTTCAAAGGCAAAAGCTAAAAATGCCTTCCCTTTAAAACACCAAGCAACCCTGAGTGATCTATGCTTATGCAAATGTTTGATTGACATCTGTCTGGTGGGTCAGTATCATGAGTAAGACATTGGTTATTCTTAAACCTGTAAAAAATTATGGAAAAGACACAGTGCATTGATAATCAAGGCCAGAATTTTCAGGAAACATCTTTAATTTATTTTCAGGGGAATTTAATAGCCTGCCTTCCTCCAGGTTTGGGTTTTTTTAGATCCCATACCTCCAAGTGTAACTTTTTCATCCATATTTATGCTTTAACACACATCTTTAGCAGCAACAACTACATTACCAAAACTGAAATCACAAAAAGAGTATCAAGGGAATACTTAACTTGCAAACAATTGCAGACAACAATATTTTCTAACTGAAACAGAGGCCCTGCTGTGAGCATGGGGAAAGGGATGAGCAGAGATGAGAAAATGTAAGTGGGACCTATGGCATGCTAGGCAGGAGATGTACTCTGGTACACAGAGAGGTTCATCTGGGAGCCATCTCTGGGAAAAGCAGCAGTTGTAGAAAAATGCTGCTGCTAGAAATTCAGCATCACTTGTGTTCTGAAAATGAAAGCAAAGCTATCTCTCACATTCACTTACTAAGTACATACAGGTTTTACCCTTGAGTATTGCCATTAAAAAACCCAATGAAATAAGTATAAATGTATCACTCCAAAAATACAGTTTCTGCTTTTTATATCTTTAGCTACAAAGTTCATACCAATAAAACAAAACAAACCAAACAAAAAAAAAAGGCATCACATTTTGATGTTCAAAGCTTCTTCCTATGGTGAAAAGCTGAGTTTCTAATGAGAGCTTGTGTATTCACAAAGACTGTCACTCCATGCTGAAATATGAAGTACACTAAATGATGTCACTCTCACTTTAATCTAGGAAAACACCTGAGCACAAGCACAGTGCTAAAGCAAACACCATGAATAGTGCCAAAGTCAAGAGATTGTTCATACATTTAGACATATTTCAGTTTCTTCACAAGTTTGGACTCTTGAGCTAGTATTAAGTACAACTATGTGAAGCTGGACTTTCGGTTCTTAGCCTGGATCTGAAACATCCTCACTTAGAGGCTTTGGCCGACTCATTTCTGTGGGCACCTTCATTTCCACTTGTAAGGTAAAAAAATATTTGGCTGCACCACCAGAAATGTGTATTACCTGAATTTTTTACATGCTTTGAAGATGAAAGACACATACATCTAGTTAACATCGTATGTTATTATTAAAGCTATATCTGACCCAGAAAGCTTAATATTCTCAATTTATAAACTACAATATATTTAGTCATGACAATCATTTAACTTGCTCTTCTGTCTAGGTTTTATATCTTCCATCAGTGGATTACTGGGCAGCAATAAATACAAACCCATTGCTGCTTCCTTCATAACCTCCACTGATGATATAATCTGAGTTTCAACAAAAATAATAAAAAAAATCACGTTTCCAAAAAACAAATGTTAAAGCATGAGTTCTGGAATATCATCATTCAAAAATATCATGCCCCATTAGGGAACATGTGTGTAATCTATTTCCTCTGAGTCCAGAGAAAGCTAATTTTTAAATTTACTTTTTCTTAAAATACACTGTTTTTCCCTCCATAGATGACAGCTTTTGGTTTTTAAATTTTTTCACATGTGCTGAGCTTTGTGCTATCCAACTGATGAGAACACCTAGTACAGAGCACCAACAAACATCAACAGTGAGACAGCTATTGGCAGAGAGTGTTTTGACATGTAAATAACTATTTCAGTCTATCTTTCCCTCAGTCTGTAATTGCAGGGTAGACTGGGGGACAGGTGCATATTTCGAGCTCTGTTAAGCACTAAAGTTTTAAAGTGTCTCTCTGGGCATGGATTTGGATTGATGGGTGATATATCATCAGTTACTTAGAAACCTTGAGAACTTCTGTAAACAACACAGCCATCATCCCACAAACCTTCTCCCTTGTACTTTTTTCTATCAGAAGTTAACATGGCGAGTTGTTTCTAATTAAACTGCAGTACAGGGGAAAAAAGGAAATAGATGCAGCAATGAGCTGGATTATTGGATAAACTGAAAGCTTGCAGGAAGAAACAGAATAGCAGCAAAAATGAAGGTAAAGGACCAAGACATACACTGTTGCTAAAGGAAGTAATTGTCAAACTACAGACAGTCTTTATTTTGCACAAGGTCATCTGTAATTCTAACACTGGCTCAGCAAAATATTTTCTCTCATTCTCTTTCATTAAAATCACCTGATTTGGCCAAAAGATATGGGATCCTTTTAGCTTGGACTTGCCAATTTTTGTAGAGAATTCAGGAATAGCTTAGAGCAAAATTTTAGTATTTTGCAAACTGAAGGGACTTCCTGGCCTGACAGTGTAATGTGTTATTTACATGTTGATCTTGAAATCTAGGACATGAGCTTGCTCATAGACTACTCCAGGAAAAAAATTATGTTAATACAAAATTTTCATCCTGAATTACTCTAGCAGATTCCACATAAACAAGTGAGAAAATTTTTCATATAAACTAATTCTTGGAATAATCCATAACATCATGAAGGAGGTAAAAGATCACAGCATGCTTAACAGAGTATATAGGTACAATACTTAAATTTTGCTCAAGAAACTCAGTAACCTCAGAACAACAAATAAGCAAGATATTTCCGGAAAGTTTAACAGGATTTCTCCAGTGCTGTTGATACCACTCCTCAGCTTCCTGTTCATCACAGTAATACAAAAATCACCTGGTTTACAGCCATTATTAAGTGCAGTGTATGTGTGCAAGGAACAACTATTACGGGGCACATGGAGGTAGCTGGTAGAAATACTGATCTGTTTTCAGGCCACAGTGTGCGATGGCTCATGCTCCCACCCAACGACTGCAGGCAGCTTCACAAACATGCTTGGAAAAAGGAGTGAGAAGAATCTGCTATGAATTCTCTCTTCTATTACCCAGTCAAGCTAAGTACTGAGGCAAACTTTCAGTCTCCCTTAAACAACTGCAGGCTAAGCTGCACAACAGCTTTGCTGACTCAGACAATGAGGCCTTGGGCAGACATTGAGTACCACTAATTTCTCCATTTACCAACTGGAGTGGGTTTTGCCCCTGCTGGCAGAAATACTTAAGTGATAGCACTTTAGTTATTTCGGGCCTTACAAAAAACACCCAGCTGGTCCAGTCTGAAAGAGGCTAAGGAAAGCCACAGTACAGAGAAGGGATAAACACAGAAGTGGGGAGCATTTTCCAGCTACCATGGTTACTTGGGCCACAAATAGCTACAGAGATTAAACCTGCAGATTGCTGCTTGTGTCCTCTTGTCCACATGAAATTCTATCTACGTTTCAGCAATTAATTACAGATATGCCATGAGGTAAACCTCAAAGCCCCACATTCAATTCACCCAGCTGTGAGATAAAGTGACACACACAGCAAAACAAAAGATTGCTGACTCAACAGAAAGATCCCGCACTTCTGTAAATGGTGACAACCCAAGAGTGGGACCTGGCAGTTTCTCAAGTGATATTCAAGTGATCAGCATCACTTCCACACCTTCTTACTCCCTCAGCAGGAGTAAACAGCAGCCCAAATTACCTAAAAAGCATGATCACTAGAAAAGAAGAACCACTGACAAAAAAAGCTACGAATAAAAATACCAGTTATGCTCTCAAATACTCAAAGAACTATGGGATTGCACAGCATGTTCACAGAAGGTCAGTGGAACCATATGGTCTGGCTCTTCTCGGAAATGCTTCATCTCCACTGTCCTCTGAGACACCAGGAGTAATTATGTGAGTTTTCCAAATATTCACCATGGTTCAGGGAGTCAGTCTTTTATAGAAACAAGGAACAAATTAGGTGTCTGCTTGAATTTTTACATGAAGCTCAACTATATGAGTTATCCTACAGTGGTAAAGTGTTCAGATTAGAACTCAAAATCTTGCTCTCTTTTGAATGCCAGTGGAGCACATGACTGAATTTCACTGATGAAAATTATTGGGAAAAAAGCAGAGCAACTACCGAGTTACAATTTATTCGCAGTCCAGTTCATGACTGCTAGAAGTGTTAAGGGAAGATACTTGTATTTGGAAATGAAAGATTTATAATCTGGATTAAGAGTTTGAAGATTTGGACCTTGTGATTGAAAAATGAGAGGGGTATGACCCAAACCTGTGGAGATATACAAAATAACAATAAAGAAAAAAAATACATATTGGTATTATTATTATAAAATACATATTAGGGCTATTTACCACAATTTATAACAAAATTTATAACAAAAACAAAAGGACAGTGATGCTGAACAGAAACAATTTGAAAAAAATAGGGGGAAAAGTATTTCTACATGGCACATAACTAACCAGTGGTATTCTTCCTGAAGGTATTATTACCAAAACCAAGAGATTAGCAAGATGCAAAAAGGATTCAGACAATTATATGCCTCAGCTATCTTAGATGAGATTAAAAAAGCCAACATGTGAGATACAAACCTTGATGATTCAGTGAATAAGGCAACTTCTTGCTGGTGGACAGTGAGGGGGAAAAAAAAAAATCTTTCTCGACTGGCAAACTATTCCAGAACTACTGTTCCTCCAACTTAACCACCTGTTATGGCACTTCCTTAACTTACCCTTGAAGCTGCTGGTGCTGAGGACTCAGACAGAATGCAAGAACAGACAGACTTCCTTTTTCCATTTCTACATTTCAAGTGAAAATAAAGAAGTATTTATTATACCATCCAATTAAGTATGGTGATAGTGAGCTTGCAGAATTTGAAAAGGAGAATAGATCTTCTTATCTCAAAATTTCCTTTAACTATCATTAACTGCAAGGTTTAAGGCACTGTTAGAGGAAAGCTTTGGCTCATACAGAAAATTGTGTACATCTTTCTCGAAGGCCTATTTGGCATTTTACACTATCTCTTAGCCTCTGGGCCAAACTCCCTGACAATAGCCAGCCCTGCTGTAAAACACACAGATAATCTCCTTGTGTGCGGTGGCCATTCCTGTCAATCAAGTAGCAGGATGGCCCCAAATTCTGCTTGCCTGCAGCTTACCCCTCACTGAAATCTGACACCAGTCCTCACTAAGGGGACAGACTTGGTAGCGCCTTTCAAATGAGCCACACTTTTCCAGAAGGCCATACTTTACCAGGCTTCCTGGTAGTCAGCCCTCCTCCCCTCCTTGCAATACACTACTGCCACTTCTACAACATCATCTTCCCACCCTTCACAGTCCTTATTGAATACAAATATCCAATCTAAACCTCCCCTGGCGCAACTTGAGGCCATTTTCTCTTGTCCTGTGACACAACAGCTTCCATTCAGGAAGTTGTAGACAGTGATAAGGTCTCCCCTGAGCCACCTTTTCTCCAAGCAAAACATCCTCAGCTCAGCCACTCCTCCTGAGAATTGCACTCCAGCCCTTTCACCAGCTTCATTGCTCATTTAATGTGACGAAGATTAAGCAGGTCTAAAACAATCACAGTGAGACCTTCTGGACATTCAGAGAGCTTTACAAAAACTACCGTACCTACTGGGTTAGATGGAGGTCTGAGAAATGTTTCTGGCTTACATGACTAGCTCCCAAATACATCTTCCAGGTGAAAATAAACTGACATTTAGCTATCAATAACAGAGTAGGGATTGCACTTGTAGAGGTCATGGCAGACCCCAAGTGAAAAGAAACCGTCCTTTGTCTCTTGCCCTTGCAGAAAAGTCAATGTTTAAATGTAACTGAATTTGAATGCTGATATAAAGACACAGCATATCTACTTGGATCCTGTCTGAACACAGCATATTTATATTTTCACCATATGCCAAAAACATCTAATTTGAAGGAAGAGAGAAAAAAATAGCTATTTATTTCTTTTATAACAATCTGGCATACATACAAAATTTGAATTGCTTTATTTTTATAGATCATGTTGTAAATTAATATAAATAATTTAACATGCAGATAATTCACTGTGCTGAAAATGACTGGCATTTTTCAAGAGTATAAAGAGAACTTCTTGACTAAGGATATGAGCAAATGCTATAAAGTCAAAAAAGACTTAACGACTCCCTGTAAAATATTTGAGACTCCACAGATTGTTTCACATCAGAAATTGTACAGTATGTCAGAGGCTAACAAACAGTGTGCAGCACATATTTTGTTATTTGCACTTCAAGCAAAAGAAGATTGCTTTATTTTTTTTAAGAACCTAAGTGACTGAATGAGTACATGACCATACTGCCACCCATGCCATATTGGATTTCACTTGCACTTGGCTCAAACTATTGTACCATCAAGTATCAGAGAGGGATTTTTTCCCTGTAGAAAATTACGAATAGAAGAACAAAGAAAATGTCTTCACTGACTGCTCAAGGTCATTCCTAGAGATTGCTCTTGCTAAATAGGGAGACATAGTTAGGTGGAAAAGCAGTAATCATAAGTGTCAGCTAGATACAACCAATCGTTCAAAGGTGCAAACCACTAACTCAAAGAGTTTAAAGTCCCAAATAAGCTCTCATTTTACTTCTCTCTTAATTAAAAATCTAATACTTCTTGTATCCTCTTTTATGTCACATATAATGTACCTCAAAAATTCAAATGAAACACAAAAATCCCAATACCTTCCCGTTAGATTAACAGTTGATCAGGCAAGAATTATTTTTCTGTTTGGTCAGACTTGGACAAGCACGCATGCTATGGATTTGTCTATATTTCACCGTAAGCATTAAAGATGTTTTCCTCTATCAGCAGTTAGGAGGTTCCATTAACCCGAGACTGTAAAATATACATAACATACACAGGTACAGGATACAGTCAGATGGGCTACACTGATGGGCTTCTGTAGCAGATGTCTCTTTAATTTCTCTGAAATAACATAGCTGCTGTTAGAGCTAAAATTTGTAATTAAAATGTAGCACACTTCTCGGAAATCTTATCTACCAACCTCTCCAGTCCAAACAGCCTGGGATGCGGGATGCTCCAAGTCCCCAGCTGAATCCACATTCCATGTTTACAGCAAGCTGCTATATTTATAATTGATGACAATGCTAATTACAGACCTACAGACATACATACTATCCTCATCTCCCTTTGAGGTGTTAAGTGTGAATATATAGCCACAAGTTGCTGCATGAGTGTATCCTTAACATATTCCTTTTAATGAAGAGGGCATAAAATTCTCATTAACAATAATTGGAGTTAGAAGCAGGAATTCCAGGAAGGATGTGTTGTCTCATTAGATATTAACTACAAATACTGTAAAATATTCTGTTTATGCATTGTTAGAATTCTGAAGCCCTTTTTATTTTTTTTTTTTCTTCAAATTAAGACCTCTATGAATATTTAGAGCTACATGAAAGCTCATGCAATTCTGGAAAACTGCACTTGTAAGTTCCCTGAAGGATACAGACTTTCTACGGAACTGTACAGTTATAAGAAAACAGCTCTACAGCACCTGCTTGCACAGGTTAATAAATAAATCCCCACAACAGTTAATGGAGCTAATAATTTTAGCTCTGTCATGTCATCTTAAAATTCCCACCATGTTTGGCCTCATGAAATGTGTGCAGCTCTGCTTCACAATATGCAAGAGCTTGAGTGTGTCAATACTTCTTGATTACACATTGAGCATGTCAATACTTCTTGATTACGCACTGCCTCTCCATGCAAGAGAACATGGACAAGCAGGTGTAGTTTATGTCAGGATTCATGACAGAGAAATCAAAAACCCTCAAATTTTCTCTCAGGCAGCAATCCCTTCCAGGAGTCACCCATAAGTGATTTACAGCTCCATCAGAAAACTGCTTCTGCTCAGAGACCAATCCTTCTAAGTCTCACAAAACACATTTCATTATACTGGATATGTCAGGATAAAATCTTCATTAGTGGATTATGCCTGTCTCCTAAAGTTAATAAAATAATTTCCAAGGACTCCAAGGAAATAAGGCTATGCTCATTCCAAGCATGTTTACAAGCTTCAGTCCTCAAGGTACCCCAGATATAAAATGTAAGAGGAGGAAGGAGAACCCATACAGACTTGACTATTGAGAGTAAGATTGACAACACAATTCTTTAACTCTTCTGCTGTAAAAATAATTGTTGGATGCTCACAATTAGAAAAGGTGATCCTACCAGCTGCCACTTTCATCTATAGGATGCCACACGGTCATTTGTTTAAAAAAAGAAACAGAAACTGCCTTCTTCAATTGTTTGTTGAGAATTGGTTGGTTGACAGAAAATAAAATCCCAGGGGAGGCTTCAGTAATTGATTTCCCTCGGCAAATCTACTCAAGGATACAAAGTTAGTTCAAAATAAACAACAGTATAATTAAGAGTTAATGCAAAGCACTTGTATCAATTCTCATTCACTGCTAAAACTATGGTCCTTTTCACACAACAGTTGTTACTTGAGATAATGAATGCCTTGTACAAATTCCAAGGAAACTTTCTTCTGAAGAATGGAAAACAATCTAAAGAAAGCATAACTGGCAGAGTCTCTCAATGAAACTAACAGTCACTCGCAAAATTTAGTCACAAAGAACTTTAAAACCCTCAAAAACCAAACCAAAGCATGCTAGAAAGCATGTCTTATTGCCCTTTCATTGCTTGATTGGTCAAAACTGACAGTGCAATTTATCATCTTCACTTCATCTCTTAGGGCTAAACCTTTCCAAAATGCTGCAGGACTGAAAAGGACACTGATCCCATCCTCCCCCTCCTTCCTTTAACTCACTGATAGTTCAGTAAAACTGACTACGTTTTTTCCAAAGCTGCAACTCTACACCACAGCATTACATCAAATCTTTTGAAAATGTGGCAGAACCAAACATCTATAAAAACCCTAAGTTCTTGCAGTAAAATCCTGAAGGAAATTAGAGAAAAAGAAACTATATTTATGTGTATGGTTTAAAAAAAAAAAAATCAACCAGACAACAAAACAAAACTATGGAAGTCAAGGATAGACACACAAATACACACAAAAGAACAGCAGAAGTAACTGCTCTTTGTACGAACAATAAATCTCTCACAAGACCTGACATTACAGGTTGGTACTTCAATTTTATTCCAACTGAACCATCTTGCTTTATTTAACATAGTATATGTTTGTAGGACACAACCCTATCACATCTCCAGTAGAAGTTCACGTCAACCCCATCGACCACCTACTGATTTAGCAATGCTTGTGCACTGACCAGCAATGCCTCTACATTCTTTCAGACTCTCGTGACTCCAGTTTACATGGCAAGTTTATAGGTAGCTCACTTTGCAAGGCAGATCCTTGAGGAATCCGTACGTTCCTTAAGAAGAGGATTGAATATTGTGTCTTGGCTCTCTTTGCAAAGCTGGCTGTTGTGTTTATTTTGACATGTATCTTTTTGGAGAGGACCAACAGCTCACATACACCACCATCAGGTCATCAAATGAGGAGTGGGGTTGTGTGTCTTTCTAGAGCTGCCTGTAAAATGAATGCTGTGAAACAGAGCCTAATATATTTCTCAGCTCAAAGGCAACAATAGTTCATATCAGATGCAATGAAGTGGAGCTGGACAGCACCTGTAGTGTGTTTGCTTTCGCTGCTTACAAGGGACTTCCTCCTGTCCAGAACTGACCTACACTCAAAATAGCATCTCCTCGCATGGCCCACGGAGTGCTTAGGACTATATCTGATTTTGCCATGGGGAGGAAAAAGAAAATGACACACAGTAGCTTTCATCCACCATGCAAACAACAAGCAGAGAATGGTCTCTCCTATACATCTCCATCACAGTTCTAACAAAACCAGCTTCTCCTCCATATAAGCACTGTAGAGATAACAACTTTGTAATCTCGTCCACAGTTTTATGGCTGACTGCACTTGCACGAAGACAAAAGATCATTTATTTTAGGAGGTCCTAATACTGATTTACCACTCAAATTGGCAGTGCTCTACTCTAATATAAAAGTTATATGGTGCCTTTGAAAGAACATTCACATTGTCATCAATAATATTTATAGATACAGGGGTGTAAACAGAATACACAGAAAACAAATCTAGCATATATATCGTAATGTTGCACCCTAGCATCTCCCACAGACAACTGCCTCAGCTTATGAGAGCTCTTTGTAACACTCCATAATCCAAATATTTTAACAACACTTTGTCTGGTAATTCATTCACAGAAGCAAACTATATTCATGAACAAAAATGAACCTGCATATCTATAAATAAATTAATTATATCACTTGAAATTGCAGGAAATTATGTAAAAGGTTATGTCATTAATCTCTATTATTTACATACTGAAAGTCCAAAGGGTGGCATTTTTTACAGTCTAGGTACTTAAATTTGCACTCTTAATAATAGTATTGTTTTTTGCTACAGCACAATGCACAAACTAAAAGATATTTTACAATGATACACTGATAGTCTCCAAGAACAATGAGCAACTCTGTATTTTTTCCTGAATAAAATAGCCATAATAAAATGTGCAGTGATGCATACATACAGTGTCACATTGATGTTCTCAGCACCATTTAGTCAACAAACAGAAGTAGCTTAATACTGAATCTCAAATTGTGGTAGAAAAACCATATTAGTTTCTTTCTTTTAGCATAGTCTTATGATGCTCTGTACACAGCACATAATGCCACAGACCTAGAATCTGCTTGTAGATTCTAGAAAATAACCCAATCATGGCAGCACTCTGCTGCATACCTGCTTATCAAAAGTTAGACATACACACAAGTAAAAAATATAAGTTTTACTCTTTGTTATCTAGAGCAAACAGTAGCTTAACCAAGGCTTTCTTACTCTGTGCTATCAGCCTGAGGAAACTGAGAAAAACCTCACATAGTTACTAGAATAAATAAGTGATAATATTAAACTTTTTACCACCTCAAACACTCACTTCTATTTATTCACGTTTACCATAACTACTTCTAAATTCTCCTGCATTTCTAATGCAGTTATTATCATAATAACTCTCAGGAGTTAGTCCTAAGTATTCTCTCCATGAAGCAACATCAGATATTAGTTTTTCAGGTCTGTGTATTTTGGTCTCCTGAGGAGATTCTGCACTTCGTTGTTTGTAGTACTTAATAATATCCATTTACTGGTTGACACTCCTGTGTGTTTCTGATCAAAAGCACAGATTTCCACCCCATGACTGCATATGGGTAGTTTTGCACTCACTTCGCTGATTTAATCTTCAGATCCACAATCTTGATTTTATCAAAGATACCTGAAGAACAGCATATTCCAGATCTGAACTAAGTTTTAGCATTCCCAAGTCTCTGTGGCACCAGAAAGCCACAGTATTCCAAGCTGCAAGTGAGGTTAACAAGTGGGTGCGTGGGGCTGGTGACACAGGGGGACACAACAACACATGACACAAAACAATCCCAAAACAAACAAACAGTAAAAATCATGACATTCTGGTTTAGCCCTGATTCTTTTTCCCCATAGCACCGTATATTTATGCATTAGAGAGACTGACTCCGCCAGCAGTCAAATGGGTTTGCTTTCTCCACCCTCTTCCCCCCCAAAAAGGGATTGTTCTTATTCAAAACAAACAGGTTCAAGTTTATATTTTCTTAAATATGCTTTTTTGCAATTGTAGAAATGTGCTAGCATTTTTAAACTTTTTTAAACATTCTCTGTTAAAAGCGACTTAAAATCCTAGTTTTGCATATTTAGTCCTAAAAGGAGAAAACACATGAAAAAGTAATTACAACAGATACAGGAAACATTTAAAAATTTTAAAACTGAGAGGCCATTTCCTAAAGGCAATTTTTGAGTTTTGCAATTGTGAAATTTTAATTCCAATTCCTGAAAAGAAAATGTTATGAACCTTAGATTTCATTTCGGAAGGAAACACTTCCCATCAAGGACCCTGATCTGCTCTTTGGGGAGAGAGGAAGCAACCAAGATTTTCAGAATGCCTGTTGTTGGCCATCTTTAAAGTGTGTATCAGTAAAGTGTATATCCGTAAGTCTCTCTACATGACTGCTCATTCCAGATTCAGCTAAGATTAAACATCAGCTCTTGTAAGCCAGTCTGTTCTTCCATCCTAATTAAAAATGATGCAAAACCAGAATCCTAGATGAAATATTTTGGTTTCAACATCATACTTGCACTTAAGAGGAGTTAATTGGTTTACAAAGTTATGCAAAGGCACACATCCCCGTGATTTGGGTGTATCTAGAAAACTATATTGAATGTTTGTACAATGATAGGAAAACCTGCTTCCTTGTGAATCCTTCTTCTTATTCAGATGCCAGGTTGTATTGAAAAGTTGGTTGTTACCATAGACTTCCTAGAGAGGCTAAGTCTTCTTAACCCTCTAAGACATGACAAGTGTTTGCATATTTTACTGAGGGCTAGGCAATGTCACCAAGACAGAGCCTGGAGCAGCATGTTTCTGCACTGGAGCATTCCACAGGAATGACTGCAAATTAGACAGAGGCTATTCCATCCTGCTTCCCTGTTGTTGGAGACAGAAAGTAATTAGCTGCTGGCCTATACCAGCAGCAAATCATTAACCCCTCCTGCCCCTAAACATTAGCTCAGCTGTTCTGGCCACTGAATTGCAAAGGATGGAAATACATCTCTGTCCATCTGCTTCATCTGCTCCAGAGAATCAGCATATATGCACTGTCCTTGGCTCCTAGATATCCAGTCTAGGAAATCTTGAGAGGGCTGGCCATTTGGATTTGCTCAGGCCTGATACCCAAATCACAATCTGGCATTCAGTGATTGCAAAAAAAGAAAGGGCAAAGCTGCTTGTGCACATGCTGCCATTCTGGAACAAACACGTAGATTCAAAGGTACAAAGCCAGAGCAGGATCTAGAGCTCCGCTTCCTCACCATTTTGGCTTTTCTTCATGGGGCATCATTCAGCTAGATCAGATTTAGTTAAATACTGTTTTGGATCCAATCCAATAAAGGCAATGCTTACTGTTTAACCTTGACTCCATGAATCTGTTCCAAAAGCCTAACTTTGAGTAGTATTTCATCAAAGTAAGTATTTCTTCAAATGCTCTTATTACATATACTTGAAACATATGTTGTAGGAACAATTTTTCCTCACAGATACCAGCCTAGCAGCAAAGTAGGCCAAACACATCCATCTAACTCAATGGGCCAGACATAAAAATGTAGGCTTGAAAGGAATTACGTCTTATCATTTGAAAGATGGAGCCATTGCACTGGCATTAAACAGCCTGTGCATTAGATCAGACAGCAAATGAGATATTGATAGAACTATTTTGAACAGTCAATAAGCTTTCTAATGATTGATAGCTTTGAGCTAACTCTGGCAATATCAACGTCTGCACTTGGAAACTAGGGATTGAAACTGTAATGCAATATTCTCTTTGTGGAATTCATAAGCATAAGTCAAGTGTGGGCAGTGGCTCCAGCTGAGGGATTTGCATGGGTCTCTTTCTTCATAGTGTTAAGAAAGAATTACAACAAATTTTGCTTGTTTTAATCTTTCCATCTAGATCCCACCAAAGCAGTATCTCAGAAGATGAAAACGGAGAAGAAAACCATGGGAGAAGCCAAGCTAAATCACCGAGCCTGCTAGACCCATGGATTTCATTGGAAGTCCAAACAATGTTTCTGAACATTCCAAATAAAGAACCAAAATTTTCAATTAGAATATTTTACATAGTATATTCAAAGAGAAAAAGCAGCCATTGAGGAAAAAAGGAGCAGAGGAGAAAACATACAGCCAAGACTTTTACAAGTGATGTCAAAAAATTATTAATGCACACCTAAAGCTGCTAAAATTTCAAAGGTCATATGCTTTGTGCTCTCGCAGTATAAGATTCTTTCATCTCACAAAGAATCCAATAAAGAGCCACTATTAAAAACATCCCTTGTAAAAAATTCTTTTTGTAAAAGAATGTAGAAGGAATTTTAATTCCCTAACCTCCACCTATTAATGATTGAAATTAATGATAGCATATTTATTTTAATTTAAATTTCCAAGCTCTCAAACTTATGGCAATGCTCTGAAGAAGGCTATGAATCCTATTTTAATTACATGTATTCATGTACAGTACTTTCTATTTGGTTAGCAACCAAGTTCCCTTTCAATTTCAGTTGAAATTGGAGAGGGAAAAAAGGTGAAAGAAGTAGTCTGGTAGTCTTTCCTCATTATTTATAAACAATTACTTCCCCTTGCAGTCTAACTGAATTTGATGCTACTATTCCTGGTATATTGGCTCACACTTTCAAGAGATTTGCAATCCTCTATTAGTAAAGTAAAATGCAAAAGACATTAAGATTCTCCACAGCAGAGAAAAGGTCCTTAAGGATTACTTGATCCAATTAACAGTTAGCAGTTTAAACCTAAGCTGTATCAGATCACAAGTACTAACATTACTCCAATTGCCCCTAAGAGCAGTGAGGATTCAGTATACTCAGGCACATCCCCCTTCAGGCAGTATACTCAGGCATTCTGCATAACCACTAGCATAGAAAAGTAATTTTCATGAAATCCGTAGATCCTGAAGCAGAAGTATAAACCACCAAATATAATTAGATTTTCTAAATGAAAACATAATGGTTTTAGGAAGACTAGAAAGGGTATCAGTGCTGGATATGGTGCCATTTTTCATTTCATCTGGCTCTTTTTTAAAACTAACTATAGCAGGCAGGGAAGAAGTACCCATGTCCTCTCTGGCTTTAATGCCATGTCCATTTTGATGGAAAGCTATTTTACATGTCATAAGAGTGCATAACCACCTTGTGCATGGTCTGAGGTCCCATTATTCCTTCACATTCATATCCCACCCTCCTGATGGCACAGATAGGAGTGTCTGGGCACCCAGCCTGTTGTGGCACTTTGAACACTAGTTACTCCTTTTAGTTTCTTCCCTCTCTGCACCTGACATGGATGCATCCTTGCTCCGCTCTACACAACACAGACCATAAAACACCATGCCTGCATAGTTAGGGATTCTCTCTGGAAAACTGTCAGCAGAGGTAGCTCTTCTTTCACTTACTTGGTGTTGTGCCAGTGTGAGCCTACAATCATCCATAATGCTGCTCTTGATTCATGCTGATGTGCAAGACCAGGATCCACACCTAAAAAAACAATACACTGTCATAATATACTTAACCAAAGCAAAGTATTTCCTTCACCACCAGTATCTTGCCCCAAGGAGGCAGTAACCTTCTTCCCTACTTTAGCACTTGCATGAGGTTTTTACATCCCTCTCACTGTTACCAATGTCTCTGGTCTCTTTGCCTTTCTATAAACACTGTGCCTGAACCGTGGTGTCTGGGTAATCATCTCTACTGCAAACTTCATGATATCAAAAAAAAAAAAAAAAAAAAAAAAAAAGGTGCTCATTTTTAATTTATACTCTTTACACACATGCAGAAAGCTGTTTGAATTTTAGTTCACTAAAACAACACAGTTGCAAGGTGTTCCAAATGCAGAGAGGTGATGTGGCAGGGTTTATATAGCAATGAGATTACACATAGAGGAGGTAATTGAAGAGAAACAGTGAGGACAACAAAGGTTTTGAAAACTAGTGTCTGCTGTGCTCTTTGTTTATTTTTATTTTACTGACTCTTTCATCTAATACAAATTTAATAAATCAGCAGGCACTGCAATTTATAAAGGTATCACATCCTAAGCGAGGAAATGAAAATAACATACTCTCTTCAAATTTTCTTCAAACACCTTCTAACACCACAACAGAAACAATTAGGGGCTGTGATGAATTCTATGAATAAAGAACAAGATTGGCACAGCGAAAAGAAAACAGACAGAAACTTTCCCAAATGGACATGTACCATTTTTCAGATTGAGAGTTGGAATCAATTTTGTTAAAGTCTTTAGTTGTTACAAATAATTTAAGATGTTCATAGCCTCTGAGTTGTGCTGACTAATAGTAAAAAAGCCTGTTGAGTTACATCCATTGACAAGCAGTGTCAGGAGTCTTGAATTTTAACTAAAATATATAGCAGGGATTAGGAAAGCACAGGCAAAAAAAAAAAGAAAATATACAATCTATGATTATTTAAGTTTATAATGATTTGTTCTCCCTGAAAAGCTACTGGTGCGCATTTACAATGTATGCCACCTAGTGGGAGCAAAAATTTGATAAAACTGTAAAAATATTTTAAAATGTTAAAAATTTAGCTTGCCATTCTGCAATCTGGAGGGAAATTAGAATTTGCATTAGGTTTACACACCAAGACCTTCAGAGGAAAGAGTATCTGATCATCTTTTGTCTCCACCTTATTGCAAAACATGAGTAAAAGTTGGTTAAGACATGTATGAAAATCTGCTGTTTGATATTGCTGTGCACTACGTCTGTACTGGAAACACAACTGGCTGTAGGTAGTGCAGCACTTCTACTTCACAGTACAAATATTACAAAACAGACCTATGAGGGTCACTGACAAAAAATTCAAGTATGTCAAAGACCGGATGAATTCATGGATGACAGACAAGAAAGTCAGACAGTTACTAAATACTCAGAGCTACTTCTAGTCTAACAAGTCTCTTGAAAATACCAACAAGGCTGAGTACATGAAGTATCCTTCCACTAGTCTTGCTCTTACAACAACCCAATATGTGGGAAGTAGGTGGACCTTTGACGTGATTTAGCTCAGAAGTTCTTGGTTTGCATAGCTTATGCCCTAGTTATTCAAGAGTAATACAGAAATACTAAACTTTTGCTCAGTAGAGTTCAAAGGCATAGAGATCTAAAGTATGGAGCAAAAACATATGGGACTATGATTTAACATTTATGATACAAGACAATGCACTGTAATGTAACTACCTGACCTTCAAAAAAACAAAATTCTGGAAATGGAGGAAGTGCCACTCTACAATCTTGGCTTCAAATCTAATCATCCCGTATCATTAGCTAAGGCATGGCAAGTAGCATTACATGGGAGGATGAGCTCAAGAGCCTGGAAGTCTCAGCCCTTGACGCTTCACAGCATGGCCGCATGGAGAGACACCTGCCCGCCCTCAGCTCTCCCCAGGTAAGGCCACCGAGCGCTGCCGCGGGCGAGAAAACGAGATTTTCAGCTTGATGCTCTTTCCCCAGGGGCCAGTTCACACAGAGTTACAGCCTGTGGAGAACTCCCCTGAAGGTTTGTCTTTGCCTTCTTAGCTAAAAGAGCCACAGACCTCAATAGCACCGCGGCGGAGCCTGCGGAGGGGGAAAGGGGCGCAGGGCAAGGCGCTCCCTCCCCCACGCTCTGCTCCGGCGGCGGCGCACCCAGGGCGGCGCACGGCCGCGCGCCCAGCCCCGCCTGAGGGCACCTGCCCCGCTCTGCCCTTCCCAGCCCTTCCCACCCTTCTGCCTCCAGCCCTGCGCTGCTCCACGAGACTCGCAGGCTGGGCTCCGCCAGGAAACACTCCCTCGAATGCAGGAGAACGTGCTCAAACACTTGCCTTGAGCACAGGCAGCAAGGAGACAGGTGAAGATTGTATTTCTTCCCGTCTCTCCTCCCAGGCCTACAGGCCCCTTGGTCCGCTCACTGAGCACCGGCTGGCTCTCAGCCAGGCAATCCACGAATCCCTTTCCCGAGGCCGTCCCGGGGCGGCTGAGGGCACATACCTGGGGCGGTTCCATCCCCAGGGCGCCTCCGGGGCCGGGCCGCCCCGGTGAGGCAGAGCCTGCCCGCAGCGGGGAGCGCCGCCATCGCCGCCGGCAGCGCCCGAGCTCCGGCAGGCCCCGGCCATCGGGGAGCGCTGCTCTGGGGTTCCCTTGGTGCTCGCGTCCGCCCCGAGCGCTTTGCTTTGCGCAGCTCCTCGCGAGGACTGAGGGCCCCACTGGTGTTACTCTGCTTTCTGTCTCCTTTGTTCCTCAAGTAGGAGGGTGCTTTAAAGGAATTTCTCTCCCTTTTAATTAAATCAAGGCTATTGGTGCCGTGATTTGTTTTGTTCTTCTCTCAAGAGAAAACTTCAAAATTACTTCTGCCAGGGCTTTGAGTGCTGAAGAAGAGGGCAAAGAAGAGGGAGAAGGTTTCGTGCTACTCAAGAATAACTCTACTTTTCAAAAAAACCTTCTTCATTCAATCATATCCGAAATATCTTTATAGCTGACATCACACATTTCCCTTCTGTATGTTGTTTCAGTTTTTTCTTTGTGCAACTTGAGATATTCTTCATGTAAGATCTGAAATGCTGGAGACAGTAAATGCATTTTTCAATTCATTCTGGTGGGGTTTTTTACATGAACTATCACACAAATATGAAAGCAGTTCACAATGCACTTCAGACCTATCGATTCATTACATTTTCTAAGATTTGGTCACCGTTTTTTGTTCACTTATATTCTTCTGCCTCAGGAATAAGAGTCAGTAAACTGAAGCAAGACACTGTTTTCATTATTTTGGGGCAGCTAAAGAAAAGCAAATGAACACATTTATTCAGGATCCACGCAGGTAGTAGAAGACATCCTCACCTCTTGTTAGCTCCCTCTGGGAAGAAAACAGACTCACAAGCAAAGCTCAAAGGCAGATAATTATTCTGTGTGTTTAGGGGGTCTGATTCTCAGTAGTACTGAATGTTTGTCAGATTGTATGTTGATAATCGAACTACCCATCCAAGTAGTAAAATGTGGATTTTGACACCACATTTTAGACCACCACATTCTAAAACACGATGTGTAGATGAGGAGGAAAAAAAAGGAGCAGGGGAAATAAGAAGAACACCTGTGGCACTAGAAGGAAGCATCGCAGCTGTTTGTATCAATGTGTTGAGATTACCAGCATGTTTTAGAGGAGGCATTGACATTTTCTGCTAATACTGTCAGAGGGCACATTTTCAAATCATTATATGTTCTACAAAGGAACAGTTCTGAAAAGAAATAGGCTTTCTGAGAGTGTGCCTTCAGCTAGTAAGCCAGTCCAACAAGAAGCTGGGACCAAATGGGGCTTCTTGTGCTCCTTTCACATGCATGGTTCCATCTCAGTCCTCTGGGCTGGCTCTAGGGTTTGGCTGACCCCACAGTGAGTTGATTTGGGGAATCCCTGTTCTGTGAGTTTCCAGCTTGATTCCCAGAACTTGTTAGTCTTCAGTCAGAGGTGCTGAAAGAAAGGAGGATGGAGGGTAGCAGAACCACCCCTTTGTACAACAGGTTGTTGGCTGACATTTTAAAACTGAAACCATCATACCACAGTAGAAACAATTGTTCCAAAGAGCGGGAGACTTACCTGGTACAGATTGGTAAAAAAACATGGAAAATCAGTTTTTTCCATCTCTGTTTTTAATCCATGTGGTTTGAAACCTAATGTATTTCAGTTCTAGTTGGTCTACTTCCAAGGCAGTACATGGAAAAGAAAACAGGGAAAAGCATCACTAAAAGTAATGTACTTAAGAATGTGAAGTCAGTTTCCGTCAGCTCATCTAAGCAAACAAAATCAAAATGGGTGTGTATGATCTCCCAGTGGGCTGAGAACTAACCAAAAATTATGCTGCTGTCCAGCATTTTTGGCTGAACTAGCCTGTAAAGCAGAATTAAATTTTGGAAGGAAAACCCTACTACTATTTGGTAGCTCCTCCAATTCTTTTTCAGCCTTCAAGGTAACTTGATGTAAACTAAATGTAACTTAAACTTCAGTTTTATTAAATTCTCAGAACTTGCCGAGTCTGCTTTTCCTTATCTTCCCTTTAAGTTATTGAAGTGTATTTGACATGTATTTGTTTTATCTAGCATTCTATGACCTGTTGCTCAATCACCTCCTTTTGCTCAACATTATTTTCTGAAGAAAAGTAGTCCTAGTACACCTAGTCACAGTATGCTATAAAGAATAAAATAGTGGCTATTTTGGATCACTGGTGTTTTATGACAACAAATAAAATGTGTATGAGGGAAGTTTAATCTGAGTACACCTAAATTTTAAGAAAAATAATGACCCATAAAATTTGTAGAAATGAGCAACAAATCTGCTTTCAGACCTTCTGATGTCTTAACAGTATTTTTTTTTTTCTTTTCATGGGTGAGTTGTTTTCAGATCTAGAGATAAACTGGAGATGTAAAATGGATACAAAATTTGTGTCTGTATTAGATTCTCAAAATACTATATCAGACACTTAAGGCATTACTCTTTTCCTACTTAATACTACATTAATGCCACAAAGAGGACAATAGGGCCAGGATGAAATTTAGCAGTAAAAAAGCAAGTGGGATTAAAAGAGAAAAGCACTAGAGGTTTTGGGGTGATTTACTTCTGCATTATTGAAGAGAAAGACGTATTTTGTTATTGCAAACAAATTGATTTTACTTGAAGTTTTGTTTCACTTAGTTTCATCCATAAGAAAAAGACTGATAGCCCTCTTATTTATTCTCCAGTGGTTACATCAAAAAAATAGAGGTGTGATACCTGTTTAGATTATTTAATATTGTTAATGAAATTTCATGAGCAAACTTATCTCTGCTTTACTCTACCAGAAATTTTCAAACCTTCATAGAGGGAAATTTGTATCAATGGTACCAAGAAGGAACTAAATATCCTCAGCTCCCATAAATTCAATAAAAGCAGTAAGAGCTCCCCAGAAGAGCCAGCAACTTAAAGGCTTGAGGCCTTAGGCAGTGTTGTCATTTACACCTGGAGAATAATAATACAGACATACAAGCAAAATTGAAGGACCTTTTTATCTTTTGTTTTAAAGAACGTTCCTGTTCAAATATGCAGTTCTTCTCTCATGCTGTGTCTTTACCAGCAAGGGTGAGTGCATAATGATGCCATTCATACAGGGTTGCTAACAGCCAGATAAATGATACTTGTCACATGAGTAGTTTCCTGGGCTGCTTCTCAGAGTTAATTTTGATGGTATTGAAAAAACACATTTAGCTTTTGGGTTCCTTGTATTGATTTTTGTTCTTCTAAATGTAACGCTTGTTTCACCCTAATATGTAAGTGTTTCTTTAAAGTGGATCTGTAATGAGGGAGTTTGGACTGTGTGTCTTGCCTCTCTCTGCACACTATTAGTATCGGACTCCCAAGGGTAGTTTGTGCAGTGAACTACAATAATGAGGTTGATGGTTCATAAAAGGGTTGATGTGACAAATTACTGACCTGTTTTGGAGATTAAGTAACTGTACCTTCACTAAGGTCTGCCTATCAGCTTTTTATTCAGCATAATTCTCGTAAGGATGGTGGTTGCACTGTTGAGTGTTCCATGTGCCAAGCTGATCAAGAAAACATTTGCAAAATATAACCACTGATGTGATTAGTTGTGCTTCTCCCAAGACAAAACACATCATTCTGTGATTCAAATGTGCAGTGGGTTAAATTTTATGTAGCTTCTTGCAATATCTTTAGTTCTTCCTACACCTGCTGCTTTAGTTGGGAGAGTATTGGAAGGTGCAGGTTACAAAACTCACTTCCTCATAATACAGATGTGGCCCTTCTGCCCTACTGAAATACCTGTGGTATTTGGTTAAGCTGCAGCAGTCTCAATTGGTTCTCTACCTGTAATCAGGCCTTCTCATAACAAGTCTATTTCATGAGACCTTGTACTTTCTCTCAGTAAGTGGGACATACATTCTTTTCTCTGATCTTGCTTTTGGTGCTAATGCAAAACACCTGTTGATTCAATTTAAAATCTCAGGCATTACAGATCACTAGTAATAATGAATTGTTTGTCGTCTGTAGGACATTTGTATAGATATTTTTTAATATTTGTTCATCAGCTGGTTTCTGAAGGTAGCCAACAGAAATTATATCCACTGTGTATTTTATGCTGGTAATTTTTAAACTTTCTCCTTCATGCCTGCCAGACTTTGGCTGGGTGCATTTTTATGGGTGAAGAATGGCTCTGTGATACACAGTATGGATTTACATGTGTTCCACAATAATATAAGGATCTCGACAGGAAACATAAAAGCTGTTGTCATACTCTCAGAAGTGTTAGATGATGCTTAATTTCTCGTTTTATTTTTGGAACATTCAACAGATTGAGCTTCATTGTCCTACTGATGTGGCCAACAGAGAGTTTGCATTGAGTCTTTCCTCATTAGCATTGACACTGTTGGTTGTGCTAGCTTTCATCTCTCCCCATGGTTGTTGCTTTGGGTTTTTTGCTACAAGGACTCTCAAGCATTGAAATGATCACAACTCGCTATTGTCCCCTTGCTGCAGTGGGATTGTCATTTCTGTCCCTCACACTGTCTCACATGCATACAATTCCCAAGGAAGAAATGAATTCTGTGAAGTATCTTGCATAATTGTCTGTTCCTCTGTGATGTGTATAATGATGTGTAACATTATTTTGGAAAGTCATGATCAAAAGTTGAATCCTCGCTGTATTCCTGCTTCATGTTTTATCAACACGGCTGGCATGCAATGGTCACAGTCCCTTCAGCAGTGATATACACCCCTCTCTAAACAAGGGGATGGCTTTTGCTGAGCTTATCTGACCAACTGCCACAAAATAATTGAGGCTTTCTGCACAGACAGTGGTGCTGTGTAGTACAAGAATATCAGCACCACTGAGAAAGTATGGCTCCAAAGTGCTCAGCAGATATTGTGGCAGGGGTAGAGCAATGACAGAACTTGTACTGAAAATGTCATATACAAAGAATATCATTTCTTTAATTTCTTCAGTACCTTTCACATTCTCTGTAGGTTTTAAACTCATCCCTACTTAGTGTGGGTTTTTAAAAATAAATTGAAATGGAATATGAATTATTTTGGAAGTACAGGATTCTGTACTTAATACTTAGTAGGCCTTTGTGACAGTGAGAGTAAGCTTACTTAAAGTGGAAGTCAAGGTAGGTTTCCAAAAGATGAGCTTCAACATTTCATGCATTTCATATGTGAATGAGTGATTTGCATGTACCCAGGAAAAGAAATCTGGTACTATAAAGAATCAGTCTTGAATGCCAGTATTTTGAAGCTTCTGGCTTCTGATTTACCAGTTGCTTACAATTTTGATAGCCATCCTCAAAGTCTGAACACCATTCTTTATTTTTATTTATATCAGCTCACAACTCATGCCAAGAACAAAAAACTCTTGAAAGTGCATTTTGCCTTCAGATGAATTTCGTCCACTTGTGAGAAATTCTTATGAGTATAAATCTGTTTATTATTATTTGTTTAATAACCAAATAATCAGTATTGATTTTCTAGGTTTGAAATTATACTAAAACATATTAAAAACTATATTAAAAACTCCTTCTTCCAAAATGAGTATTCAAGATTTGAAAGCAGCTGTTATCAGAGCCCAAGCCTACAGATCATTCTGTATTCTGCTTATAACTACACTGAGACAAACCCATCCCTGTCACTAGCCCAGCTTGGAGCAGAGCCTTCTCATTCCAAAGCTTGTATTAACGAGTATTGCAGCACCTGTTGAAAAGATGCAGAGACGCTCTTTTCTTTGCAGGGAGGGTCTGTGTGGCTGAGATGCAGCAGCATGGTCTGTTCTGCACAGGGTTAAAGGATCTGCATTACAAACAATATTTTTGCCCACTTGTGTGGGTAAATCATGATTAGATCAACCCAGAAATTTACTGATATGTTGATCGGAAGTGTGTGTGCTAATAATGACAAAGCAGAGTTAAGGGAGCAGAAAGAAGAGCCTGTCAATCAAAAACTCAAAAATATAATTACTTTGATTAAACCTTAAATGCCATGTACGTGTTGTGTTAACACGTGTGGCTCCTATTTCGATAGGAGGAACTATGCCAAGACTGATGAACGTCATTTTGTCAAAATCTGTCAACACCAGAAATATTGGGTATCTGTCATTCAGGGACTCTGCTAGTGCCATTTAAACAGGTATGATATAAGTAATTATTTTAATTACATAAAATTTCTTCTTATGATGCAAGTTCTAGTAAATGAAGGAACTCTTCAATGGCTTAGGCTTCCATTTACTTGTCTGGGCTCTAGTGTGGTAACAGATTGCTCACTTTCTTTATTCTTCAAACAGACTTTGTTTTTAGAGACTCTAAAAGGTCACTCATGCATCACTGAGGAAAGAGCCCCATTTTGACTTCCTATCCTGATAAATTATGCCAAACTTCAAATACAGTATGTCATAGAGTTGTAGAATCATAGAATATTTGGGTTGGGAGGGACCTTTAAAGGCCCTCTGGTCCACCCATCTGCAATGAACAGGGACACCTTCTACTAGATTAGATTGATCAGAGCCCCATCCGGTCTGACCTTGAGTGCTTCCAGGGATCCCACTGGGTATGTAATTGATGAAAATGTTAAACAGTACTGGTCCCAGTACAGACTCCTGAGGGACACCACTCATTTCATGGCACTTCATTTCTGAGTATAAACCAGCTTTGTATAATCTATCATATTCTTCCCCAATAGATTCCTTTACCTAGTCAAATTGATAAAGGGCTGCAGCTATTAGTAACAACACTATCATCTGATTCTCTTGAGCATATTCAAGAGCCCAGCAACACATATTATTGCTGTTGTCATGGCAAGAAGATGGGATGCTTTTCCAGTCCTTCAAAGTCCTTAATTGCTTCAAGTGGTGTGGTTCCATTTGTACAGCATGTTTTTCCATAACACTAGCCCACATAACTCCCTCAAACAAAAAACTGAAGACGGCTCAGGATAATGCATTTAGATACATTTTTCTCCTTACAGGATTCAAAAATTCTCAAAAAAATTTCCACATTCTTATGCATGAGAATGAAGTCTACTGATTGATTGAAAAGATGTGTAAAGGATAAATTACAAATCACATGATTTGAACTAGTTCAGAAAAATGTTTCAAGTTTAAATGACAAAAAACCTATAGTATGTGCAGCTTGTTCCTGGGTTGTCCTGGTTTCAGATGGGGTAGAGTCAATTTTCTTCTTAGCTGGTACAGTGCTGTACATTGGATTCTGTATGAGAATAGTGTTGATAACACACTGATGTTTTTATTGTGGCCGAGTAGCACTTACTCTAAATCAATAATGTTTCTGTGTCCCTTGCTCTGGCAGTGAGCAGGTGCACAAAAAGGGAGTGTGGGCAGGACAGAATCACACAGAATCAATTAGCTTGGAAATGCCTCTAAGATCAATTCCAACTGTTACCACACTGGGTGCCACGTCCAGTCTTATCTTGAACACCCCCAGGGATGGTGACTCCACCACCTCCCTGGGCAGCCCATTCCAATGTTTAACAACCTTTTTTGTGAAGGAATGCCTCCTAATGTCCAACCTAAACCTCCCCTGGCACAGCTTAAGGCCATTTCCTCTCATTCTGTCAGCAGTTGTGTGGGAGAAGAGGCCAACCCCCTGCTTGCTACAGCTTCCTTTCAGGTAGCTGTAGTCTGTGAATACATTTCTGATCCATATTCTTGTAAGTCCTGTACAGTACAGTATAGTAACAAAACTATCCATAATTACAGAGGAAACCCTTATTTATCACTATAACACTGCAGACAGATGATTGTGTATTTGGGAAAATAATTGACTACAGATATGAAGCATTTATCTACAAGTTCATAAAGGACTCTTCATCTTACTGCCTGAAAACCAAGTCCTAACTAGGCAAAGATATTACAAGAAGGTTTTCTGAATGCAAATAATAAATAAAATTCAGTTCAAATAGGAATTTTATTGAACCCCATATCACTAATTATTACTCACTTTATTTGTATGACAGTTTCACGTTAACTGCCAGCTATGAGGTGCTTATTATACAAGGTAGGAAAAAAGTAATGGTTTTAGTCCAATAAAAAGTTGGAAAAAATCCTGTGACATTAATGAGAATTTTGGTGATATTTCTCACATTATAATCAGAAAGAGGGAGACCTTCATGTGTAGTTAATACTTTCAGTTCTCTGCAACTCTTCATAGTATTATCCCTTCTAAATGACACCCAAATAGTTCTTGGATATTAATATAGAAGGGATTCACAGACTCAATGGCTTAAGTCTTCTGCTCACTTTGTCCTCCCTTCACCATTACTCCTTCACCATTACTCATTACATTTCTTCTTAGTAAGAAAAAGCACTATGCAATTTCAGTTCAATTTGAGAGTTTTTCTAAAGCCAAACTGATATTTGTGGTGTGTGTAGTCCATACCATCCTGCAGATAGCTTTTCTCTGAATATTTCAGGCACTAGACCTAGTAATTTTAAATACAACAAATTAAGACCAGTACTTTACACTTACTTATGATACTGGGAAGCAGTGTTAAGGTTGGCATGATGATGATACTCCCGGACTCGATGCAGCTCAGCCACAGCGGGCATCAGAGCAGTTGAAAGCCAACTGATGCCTGCTGCACCACAGTACAGGAGGGCTCATAAGTGCTGGCAGTGCAGAACATTCAGTGTTTATCTCCTACAGAAAACAGGCCCTTGTGTCCCTTTGATTTTTAAACCAGCCTGCTCCATCTGGCACAGTCTATGCTTCCAAATAAGGTTCATCTCTCTGTTGCCTGCCTGAGGAAGAATGGAAAAAGGACCCTTAGAAGGAATTTCAAACTAAGGTTCCTGCACAAATTACTAGTTTTCCTTGTCAGAATTTTGCCTTAAATATGGTGCCTGCTTTTAGGGGAAGATAGGAATTCCATCATCCAACCATATCTAAACACTACTGTTTTCCAGATTAGTCCAAATATTTGCCAGAGAATACACACTTCAGATTGTTGTGGGAAAAGTGCAATGGTGTCATGAGGAGAAAAAGAAGGATTCTCAACAAGCTAATAACTTAGTTGATTTTTAGTGTGATGGAATTACCATAACAGATCAAACCCACATATCTAGATAAGTTGGGAAATTAAACTTTGCAGTGGGAGACACTGAGAATAACCAGCATGCAGCAGAAAATCACATCTTCTAAAAACAAATTTGAATTTGGATTATACCAAACCTCAAACAATTATGCTCTGTTTTCCCACTTTAAAGTGTCCTCATTGTCCCCAGCATCTGAACATTCTTGTTAGTCTTGAAGATCATCATATTCATAGGAGGTTGTAAAATCTTATACCAAGTATTTTAAGTCTATGAGATGTTTAAGTGGGTTTTGTAAGTGCAGAATGATCATGGCTAAGTAGATGTATCATGGTTCTTATTAGCTGTGATATTCATTATTTGTATACTTCTGTCATGTAGCTTCTTCTTAGTCTGTTTCTTGGACTGATTATTTCTGTTCTGTACATTTATTTTCTCTTGAAAGTTGTCCATTACCTTACAGATTTCTCTTTACTGCGTTTGGATTTCTTATATGCCTGCATTTCCCTCTCAAAAGCTATGGGGAGGGAAAATGTTATTTTTGATGAATGCCTATAATTGATTTAATGGTGTGTTTTCAATTATTTGCTACCCTAGTCTTTCTGTTTACCTTGTACTTAGCTACTGACAAAAATGTAGTAGGTATTTTTAGTGATGTCTCAAATTAATTCAAAATCTTTCTTTCCTCTCTTACAGGAGATTTACAGTCACTAATTATCTATTCAGTATACACAATGCTTTTGTCATAGAATGACAGCAGTCATTGTGTTTTATCTCTCCTTTTGACATTCTCTCAGGGTTTTTTTTAGGTTTGAACAACCTAAATATTCTGCTGTCTGCAAATGCTGCCACTTGCATTCTGTTATTAAATAGTGAATGTACAGATTCTGCTGTGACATCTTCAATTGAGACATCTAGTTTTCAAACCAGACTTTTCTTCCAGATTACTGTGTTACTATAGTTATTTTCACGGGCAAGAACTGGCCCCAACAAATGGCAAATGATGTAATAGTAAGTATCTGCTGTCAGTGCTTGAAAACAGTACATGAATTTTGACAAGCAGAGGGCAAATTAATATTTTTGGAAGTCCTAATTATACAGCAGTTCTCAGGGGGAAAGAGGTGGGGCAGGGAAGGGGAGGGAATATTGTCAGTCTTTGGCAGTGAAATAATGGGCCAGAAATCTTAACAAGAACCTGTTCAGTGACTTTCTGAAACAAGGCACTGTAGATTGAATAAATGATTTAATAAATGCATGGAAATTATGAAACTGACTTTCAAAATGTTTGCAAACCCTATCCTACAACTGATTAAAATACAGCCTTCCTAAACCTCTCTTTATTCTGTATCAGCTTTAACAGGATGATTTGGCCTTGTGCCTCAGGATCATAGCTCATAGGAACAGGTTGGAGAGGTTACAGAGAAGGGACACCACAAAAATAATCAAAGGACTGGAAAGCTGCCCTGTGAGGAAAGGCTGAGAGAGCTGAGTTCGGGCAGCCTTGAGAATAGAAGGTTTAGGGGAGACCTTATCACCATGTCCCAGTATTCAGGGGTGGCTACAGATGAAAACTGCCTTTTTACCAATAGCCATATGGAAAAGAGGAGGGGTAATGGGTACAAGTTATTCCCTGAGAGATTCTGAGTGAACACAGGAAAAAAGTTGCTCTCGATGAGAGCAATCAGCCATTGGAATAATCTCCCCAGGGAAGTGGAGGATTCTCCAACACTGGATATTTATAAGATTCAGATGGATAGTGTACTGCCCCATCTTGTCTAGACCATGCTTTTACCAAGAAAGGTGGGACCAAGTGATCCTTGAGGTCCCTTCCAGCCTGGTGTTCCATCTTAGTCTGATCTGGTCTGGTCTTGTTCTCACTTAACCATACAGGTTAGGTGTCTTGATTGGATTTTATCTCCCAGATTGGTATTCCTATATGAAAAGCAGAAGGTGTGTATCCTCGGGAACTTGCCCCCAAAAGTGAATGTGTGGCAATGCAGGAGGCATTTAGCAAATTAAACAAAACTCGTTTTTGGATGGTTTTGGTTCATGACTGTGGTGATGCTGATATGTTGGAGGCACACCCATATTGTATCCACAGTCAGCTCCATGTGGAATGTCACATGCAGGATACATCAGATTCATTATATGGAGTCTGCAGAATTTTCCTGTTCCATGTGTGTGCTGGTTTTGCCTGGGGTAGAGTTAATTTTCTCCACAGTGGTTGGTATGGGGCTGTGTTTTGGATTTGTGCTGAACATGGGGTTGATAATATAGAGACGTTTTTGTTATTGCTGAGAAGGGCTTACATAGAACAGTGTTTATCTCCTACAGAAAAAGCCTTTTCTGCTTTTTATATGGCCATGCTGGTGAGGAAGTCAAGGGTGCCTGGGAGGCTGGGAGGAGACACAGCCCAGACAGGTGACCCAAACTGACCAGAGGGATATTCCAGACCATATGACATCATGCTGAGTGTATAAAGGGGAAGGAAGAAGGGAGGACACTTGCAGTGATGGTGTTTGTCTTCCCAGTTGGTAATTCCCAAGTAGCTATTACGTGTGATGAGACTCTGCTGTCCTGGAGATGGCTGAACACCTGCCTGCCTGTGGGAAGCACTGAATTAATTCCTTATTTTGTTCTGTTTGCACATGCAGTTTTTGCTTTTCCTACTAAACTGTCTTTATTTCAACCCACAAGTTTTCTAGGTTTTGCTGTGCCAGTTCTCTCCCCAGTCCTAATGGTGGGAAGTGAGGGAGTGCCTGTGTGGGGTTTGGTTCACGTCTGGGGAAAACCGCAGCAAATTGCTCTGATCTGTTAGATAATGGAAAAAAGAACTTCAGCTACCAAATATCAAAACTGGAATGGTTATGCTCAGCCTCAGATACTGCATGAAATTTAGGTTTGGATTCAAATCTAAATATGGTATGAAATCTTGCTTATAATTTTAGCAAATGTAAAATGTGTAACAAACACATGATAAACTCCATCAGTTAGTACAGTTATACCTCAATCAGGTTTTTTTTAAGATTGCTCTTTGAATAACATGTGTCAGCCAGTTAAAATGGTTTGATAAATATTCCAGCTACACATCCCCCTAACCAGTAGTAAACAAAGTTTTTCCTACCCCAGTACATTTTCCAAGCAAAGTCATCAGCAAGGTACTAATAAGCCTCTGATTTAGTCATGCAGCTTGCAGTGAAAGCCTCAAGCTGAAGGCTGTGTGTATATATAATTTCCTACCTGCTTCTCTGAGCTACAAGCTCTTTCTATCAAGGTAAAATGCACTAAACTAGCTCGTAATTCTTCTGTCTGCTTTGTGTTGCTTGAGAGGCTTTAAGGAGCTATCATCAATTTGCCAAACGAATGAAGAACAGCCATGACCCTGCATCATGCACAATGAAGAATTCACTAGTGAAAATACTCTGCATATATGTAACTCCTCACCTGTTACACAGCTGCAAAAGAATCAGGGTCCTTGAGATGATATTGTATGTTGAATAATGGAGAAAGACATAAGATAACAATCAATATTGTACTTTTCTGAAGTGAAATCAGACATCTAATCTTGAATTGGGCATGATAGGAAATGAAACTTGATGGGAAAATCCATTCTGATTCACAGGTGCTGTGTCTTTCTCCCTGCTACTAATTTAAGGTTAAAATTGCAAGGTCATATACTGTGGGATTATTACACATGAAAAAATGCTTTATGCAGAGCATTTGCAGCTGGGGACTAAGGTTGTAGGTGTGTTTGGGTGAGAAGAGAGAACTACCAATCTGTGTGTTTGGCCACAATTTCTAAAAATGCATGTGTTGAAAAGTCATTGTTGGTAAAAGCAGCTTATATGGATGTATTATTTATAAAATCATGATCAGTCTACCAAAAGTGCTGGCAGAGAAGAGTGAGTAACTGTGAGGTTGTGGCTTCCTCTGCATGACACATCAAACAAAGGAAAGATGAGCCAGCTACACAAAAGCGGTATTTCTAAAGAGTTGTCCTACCTGTGTATGCATTTGTCCCATCTCAAGTATCTCTCTTTGCAATGGCCACTGAAGACTGATTCTGCAGCCAGAAGCCGCTCTTTCTTTACACTTGTATAATTTCTAATACACCATGATATAATGACCAAGAATTAGGCAGCAAAAACACCTCTCTGTCACAATGAAATTCTCTTATTTTGGGGAAAGAACACTTTATTGTGCTGTCAGAGGAACAGTTGATAAAGAGGTCTAAGATGTAACAGATGATTAATCACCTTTCCTTAGAGTTCCAAGTATAATAATCTTTTTTATTTGTTATTACTTTCCCTCTCTTTCATCTGTAATATAAAACATAAATAAAAATAAAATTCAGGGAGTTTTACCCCTAAGAGAAATTCCCTAGACACATAACCGCTGTATAACCCAAATAGACTAGACTTTTTTGCATGGATTAAAACTTCTCAGAAACTTCACAAAGGAGAAAAAAAGAAATTAGAAGATTGAGATGTCTGCTGCTCTGAGGCTGCTCTCAAAGTTCAGTATCACCTTTTCCTTGCACCCTTTTTCACCTTTCAGAGTACTTATAAAGTAACAACCTGTAAACTTCTTTTGCAAATGCCTTCTCTATTTCCTTTCAGATATGCTAATTTTTAAAAACTATTATTTGAGAGCATGTCTAATTGACAATTAGATTCATTGGTGGTAGTGTACTCAGGAAGGTGCGTATTTCCCAATAAGTAATCAGCAATGGTTTTCTGACATCATAAATCAAAACACTTGGAGCTGGGCTATTGACGAAGTGAAGAACTTTTCTTGCAAAGCTCCATGATCTACATTTTAGCTCACAATGTTGTTTCCTCCAGCCAGATACTTTCCTGTAAAGCAGTCAGTTCAACTTTATTTGCTGTATAACTAGCTGTGATTGACAGTTTGAAAAAAATGTTGAGGGAAACTGCAGATTTGTGACCTTGCCTTTTAATGGGTAGTAAAGTTTTAAAACTATAAGCCCATGACCTACTAGGGCTCTTCCTTGGGTTTATTTTTTCAAGGCAACTACATCAGTGAAAAGTGTACTCGAGTACTAACATCGCTTGCTAACATCATAATGGCAAGTCAGGGTGTTAACCCAGAGACTCAGCAAATTTTCAGATCATTGCTTATTTCAGAATTTTTGGAGAACTAGTCCTGAAAATTGAGGTATTTAGGGGAGGGACTACAAAGAGACAAAGGATGGCATTCTTTGGATCATTCATAGACCTTAAATAAACTCTTTTTAGTGAATGGTATGATTTGGTCTCAAACTTGAAAACCAATTAACCCTGCAGAACTCTAGCCCCTTCATTTTGTGAGCTTATTTCTCCTGTAAAAGCACAAAAGACCTGTGTGACTGATCCCCTGCATGCTGCTTGTACCATACAGGCTCATAAATATGTCCCCAAACACTAAAAAACTGCCTTGTTTTCGGAGTTCAAGATGAAAACAGTGTCATCTTTTGAAGGTGGAATCAACTGGCAAACCAGGAGCCAGCTCTGTGAACTGGAGTAGATGGGAAAAGTGCTGCCCATTTGAAAATGAGCAGCACCAGACTCTGAGTAGGCAGGAAACGTGCTCAGTTTTCAGCAAGGGGCACAGTTCAGGTCGTGAGAGTGGGGTTTGGAGTTACAAGCTTTCTTCTGACACTGAACAAGATGTTCTTCTGTTTTGTGGCAGCACTCTTACCTATTAAGTAGCCCTAATGGAAGGATGAGCAAAATAAACAACATTCTCGCTTTCGTGGTCTGTTTCAAGTCTGGACAAACATGCTGTATGACTGCCACGTATTCAGTATTTTGGATGTCCCAAAGACAGGTTAACAATATGCAACATTTTCTAAAGCCTTCAAACTCTAGTGAAGTCCTTATCAGTGAAAGTGTTAGCTCTGGAACAAGGGCAGTGCTTCAGCTGCAGGCCATAAAAAGCAGAGCTTAGACTAATCAAAAGTGGGTTCATTGTAATCTACAAATTAAAAGGTACACTTGAAAATGAAAAAGGTGTGAAGAATTAGGACTGGATGTTTCTCTTTGGTGATCATTTAGATAGGATTTTTTTTGTTTTGCTATGTTTGTTTGGATTGTTTTCCCGACATGTATTCATCTCTAAACATTTTTCAGATCTGCTTTCACATTTGGGAGCCATGGGGAGAGCAGCTGTGACCTGGCCACAGCAGCTGGGGTCAGCTTTATAATGAAGTTGTGGGAGGAAGCAGAGATGGGAAGGACATGGTGCCACACAGCAGGTGATTTCCATGAATCCTGACTGCCAGTTGCCCTGTGCCTTGGGGAATTTAGGTGTGAGAAAGGATGTTCACAGCAGTAGTTTTCAGGGTGAGGGAAACCAGCTTTGGTAAAGTATGGTCCACCCAGCAGTTCAGTGCTTGGTCTTTGTTGATAACAGTGTGACAGTGTGGAACACAGGATCAGTCACTTCCCAGTTCCTCACAAATGTGGTGTTTTTTCCCTTGGAATTTGTACTTTCACAAATACATGGATGCATATGAGTGTGTACACATGTGTGTGTACATATACTTCCACAGCTCTTTCTTGTCCATTGCTGGTAAAGACAAGTACACTGAAAAGTCCTAACCCTGTTCATTCAAAGGACTACATAAGGGCAGCATTTTATATTGCAATTCATCTTTTTAACACACTCAGTTGGAATCCTTCCCCTTCTGACAGTCCTTTGCTAGCCAAGTAATTGAATGACTCCCTAAGTGAACCTCCAAGGGATGAGAAGAGTATCTTTAGTGCCATCTCGTCATGACTCTGCAGCGAACTCTACTCACGTTCTCTGTATTTTGGAAGTCTTTCGTGACAGAGAAGTGATGGCTGCAGTAAATTCAACACACACAGTCCCTGACCCAAGTACCACAAAAACAGTAAGGAGAAGGATAAGTTTAGTTTTAAAGGTACTGCAATTTTTGAGGGTACTCAAAGAGTGGTACTGTGAGTTTGCTGATATTTCATTCTAGGATCTTAACCATCAAACTCCTTTCCTTGTGATTTATTTTAATAAGATGACATTAATGTTCCGTGTGTATTTTCAGCTAATGAATGTAATCATCTAGAAAGAGTCACAATTATCTGTTTTTCACTAGTACACTCAGTACTTTCCATGTAGAGAGCCAAAATTGCTGCTGGAAGAGCCTGGTTGATGAGAATGAATTGTTGCTCCTTTGACAGATGGAATTGCCCAGGAGCCTTTTGAGGAGAACAGTCTGATTGCTGGTGAAATTAAAACTTGCCAAACTGTGAAAGGCTGAGAAGTATAATGGGGATGGTAAAGATTTAAATGTTAACATTTGAGAAGAGTGAGAATCTCCAGGTGGATCAGATGTCTCAGATCTGCAGCAAGATCTCCACAATTAATACCTGTACAGTAGGTGAGACCCTCAGCCTTTAAACTGTCTAGGCAAAACTAGAGGAGGAGAAGTCTCCAGAAAATATCTGACTGTCAGTCCTAATCCCAGAAATGCTACTCTCCCTGTTTTGGTAAAGCCTCATTGCCCATCTAATAAGTTCTTACTGCTTCCTGTATTCAGAATGTGTGGAAGAACAGGGGCATTAAAGCTGTGTTTATTTGCCACTCAGTATTTACTGGTATTTCATTAATACAATTTTAAGTAGTAGAAATTTTAGCTGTAATTGTCTGGGCATCCTGAAGAAATAGTAGTGTATTTTCAAAATCAATTGTTCCCCAAAAAAAGGAATAATACAGCAGCTTGAATAAATTCTAATGGAAAAATTATATCTAGGCCTGCTTTCAACTAACCTATTAGTCAGTGACACAGTAATAGAAGATTGTGCATTTAATCTGAAGTGGTTGTTTGTAATCAGTGTCGTACTAATGTTGCTCCCTGCAGATAGTCTACCATTTCCTGTATTATATCTGTTTAACCATGTTTCATTTTACATATTTGGATTTACATCCTGAATTGATCAGTATTTCTTATGGAGAATTAGTTTTCATACAGCCTATTTTAGCATCTATTTATTCAGTGTGAGGCTGTAGCTCAGGTGGAAGAACATCCTCTGGTAATCAACATGTGCAAGAAATTTCAGTGCTGACTTCAATTGTCATCCACCCCAGGTGTTTAACAGAAGTATCCAGCAGAGCTCTCATCACATATTTACTAAAAAAGACCATGTTAATCTACTCTTTTAGTATTTGTTTGCATCGTGTTACAAATGAACATCAGTTTCTACAGCAGAGATTAACTATCTCTTCTGGATTATCGAGCATTTAATGAATTGTATTTCTTTCGGGGGAGCCCGCTTGTCGCAGTTAAGCCTCTTTAATGAAACAGTCATTAGTGCTGGGGTTCTACAGGATCCAATTTTAGATCCCATACTGTTTTGTCATTATATATTTTCCTTGGGCAGTATCAGATTGGTCTCATTGTTTCCAGTATCTCATGCAGATGATCTTCAGATTTGCCTTTTTCTATTCCATTCGAAACTGAATGCTAACAAGACAGAGTAGTTACTAATTGGTCCAGCTCTAGGTCTTTGCACTTCTCATTCATTGGTTCTATAAATAGATGTTCTGTTTTTCCTGTTGCCAAGGCTTGTAGCCTTGGTGATAAAAGAAGAAAGAGGGAAAAATTCAGTCCCTGAAAAACAGTAGAGAACTCTTTCTCCTAGGTGAGGCCAAGCAGTTCTGAAAGAAATGAGCTGTTTCACTGGAGTTCTTACAAAGGAACAGATGAAATAATATTAGTACAAAGAGTAGATAATGATGACTAAAAGGAGTAAAAAATGCTGCAGAAAGATGAACTAACTGCAGATAATAGATATCATCCCAAGAACCTTTGTGGACAACAGGATATTTTTGCAGATAGACAGAGGATACCTGTTTAAAGAAGCATTTCTTAGGCCATCATAGAAAATCTATCGTCTTAAAGGCCTCTATGCAACAAGTAGAAATACAAATGTGACAGGGGAGGTGGCAGTGCAGGCCCTGTCATTGTGCAAGATGACAGCAGCTTGACTGCAACATGGAGCTTTTGCCAGTGTAAGCTAGAGAACTTTGGAATCAATAGTCATTTTTCAGGAAAGATGCAGACCCATTGGAGAGAGTCCAGTGCAGAGCAGCAAGATCACAGCAACAAAACGTTAGCAATAGTGCATTGAACAGTCCATTTAGTTCAGTATTTTGCCCCTAGCACTTAAAAGAGTGCAAAAACTAGGCATAGAGCAATAAGCTTTTTGATGTATTCCACGGAATTTAGTTAGCTGAAATTTAGGGAATTCCTGTGTTCAAAGACTTGTCAGTATCATGCTCTTTAGCTGTCATTTTGGTTTAAATGTTGAATGTATCTTAATTACTTTTTAAGCCATTTAGAATATTTTTGTCTGCCACATCTTTCAGTGAAGGGTCCCACCAAAAAGCTCTCTCTCAGAAAGAAGGTAATGGAGCACTGTAGTGGACTGGAGTTTATGCTGATCTGTCAGTGTATGTCCTTAAAGACAGGTTAGACAAAAACTGCCTGTCTGGCAAAATACAGTGGTAATGTGACTTGGGCATATGGGTTGACTGGTTTATCTTTTCATGTTGGTTTTGTCCATACTTTCCTACAACTCTGTGAAAGTGTTACCATCCCAGGAAAGTAATTCCTGCTCCCTAAATCCTCTCTCACATAACAGCCTTTGAAGTCAATTTATTTGCTGTCCCTTTCCCTGCTATATCTTGCACTGATGCCACAGCAGATCAGATGACAAGGCACATCCTAAATCTTGTCTTATAGATGTAACACTAAGCAGGTACAAAACACTAAGAGGACATCTTCATTTGATCAGACACTGCCAGAATTGTATAATTTTGACATTTTGTTCACTGCCAGTTACCTCAGGTTGTGAAGTAGAGAACAACAGGTCAGCAGATTTAACTGCTGTTTTGGGAAAGATTTCTAGAATTATTCATAAAGGATGAACTTGTTAGCATGCTAGATAAAAGTCTCTTACACAGTAGCCAAGAGCCATGGTTTCAGAGAATTAGATCTTGTCAGAAGCACGTGATGGAATTAATCAAGGAGCAAGTGGGACAAAGAAATTAGAGACTGGGGATGCTATAGATCTGTTCGACTTATATCTGAGCATGGCTTTGATAAAGTTTCACAGAAGTTGATATGCAAATTCAAGGATCTTAAGGTCAATGAGAGGATGATGAAATGAATGAAAAACTGTCTGAAGTGAAGAATCCTGAATAAATTGGCACAAACCGAGTTAGAGAAGAGAAACCATTAAAAGTGCCTGGATTCATTCATTTGTCACTTCAGAAGTTCTCCATACTTTATTGAGATGCTTAGTTGCATTTAAAATATGACCAGTGTTGCGGAAAAATAGCTGGTGAGATGCAGTAATGGAATATATTTCTACATCTGAGAAAATTTGCTACTTCCCCCTAAGGGAGAGAAAGAAAAGGAACTTACAGAATTCAATTTCTCTCATCCCAAATATTAAACAGAAAAATTCATTTTTTAGATGTGTTTTTTTGTTTGTTTCTTTTTCTCTATGATGAATTATGGGTTACTGGTTCATAGACACAAACATTGTGGGCATCTAAAGTGCATGCAAGATGAAATTACTCTGGTGCTTCATTTTTGCCCATTGTACATTAGCATAATTGTGTTGACTTGCATTACTACCTTAACTCTCCCTTTAGTAAGATTTCTCCCTTACACCACCTTAAAATGCCTGCTTTCTCATTCACATGTTCAATCTTGTCTTGTATTCTTCTTTCAGTTTTTAAAGACTGAAGTTTAAGGACAGTATATGATTTACAAAGGTCCATTGCTCTTACAGAATCTTCTTTTCAGGAAAAACTCCTCTCTCTCTCTTGATATGAACTAGATCTCAGAGCAGAACTGTAGAAGCATCATATGGTACATAAAGATTTGGGCTGGGAGTCAATCCTGGGTCAACTATGATTTGACCTCTGAGCAATCAATTTATGTTTTGCCTCAGTGCGTCATTTGTAAAAATGAGAATGATACAGAGTTATTTTGTAGGCATGATTGGGTAATGAGGCATTAACTTTCTGCCATGAGGCAGGGATGTGTGTTAATAAACAGAATCTTTATCAACTCAGATCTTGGAAGAATGGTGCTGTACACTGTTCTGTTGGTTTAGAAAAGGGGTGTGTGTGTGTTTGCACATATACATACATATGTGCCTAAAACCTCTCTGATTTATATTGCTGAATGCATTCACAGTGGAGCACACTCTAACACAACTGGTATATATAAAACTAACACATTCATCCATACTAGTGGATTCCTGACAACACATATTCCGAGACTTTTTATCCAGCCTTTTGTTGTTCATTGGACCGCTCTGAACTGGTTCATTGTAAGGTTTTGCTTATGGTGAAGAAACATTACTCTTCATTCTTGGAGCAGCAAAACATCGTGCTCTGTATCAGAAGAACATGCTAGAGAAACTGCATGAGAAGTACAGTGATTCCTGGGTACAAGGGACATTGTCTATCTCCAGCAGTCACGGAGAAACCTATGTTAAGATCTGTTTGGGATATTATTTTGCTAAAAGTGCCTGGTTTTCAGTATTACCCCCATTACCAACATCCATTGTACAGCACACAGACAGAACATGAACAACAGTACTTTAAAATCAGATCTTCCCTGAGGAAGTGTGGATGCCTCATTAATCCAAAACTGGCAGTGGGAATAACACTAGAACAACTTTTTGGGAAAACAATCCAAGTTCAGGCAGAAAGAAAGGAGGCAGTGTGGCTCTCTCACATCTTGTATGCCCTTAATTCTGCACAAAAAGCCTACTGTTCCCATTCTTAAAGTACCTAAAAATACTCTGTTCCACTGCAATATGCTATTGCAATGAATTGTCTGCTGGTACAGTACCACATAGATTTTTCATTCAGCAGAACTGTTTTTTCCTTTTTCCCGCCCCAGCCAAGATCAAGAGAAACGCAGCCTCTTTAAACACGAGAAAAGGAAGACTGTATCAAGCATTCTGAATTCTGTATCTCAGCTGGTTAACAGGAGTGTTACAAATAGAGCAGTCCCACATTGCTTATGTCCTGCTGTCTTGAACTGGATAGCTGAGTGTCTGAAAAGACACTTTTTATGCTCTGGGGGTGTCCTGACACCTGAACTATCTCCTGATCATTTTCAATTTTATTTAAATAAATAGCTTGAAAAATAAAAAGCACAAGAATATACTGCATCTTTATTTTATATAATTTTTTAAAATGCAAATTGAATGATTTCTTCTACTTCTAGATGAGTTGATAGTTTGCTTTCATTAGATGTTGAATTATTTGCATTTTTTGAGTTGCCTAATCTAACAAATTAAATATAGAACTTCTAAGTTAAGGAATTGGTTAATGAGGCAAGAGAAATGAGTTCTTATTCTGCTACATACTTGTACTTCGGCGACTTCTTCATGCTGAGTCTGTGATAGTTAGGTCAACAGTCTGTTCCAGCAATATGCTAATCAATGCCTTTCCAAACAACAAACTCACAACTGTTTTTCTCCTATGGGGAAAGTGGAAAATCCTATAAAGCTTTTATTGATTTTAGGCTCTGGCTTTGGAAGCAGCTTGGTTAGTCCTAAGCAATGTATTGGCTGAGTTCAATAGCAAGGGGCTGGTGAGGGAAGAATTCTGTCTTTTCTGGTAAATGTCACCAGAAGTCAGTAAGAGCTACCACATGGGATTTTGAAGGACATAAAACAGACTTGACTGGTCAAAAAGAAGTTATTAGGCTGCTAGTCCTCTTAATAACCTGAGTGATTCCTTATTAAACACATTGCATGCTAGTAGCTCTGCCTATATATTTCCTACTTTCTTCCAAATATGTAATCCATGAGAAATGAAATAAATATCATCTATTTTGAGAAAAAGATGTTCATCTGTCCAATTGAAAACTGTCATTAAGGTTTTTCTCTTATTTTTTCTTCTATCTTGTGGTTCAAAAGGGAGAAGAAAAGGTGTCCAACACAGGCCAGGATGCCTTCACTATTAGAGCTTTATTCTATGTACAGCCTCTTTTATTCACATTTGTGAGAGTTCAAAACCTTATGGCTTCTAACTCTCACTGTGTATGGTCAAAGTACTAAAGAAACAATTCAAGGGCCTAAAGTTGAGCTTTTAGTACTGTTTTTATGTTAGTTGCTGGCTACCATTCAAAAAATTTTGGTCTTTCAACATACCTACCAGGTCATATACCATTTAAAATTGCCTGTGTTTAATCCCTGGATCAAGCTTCCCAAACAGGCTACTGGCCTTAGTTTAATCACTAAATTAAATGAGTTTATTTTCATTTCATGTTCAAGGGGCTATTTTTATTCAAAACCTGTAAAGTTACTATGTAAAGGTAATCATACAGTTACCTTGTGATTTTGGTGTTGGTTTTGCGACAGTCCGACTCTTTCATCATTGCCCCTTTTCTCCTGATTATTTTTAATTGTTTTACTTTAAGAGTTATCTGAGTTTCCTATGGAAATATCTGAGGAGCCTGTCATTGTTGCTAAACTGAAATAAAATAATATTTCAAATATCCATAAGTTACCTTGTGGGGGGGGTGGGGGCGGGGAAGGATCAAGAGAAATTTCTGCTCCTGGTACATTGTTCCACAAAGTACTATGACAAGCTGTGTCATAGTCAGTTTTCCTTGTCCCCTAATCAATCTGTCATATCACGTGGAGATTTTCACAGCAAAGCTCACACCTAAAGGAACTTCTTCAGATAAGACTTTAAAGCTGCTATACCTTGTGACTGAAGGACCTTGATCATTGTTTGCCTATGAATCATTATTATAAAGTTAAATCCTAATCACCTGGCTGTAGGGAAGTGGCTGTCTTCCTGCCTCTTTGGAAGGCACAGGAAATCGTGGGAAATGGTTTAGTTGCTCCATGCAGGAGGTGTTTCTACAGGTTAGGAGGCTTTGCAGAAATCCCAAAATTGAGACAGGATCAATTGTTCAATGGATTTGAGTCCTTTTTTTTTTTTTTAACAGCCTGTTGTCTTAAAAATAAGACTCTGCAGTTTGCTTCTGTTAGCATTTCCCCAAGGCAGTGGTTTGAATGGATGTCCTTGGTTCTAACACTTGTTCCCTTGACTTATGCTCATATGAGCACTCCATTTCAGTGCTCAGTTCTATACTTTATTTCTGTGTTACAGGAGTCAAAATAATTGCCAGTGCTCTAAGCTGCTACCTGAAACATTAGCATTCCTAAAGGATGGGGAAGGGGTGAGGGACACTGATGAGTAGGGATTTTCTTCTGGGTGAACTACAGAACTGAACAGATGTGGCCAGTGCTGTCTCATGCAGGGGTGAACCACACACATCAGATTTCAAGCCATAGCATTTCAGTGTATGAGGATTTGCATATTACTTGGGCAAGCTTTTAGCAAATCAAAATCTATCTTAAAAGAGCACGAAAGGGATGTTTTCTTGCCTGTGCCACAACCCATGTTGCTAAGTAATTCGGTTGGACAAGATTTAATTAATGACAATCACAGCTTGATAAAGGCAAAGATACTGAAGAGGTTTAAAAGCCACTTGATCTATCCCAAGGCAGAAGTACACTTGTAATTTAATGTTAGTCATGTAGCTAATAATAATTAATAATTTCACCTTCAAAATGATGGTGCTGTTGTCACTTTGCACACATGGAAACTGCAGCAAAAGCAGGGAAATATTTTCAAAGTCAACTAACCATTTGTGTAGCTCTCAAAAATATTGTCATAAGGTTTTTCTTCCTCAAGCTTACCTGGTTTTGATAATTCCAAAGTAAGTTAGCAGTACTAAAGTGTGACTCAAAAGTTGGTAATACTTTGTATTTCCAAAATTCAGTTCTGAAACCTCAGTTGTTAACTGAGCTAGAGTTTATGTTACATTATTATACAAAGAAATATGTTTAAAAATTGTTGAAAACCTATGCATAACATGGGTTTTCCTGATTTTATTTGTGATTGTTTTAGCACCTGACATGGACTGAAATGACAATGCAGATTTGCATTTTCTTTTTTTTCTCAAGGACTTTCTTGAAAATGGGATGAGTTATCCCAGAATTTCTAATGTTAACTGAAATGCTAATGAACAGATAAATCTCCAAACCTCCTACTTTATGCTTTTGTGTTTATCACAATTTGGAGAGGAACTGGATAACTTTAGTGAGTTGGCAGTCAACGCTCGCAGCTTTAAGCTGCAGGTCACAGGTCACATGTATAAAAACTAGCTCAGCTCGAAAGATAATACATTATACCTGCTTGATGGCTGATTAGCATCTCATCTGATGTAAACTGGTCACCTTGATCTACCTAATGGACAGGTGTCTACTACTGTCAGAACAGTTTTAAAGATTTTAATAGAAAAGTGATAATTTATGAGTAAGGATCATATCTCCGATATGGAAGATTAACGAAAGCATAAAAGACAGGATGCTCATATAGTGTTTAGATTGATGGGGCAAAAAGTTGTCTATTTCCAGAAGAGCAACATAGTTACAGTCATATAGCAGATGTTACAGGCTTGAATTAGAAGGTTTGGTTTAAGCTGTAGACTTTTCTAAGAGGTGTCACAGAAACAAAGTGTATGTTTGGCACCAGCTTGCTTATCTTAACCAAGAAGTCGAGGCAGGAAGTGGCCCAGAGATTAAAAATGTCTGAATGATTTGTCAGAAAAGGCAGATGAGAAAGCACATAAAAGGTGCTGCTGCATGGAATGTGACACAGTCATACCCTTTTTTCCTCCAAGGGCAGCAAGTTTATATTCTTTCACAATGTTAAACTTCTACAGAAAATCTGCACTTCTACAGAGATTTGGACTTAAGATCACTCTTTTGGGGGCCGTCTTGAATGCTACCTGCTCAAAACCATTCTCCTTCATAAGTGATACTGCTCCTGGTGGGTGCACTTAAGAGTCTAAATAATTTTTTGCAAGATTGGAACCTTGGACAATATTTTCTACTCAAAAGAGTCCTGTGTGGTACTTTTCCCATTTTATGTCTACATGTTATTACTGTCTGTAATTTAAATGTCACATAAGCTACGTCTCAAAAGAAGAAAATCTTGATTTATAATTAAATAACAGGTATTATTAATAACTGCTATGCATTTAATGGTGGCCTATGACTACAAGCTTTTTTCATCTAATAATGTAAAAGCAATTGCATATCTCAAAGTTGTATTCTAACATGTCATAAAAAATTTTCAAAAGCTTGTCTTCTGATATTTGACTTTTTAACTACCCACCTATTAAAATGGAAGCAGGAACTCAAAAAGCTATGCCAGGGAAGGTTTAGAAATTTGTCCTTCACTAAGGCATGGAGTAGAATAGTTTTGTGTTGGTGTTTTAAAAAAAATAAAACCTTCTTCAAATTCACTTTGCATAGTATGAGAGATTCAAGTGCAGGCAATGATTTACAGAATTACTTCTTTGTTATTTCAAATAGGATTGTTAATAATAAGAGCATCTCTTCTCTGTTGCATTCATTCTTTGCAAACAATTAGGTCTCCAGAATAGCCTGTTCTGAGCTTATTTCTCATTCGGTTTTGGGCATCAAATTACACATGGCTGTGAGTTTTCTTCATTTGAAGCTAATACTATAATAAATACTACTAGGAAACTGTTTTATATAAGTGGATACTTGAGTTTGGACAGTTTATAAACCACAAGAATTGTTCTGTAGGATTTGGTCTTTAACACAGCAAGAGGCTTTTTTATGACATCTGATCCTTTTTTATCATTTTCCAGAAACTGCAGCTATGCTATGGATTTTCTCTGTGTCTTTCTGGAAGAATTTTTAATAAAGCAGACCATGTACAGCCATCACCAGTAATTATGAAAGCAAAGATTGATTACTACTGATACTAGTTAGTCAAGCTGATAATTAATGACTGAACCTACCATGGTTTAAACTGTCAATTTTACCAGAGATTAGCACCTCAGCTATGTTATCTCTCAAGTTACAACTCTGTGTGACAAGAAGATGTTTAGAATAAAAAATACGTGGCTATGGAATGAACTGAAACAAGCTTTCTTTATAGAGGCTATGTTTTTTCCCAGGCATAAAGTATAAGTTATATCCTATTAGAAAAAAAATCCAGGGGCATTGTAACTTGGGTGAAAGGACAAATTCTACCAGCTTTTATGAACAACCATCCTTGTAATTTCTAATTACTTTCTTACAGTAGATTTTACTTCTTTGTTTGAACTTGCAAAGTTGCGTTATTGGAAATAAATCCACTTAGAGACTTGCTTATTGAAAATGCTTGTATTTGAATTCTCATGTTTGACTGGTAGGAAGAGCAGCTCTGTTTTTGAAGAGCCAAATGTCTGTGGTTACATTTCCTTGGATCCAAACTGTGCCTTATGCCAACCAACATCGATATCTAAATGTCTTCTGTTCACTTAAAATTGGAGTATGATGTTTCATCTGCCATCTCCTCTCTCCTTGAAGATACTGGGCCAGTATTCAAGATCAGGGTCTATGTAGTCCCATCTGGCTATGAAAACTAGCCAAGTATATTTTGTTCTGCTGAAAGTTGATATAACAAATAACCACAACTATTTTGTTTCTCAAAGGCAATAGATTTGCAAATGTTTGGAAGCATCACAGCTTCTCTCCTTCCCATTTCCCATCCTGGGAGCAGTACTGATCAAACTATACCATTTGCCAAAGTAAGCTCTCAATAAAGGGACTGTATTTTAATACAATAGATATGTACAAATTCTGAGTCCTTCACCTTGAAAGTAAGCATTTTTAGTACAGGAAACAGAAAAAAATCAATTTAACCTGTTACCTTAGTCCATACAAGTTTAGTGCAAAATTGCTTGGACAGAAATTCAGGATATTCTGAGGACTGGAGCTCCACTCCTTACCAGCAGATCCTTGTAACTAGAACTCCTCAACTTGGAATTGGAGTTCATACTACAAGTTACAGGCATTTACTTTCAGCTGGGGAATACAGGTGCTTAACACTTCAAATAGTTTGAAAATTTGGACCCCACTACTTTAAGCCACAGATGAGCAGTTTTCTCTCTGTTTTTAATGCCTGCTTCTCTTTTGCTATTTTTTTAAAAGTTTATTATATCATGGAATCACAGAATCACAGAATGGATTGGGTTAAAGGGACTGTAAAGGTCATCTATTTCCAATCCCCCTGCCATGGCAGAGAACTTTCCACTAGACCAGGTTGCTCAGAGTCCCATCCAACCTGGTCCTGAACACTTCCAGGGATGGGGCAGATGGGGCATCCACAGCTTCTAGAAAGCTGTTCCTGTACCTCACCACTCTCACAGTAAAGGATTTCTTCCTAATATCCACTCTAAACCTACCCTCAGTTTAAAGACATTTGCCCTTGTCCTGTCACTACAAAGGACTGTAAAATGTCCCTCTCCAGCTTTCCTGTAGGCTCTCTTTAGGCACTGGAAGGTGCTTTAAGGTCTCTGTGAAGCCTTCTCTTCTCCAGCTCTCTCAGACTGTCTTCATAGAAGAGGAGCTCCCACTCTTTGAGCATCGTTGTGGCTTCCTCTGGACTCACTCAAACAGGTCCGTGTGCTTCTAATGTTGGGGGCCTCAGAGCTGGATCCATCTCATTAGATCTCCCATGAGAGATTCTCAAATTCTTGGAAGTTGTTTAAAATCTTGTTGTGGTTTGATGGAATTCATTTTATTGCATCCTCAACACATTGACAGTGGTGAAGTGTCCATCAGGACTTAGATTTTAGATGCAAACTAAAACTGGGGGAAAGATTTATTCTATGAGATAACAGAAATAGGAATGCCTTGGAAAATTATGACTTTGTATATATAGAATATTGCAAACTATTAAAATACATAGGGAAGTGAAGGGTAGCTAAGGTGACAAAACTAGAATATATATTTATAATTATAAAAATCCATCAAGAATAAGCAATGCTGGAATGTTGAAAGAAAAGTGTTCTATAGGAGTATCAGCTATTGTCTTAGCTCTGCAGATGGGATATGGATTCACAGAGCTTTTCAAAAAATGACTGGTATTTTTGTAATTAATAAGATTTTAGAGGTATAAATTCAGATTTTTTGAATTAAATAAACAGTTTCCTGCAACAAAAGCAATATGCTTTTTCTGCCTTATCAAACTCCTGGAAAGTATTCCTGTCTGAGGAGTCTTTCAAGCATAAAATCCTGCTTGGTCCTCTACCAAATCCTGGGGGGCTGACAGGAGAGGAGGGGCCATTGGGACACTGCTTCAGTTCACTTCCACTAAGAAGCAGATCCTTGGAGAGTGCTGGAACCAAAATAAATTTTAACAGCATCTAAAGACTAGGCCCACATTACTTCCAGTACAGAGTGTTTTAAAGCTGCTTTTTCCTCCCACTCTCCACTTCCTGCGATAAGTACAGCTCAGCTGAACAAAGTATTCCATTCAGTGAGCTGGCCAGAAGGAATCAAAAAAGGAGGAAGTGTAAATATGCGTTTGGAACCCTGGGGTGTTAAAAATCTGGAGTTGATGATGTCCTTTAAGAATCAACTGAACATTTGCCTACAAAAATAATAAAAATAATAGCAGTTGAATTATTTTGCTTAGCATTTAAACAATATTTTTCAGAAAAAAAACCCTGCAACTTTTATTGCAGAAATTATGTAAAATATATTGTACTTGGGTGATATTCACATAAAGAAAAATAAAGTAAACAGAAAATTGCACTTTCCAGAGGATAATTCTTAATGGGCCTCAGAACTACTACTGGGTATTTTAGAAATGGAGGGAGCTAACCCCAAATTTAAATTGCCTAGAGTAGAACATCAGTGAAGTTTAGGTGCCATGGTCCAAAGTTATGACATGAAAATTTCAGTTGAAGTGCTCTTTACACCCAGCAGTGCTTAAGTTCCAGTAACATGGTAGCTCTTGGAGAGCTTTCCTACAACTTTGTTTGTATGTTCCTAGAAATGCAAAAGGTTTGACAGGATGTCTGGCTGGTATTAAGGCAGATGTCCAGCTGGTATTATCTCAGCCCTGAGCAAGAGCCAGAAACAACATCTTTCCAAACACCCCGAGAAGGTCAATCCAGGAGGCAATCTCAGAACATTTGTAATCTGCACCCAGAACGGTGTTCCCAAATCCAGTGATGACTGCTCCTACTCTTGGTGTGAACCCTGTTTGTTTGATTACCAAGTATTTAGGGAATTTATCTATAAAGTGGGAGACTTAAAGTTCAGTTCCACTGTGTGTCTGATCACGTATAAAACTACTTTTTTCCTTTCAAAGTAGAAGAGAGACCTTTAGACACCAGCCATAGGTAACACTGAACAGGGACATCTTTGTTCTTGTTGAAATTCTGTTGCAGTAAAAAAGCATTTCCTAGGTCAGGGAGAAAGAGTAAACTTGAGGATGAATCCATAGCCTGGAACACTTGTCTGGAAAGGGGAATGCCAGATCTGAGCTGAAAGACTGTTGGCTCCGTTTTGATTTCTAGGGTCTTCCAAGTAAAATAGCCTTGTAGTTAAAACACTCTTTGTTCATGTAAGAGTTGCTGGTTTGAATCAGCTCTAATAGCAAACTCGAAAAGTCTGACATCCAATTGATTTTTAAAAAAAGATGTATCCCCCTGACCTCAGAAAACCACATTCAGCTTTGGAGCCACGTACATCTGAGTGAACACAGGCCCAGATATCTGCGCTATAAACCCAGGGGCCATACTTAAGACACAGATTGCTCCCAGCAGCATTTCCTATTGCTGGTCCTCTCAGTTGTGCTGTAGGGTGTATTTGGCTCTGTGCTTAACATATTAGTTGTCTTGGATCCAGTTCTGAGAGCTCCCAGTATTGCTCCTTGGCACCTAACCTAGTCCTGGATTTTGCTACAACTTTTCATGCTGGTTTCATTTAACATGTGGTTTATTGTATGTAAATCTTCAGAACTATTGTTGAAACCATTTCAAGTCAGTGACTTCCTTAATCTGGTAGAAGGAGACAATGTAGTGAACCAGGTTAATTATAGGTGAGATAAATCTTCTACATACCAGTCATGTAATAAGAGATTGCAGAAACTTTCAAACGGGGAAGAAGTAAGAAATTATCCATTTAGGCATTTATCAAATCTTACTGATATTTCATTTGCCAAAATTATTCTCAACATGATCCATGACCTAATCCTTGAATGTGCTACTGTTTGGAGAGGGAAGTCTATTTGTCAGGCTTGTATCTTAAGATTTGAATTCATCCTTCACAAGGATATCCACTTGGTTTTGCTGTGGTTTTTGCAATTGCTTCTGCTTTTCTCCCTGCTCCAAGCCTCAAATTGCATGGTTAAATGCATATTCCCCACTGCAGTTCTCAAATACCCTCTCTCTGTGCTATATAAAATGATACTGAAGAAAAATTAGTATTTCACTTCAGCAAAATGTAAAGGATGGATTGCTCTTAAGATTGGAAGAAGAAATAAAAATTTGACTGAATTAAGGGAAATCTCAGATGTTAGATTTTAATGGCAGAATAATTTCCTGTTGATATATATCAACTCTCTTCTGCTGATGTTAATTGACTTTGGCCACACTTAATCTGCTAAATGAGAGTAGTGTCTCAGACAGAAAGAACTGCAGCAGCAGTAACTGTTAGCAAGATATTGAGAAGCTTGAAAATATCCAGGGTTGACTGGTTGATCTAGAAATTACAGGAATTTGGACTACAAGTTCTACAGCGGACCCAGTAGATGGAATTTCAGCAAGACTTAACCTGCCTTTATTTTTCATTTTATCAGGAAATGAACTTGATGGGAACAACAGACTTTTTTTTTCACCAAGTAGAAATTCCAACCTGCATTTTTTTTCTTTCTTCATTTTGGTACTCCAAATATTCCTGTGTACTGTCTAATAATGAATATCCTTTTGAGAGACTGTCTCCAAAGAGAAAACCCTCTGAGCTGGTGAGACAAGTACTCTAATTCATTTTGCCTCAACTGACTGCCTTGATCCTCTTGTTTGTTTTGGACTGGGTTAACTTCTTTTTTATACTTTATGCTGTTCATCACTATGGGATTTTAATTAAATTGATATATTAACTCTTTGGTAATTACAGTTGAAGAATCTGTTGTAAATGTCATGCTGCTGTACTTTCACCCCAGGTCAGCAGTGAAAATGAGATGTTGTGCTTCAATATATTTACCCAAGGAAATTAAAACATAAGATAATTTATGATTTATCATTATCATTACAAGAATTTATTAAAATTATTTATTACCATGCATCATGCAATGTTTCATAAGTGCATAATGTTTTGTGCTTAAATAGAGAATAAAAGAAAAATTGAATGGGGAGATTTGACTTCAGTATCAGTGGCAGACTTTCTGTGTGGCAACCTACTTAATCTTGCCTTGCCTGCTGGAAGTTTGGACAAAGAGGAGAGGTAACACTAAAAGACAGTAGGAAGTTTTAACTTTCGGGCATGCCTTAGACTCTTACTATTCTCAAATGGAATTGTTAACATGTGTTTTCTTCTTGGAGTTACTGAAATGAGCAAAGACAAGCTTTTGGATAATTTAACAGTAGCATCATAGAAAAGTCTGTGTGGATGCTTGTTCTGTATTCAGCAAAGCACGAAAGTGAGTGTGCTGTACAAGGTGTACACTGACTAGTGAAGAGGAAATTCATAACCTGTTAAGCAAGTACTTTCAACTGAATGCTGGAAGGATTCTCTAGAAAATCAGTCAATATATTATTAAAGAAAATATTGTAGTGCAAAATGTACAAGCAGTTCTAGTCCCAGTACCTCCTATCTGTTGAAAGCTTTACTTTGCAGGCTTAACATTTCAGTGTACAATATGTGCACATATTTGACTTACACATTTCATTTAGAAATTACTTCCAAATAGGACTTCTGTCTCTGCTTCAGAGATTAAAGAGACATGTCACTACTCTGTGTAATGTGGTTGTGTACAATGTTCTAGTACTGTTGTTTCTGAGCAAGATCCCAGCTGAGACTGAAACCACACTATGCAAGACACTATTCATACTTATAATTCTGGAGAGTTTAAAATATAACAAATTTAAAGTGGTGAAGGGTGAAGAAGCTGACTACTCTGACTGCCCTTTTATAGCTAAGGAATTTAGAGGATGTTACATACAGAATTAATAAACTTATTCTAAAAAGCATGTAGGAAGTTGCAAACTAACTGAACCCAGCTGCTGCACCAGCTGCTTGACTGTGCCTGCAAATGCCCTATGGAACAGGAAAGGTCCTCATTTCTGATGAACAGCTTGTCTGTGTCCTGATTTCACACCTCAGTCAGGGGGCTGTCAGTGCAGCATTGCCACATGCCCTGCTGTTCCACAGAGGGCCCTCAGCACACCCCAGGAGTGGCCCCTATCGAAACAATTCAAGGATAAAGGCAGCAAGATACACCATAAAGCACACCTGCCATGAAAGAGATATACAGCTAGTAGGATCCTCCCTCCTGTCTTGGTCTCTTAAACACTTATTCAGGGTTTAAAGCCTGAAGTTCTAAGATGGTTAGTCCCATTGCTTTATATTGATGCAGTTATTTTGATGTTAACATTCACTGAGAATGATCCTTAATGATCTTGCACATGTCAAATAATATAAAAAAAAGAGGGAAGCTCTGAAAACAATAACCCGCACTACCTCAAAATAATTCACTACATAAATTCCTAAAGGTAGGGACCTGTTAAACAGATTGTTATAATTTCTTGGCACTGCCCTAATGCTGGTGTAAATAATTCTTACATTAGTGTGTTATAGACAGAGCAGTGTGTTCAAGTTACTTAAATTTATTAAGTAGAGAAAATTTTTCAAAATATCAATTTTTGGCTAAAACACTGACATTTTATGAAAGCTGCTTCACTTAATAAATACGTGCATATTCTGAATATACCATTCTGCCTGGAGTGCACAGTAACTGGAGAGGGGACTCTTCATGTAGGAGTCAAAACAATTGAAGGATATATACTCATCATTTTGTTTGAAATGAACACCTTAAATTTCCTTTTTAATGTCATTTATGATCTTATATATTCAAGGCTTCAGAAACCCTTGAAATGTGTGAGGAACATGCAGAGTAAAACCTCACCTCAGCAAATGCTGAACAGTTGAAGGTCTTACTGTGATCCTGGCCTCATTCCACCAATTTAATGGCAGAAGGATTTCTTGCTTTGCCCAGGAACTGACCTTTAATTTTGATTCCTTGTGTGTTTTTGGACAAGCCATTTAATTTCACAGTGTCTTGGTTTCTTGTTCTGTAAAATTAAAAGATTCATACTTATCTAATTTTCACAGGCAAAATGATGCGTAATTAATATTTATATAAATTTATGAGAGGCTTATAAAACAGATTCTTAAGGAAGATGTTATTATTTATTTTAATTTTTTTATAATAATCAGTGGAGCGATGCACATGACAAAACATTGCCAGACAAACGCAAGACACAGCAACCTGGTTAAAAGGATTTTAGGCTAATAAATCACAGAATATTTTTAAAAGAAAGGAACTCACAAGGATCATCAAATCCAACTGTTAAGTGAACGGGCCATGCAAGGATCAAACCCATGACTTCAGCATTATTAGCACCATGTTCCAATCAACTGAGCTAATGCCTTAGCTGTTGTTTCTCACAGTCAAATTGCATCAAAACTGCAGGGCAAGTTATATTCATTTTCAGCACTGATGCATAATAAAAGTCAATGAAACTGCTAGGTGCTCAGAAAATTTAGACTAAAGTTTTACTGGGGAAATATAGTCATGAAAATCTTGATCAAATAATAATCACCATGTGAAAATGTGTAGCAGAGTTTTGAAACTGCAGCCCTATGAAATTAATTAAAGCTTCACAGTGTTGTCATCTTGATGTTAAGAGTTTAAGACAATTGTTTTTGCATTTTGAAGACTGCATTCATATTATCCTCAAACTTAATATGTTACTTTAACATCAATCTTTTGTGGATTATAAAATGGAGTGAAATCACAAATGGTGAAATCTTTATTCACTGCTCATCACCTTTATGAGTCCAAAACATGAACAGCAAAACCAGCTAAGTGTGAAGATCCACCAAACTGGTAGATATAAGTTGCACAAGGATCTATTTTCTTCCAATATTTCTGTATGTATTTCAACATGAAATTTAGCAAGGGGTACTTGTTAGAGCACACTGGGCATTCTGTAGACACTGTAAAGAGAAGTAAAGTCCTCGAAACAGGCCACTTTCTCCAGATTTAACATTAACAGTTATTTGAAACAGTTAAATTCTTTGTGATTTTCTCCTTGTAGGTGCTTGTATCACAACTATGAGAGATTACTTAGAAGAAGGTCCCTGCCCTTCATCCTTGTATCACTCATCTGGAGTAAAGAGTCTGGGTTTTTTTAGTTTGGCCTTCTGCAAAGCAGCAAACTTGAGTCTTTTCAGGGTAGCAGAGTTTCAGAGTAGCAGACTCTTCTATCCACATTCCCACGACTGAACAACTTGAATTTTAATGGGTAGCCTTTCCTGTGCTACTCCCCATCAGTAGTTAGATTTGTTCACTCTTTCTTTCTTGAAGCTTGTTCACTTGCACTGGACAGACATGTCAGAGGTCTGTAGCACGTTGCACTTCCAGCAGAAGGGTTCTTCATAGTTGCTTCTTCAGCAGAGTATGAGTGTCATATTTATAGAACAAAATAATACAGATGTTTACTAAAATGATTTTCTTGTTCCAAGTGAATCTGAGTTTTGGTATTGTGCATTTTTTCTGGTTTTGAGTGAGTTTTCTTTTACAACATATATTTTTATTGTTTAAGTTGAGCACTACTGCTTATTTCCTTCAAAAGATGGTTGCATGTTTATGAGCAGTTTAACGAGCAGACTGCTCTAACAAAGTGTTTGGTGAAGGATCGAAATCAAGAGGTTAAAGTTTTGAGGTATTAAACAATAAAGCAGGAAAACAGTGCAAATAATGTTCTTTCCCTTGGTGATATAACATCCTTTATAAAAAAAAAAAACAGAGGTACTATTCATCTGAGAGTTACTCTTTATTTCTGTGGCCCCCAATGGATTACAGAGGCAAGGGAAAAGTTTCTTCATAGGCTTTACATACACTTGCAGAAAGCTTCTTGTAAAAGCAATAACGAATGTAAACTTTGTGAAGCTGAAGAATATAAACAAACCTGATTTAACTCAACTTTTAAAAAGATCTTTTACATTAGTCTCACCATTTGATAACTGTCACATCAGTTATGCACAGGCTGATCTCCTGGGAATACTCAGGTGGAGAAGATAGTGCTGGACTCAAAGTAAGCACTAGAAAAACCATTTGTCCTGTCCATAAAGAAAGAAAGAATGAAGGAAAGAGAAAACTAACTGAACCAATTCCTTCATGGAATGGTGGGAAAATGCAGGAATATGAAGTAGATGAGTCTAATGAAAGAATATCAATCTAGGAAGTAGTATTCAATGGATTATAAAGAAATATCAAAGAGAAGATTCTCAGACAGATATAAAAATGAATAAAATGACGTGGCTTGGAATCTTTCATGGATAAATGGAAGAAAACCAAGAAAGAAATGTAAGTTTTGATTGATGTGGAAAAATAGCTACAGAACAGTGTAACATTTCTGGCCTCTTTTAAGTACTTCCTTGAGTAAAATCTAACCATGATCCCACTGTAACCACTCAAAATAGGCACCACAGGAAAATAGGCTCCTAACTTGTTTCATTAATTCTGTCATTGAGTCCACTATATTTAATTCACTGCGAAACTGAGAGAAGAAACTCAGACAGACCTTATGTTAAAAATTTCTAAAGCTTTTCTCCTGTGTGAACCAGAAGTAGAAGATTTTGGGTTTTCATAAAAACAGAAACAGTTTTTTAAAGGAAGCAGAAATTTTCCAGAAGCACCTGTAGTTAGCTGTGCTCATGAGATACCTATTTACTTACTCTGCAGACAGTAAAGTTTCAACTGTTGTGAATAAATGGTACACGAGTGCCAATAGTTTTGATGGACTCACATATCAAATGAACCTCTTATTTTGTAAAAGCTTTTCATGCTTCAGATACAGTTAATCAATTTTTAGAATTAAGAATTAAATCAATTACGTATCATCACCCATGAAAGAAAAGTTTCATACAGGGAGGATTCATTCTCCAGTTGATAGCAGTCAACTCCCTGTAAGGTGTTTCCTTAGGCATGAAAATATGATCAGACAAAGCAGGGCTCTGGGAAGAAAATATTCTCCTCTTGAAACGTAAATTGATCATTTCCATCTTGAAGAGCAAGCTCATGAGTGGTTATTTCAGCCAAAGTTTTAGCTCGAAATCTGTTTAGGCTGTATGGTTATGCCACAAATATCCCTGTGGCTATCTACAACACTTGGCACATGGTTGTTGCTGCTGCTGAGTCTAGGGAACATCTCTTTCTCATCTTGGTCCTCTGACACAATAGAGTAGTGGAGGCTCATCATGGTGTGTATTGTGAGCTGTGCCACTCTCATTTCTCCTTCTGCCAAATGGTCTTTTATTTTGGATGATGGTATGTTATTCACTACACATTCTGCTTTCATTCAGGATTCTGTCATTGGTTTCCTTGCAAGTATGACCATATCTTTGGTGCTTAAAAGACAGAAACTAAATATAAACAGTATAATGCTGGCAGAATTCAGTTGAATAATTTACAATGCCAATCAGCCAGAGGAACACATTTTAAAAATGTGTTACATGGTATCTGGAAAATAATTTTCCACTTTTTAAGGCCATATGACTATGGAGAATTAGGATGAATTCACTTCCTCTACAAACCTTGATAGTTACCAAGAATATGTTTTGTAAATAAACACAACCTTTTTTGCTTTGAGGATTGAAATTTTGGAGGTGTAAACAACTTGAAAACAGCTGTTAGACTTTTCTTTATGGCTAACTGCAGTTGCTGTAAATGGCAAAGAAATGGACAGAAATAGTTAGAGGAACATGCTCCGCTGAGAAAGGTTGAAATACTACTTACACCCTTCTGGCTGTTGAACCTCATCTGCCACTTTCTGTGGCAGCACAAGACCATTTACAGCTGTGAAAGGGCTCAACCTGACACAGAATAGCAAAGCTGGGGTTCTGCTGGACACAGCCAACCTGCAGGTTGACATCTGTGAATTATGCAAACAGGGGAGCAGAACACAAGCTTTTCCTTAAAAATAGGCTGCATTTTCGGTGGAAGGGGGAATGGAGAAACACTCTTGCCTAATAATTGTTGAAGTTGAGAGGGTACTTATTCCCATGGTGCTTCTCTGAGAGGAATAGTTTGTTTTGGCTTGTCTCTTCAAGTGGAAACATAACTGTGAATTAAAAAATGGCATGCTGAGTTTTAGGAGCAGCTTTTTTGCTGTTTGCCATAGAAAAGCGGTGGGTAGAGGGCAAGTTGTCATTGATTTTTGAAGCCTGAATGCGCTTTTCATACCCTGATGCTGAAGCGTGAGCGGTGCAATGCTCCTCATGATGGAAAGTTTATGAATAATGCTAATAAATGGAGCGTTCACACTGCTGTTTTCCTTCCCCAGTATGACATAGCCACCTGCTCCCTACTTTTGGAAGAAGGTGGTAGAAGATAAATTCTGCCTTATTTAGAAATATGAGAAGCTAATTTATTCACAATAAGAATGCCATGAGCATTAGGTTTCCTTTCTTTGTTTAAGTTTCTTTCTACTTCTGTTTGATAATTTATAATTAATATATTATTTATTAAGTTTCATTATTTCAGTAATATTCTTCTGTATGTTATCTTCTAGAATAGTAATAATACTGTAGCACCAGTGTGAATGTAAATCTGGATGGTGCAATGTGGAGTCAAACTACAGATTATTATAGGGTTTTTTTTGAGACTGATTTCTTGAAGAAGAAAAAAAGAAGAAAAAAGCTATTCCCATCATAAAATATAAACCAAGTTTTTGTAGACCTTAACCACTATGTTTTTTAATAAATTTCCAGACCAGACAAAAAAGATGACCATTTTAGTAACATGCTGAACATTTGAGAAGCTATAAAGAGTGTAAAAAACAATATAAATATAACACTGTTACAGAATTTGAATAACTTTTATGTGGTGCTGCTGTCAAAGAGCAGGGCTCACTCCATCCAATATGATTTCATAAGGATCACCAAAATTAAATCACATGCACAATACACACAAGCAGAAGTAGCACTTTTGGGCAGGATTGTTGTCATTTTGGAGCCAATACAAACTCATGGTCTAACTGGTCACACATAATAAAAACAGCTCATTTCTACTCTTGGTGTTTTCTCATCAATAAGAACTTAGGAATAAAGAGAATGAAAAAGCAAACAAGAGTAGAGTCCACATCTCCTTATTCCACGGAAAAGTTTACTTATGTGCTTACCTATTTCAGCCATAGCTGAATGGTAGTTTTCACTAAGAGACATGATTTATTAACTATGTTACTGTAACAATTTGCAAAAAACCATGAAGGATCCATTGTCATGCCACAGCAAAAGGGTTTGCTTTGTATTCTTTCTTTTGAAACAACATGGTATTAGGCTTTCTCTGCTAACAACAGAGGGAGTTACTCTGTAGTTGAATTAAATTTTCTAGAGAAATGTCTGAGTAACTGCCATGAATAGAAATTACATATTGTGTGCAGAAAAGAGTTTAAATAGGGAAATTTTAGGCAGTACAACACTTCTTACCTTTTTTTTCTCTGAAAATGAAATTCAACATTGTGTAGAGTATATACAAGCCCTAAATATCATATACATTCTATTTTGAGAGCTAATGGGGACTAATGTATTTCATAGGTTTTGTTTGGACACGGAATTTTACCTGTGTGCTTCAAGGCATCTGCAGAAGTCCATAAATGGATTCAATAAATGTTGCTCAGACTAGGCTGAGTCTCATAATGATTTTCTCACTTTCACTATTTTACTTTCATTTTGAGTACTGCTTAATAGCTTCTGTCAGGTATGAGTTATTGCTCTTGGACTCGAAAACATAATATTGAATAATAATTTTTTTCTGTAAACAGATTTCATTAAATGGCAGGTTTTGTCAAAGGCTAATAATACTCCTATGGGAAGATATCCTCTGAGTCCCGTAGAAGTCGTCATCTTTCTCTCATCTTGCATGTCCAAAGTAATGCATTACTTTTGATACTGTATAATCTTTGCTCCCCATCTTTGACTGTTTTCAGGAGGGTAACAAGTAGTACAAAAAATGCTCTATTAGTAGATATTATTGCTTCATGCCATTGCTTTGGAAGGCAAGTGTGTGTGTGTTGCAAACTGTAGCCCACACAGAAATTACAGACATTAAGACAAGCGTGATTCCTTTAGCTACCATTAGTTATGTAATGCAGATGAAAAGTTCATTTCTTTCCATTGCAGACTTACAACTGCCAATACCCACAGACACCAGAAAAATATTATATAAAAATGATAGTGTACAGTAAGTGAACTGTCTTTGACAGTACAATGAGGTACAGATGCTCTTGTGAGGGAAAGCAAAAAGAGGATCATATTTCTTACTCATAAAACAACATTGTGCATGGTATGAGAGGATTAATGAACCTCAAAGGCTTAGAACCAAGGAGCTGTTTGGAAAAAAGATATGCACAACCACAACCAACTGTAACAATACAGCAATATATGACTAAAAATCTTGATAAGAAATTTTCCTATGGAAGTATTTGTAATATTTTTTTTCCAGATTGGAGTTCCTTCAGTAAGGGCCGTAGTATTAGCTGATGTTTCAATTAAGGTGAAAACTGCATTTCAGAATAGTCACCTTCTCTGTGGTCCTGAGGGGGTGCATTGCTGTAGTTTCCCTATTTGTGTATCTGGTTGTCTCAAAGTGTCTATGGAGAAAATGTTGGGAACAAATGTGATTTTTTGAGGTTATGCTAAAAAATGAATAATTGAATTTTTCTTTAAGCAATGTAATTTGGACATTCATCAGGAAACCTAATTCCTTGAAAGAAGTTAGAGGCTGTTTATTTCTTTTCTTTAGTGAAGCACAGGCACAGGTAAGGTCAGTTTTCTGCATCATTGCCAATTAACTTACAGGTAAAATGGGTATTTCTGAAAATTGTCTGGAAGGTCCTCTGTTACTCCATGCCCAGTCCTCCATGACTGTCTCCCATCATCTCACCACAGTATTTGCTGTTGGAAGCCGCTTTGAAAGGTGTCACTTTTCTCATATATGAATCCTGAAGCAAAGTATGCTTGAGGTGAGCAAACACACACAAGGGTAAAGCTACCTGCATCTAGAATGATGCCTGAAAAGACTTTCCCTAGAAAATCTACTGCCAGGTGTGGATACAAAAATGCTGCTAGCAAGAATTTTTCTTGCTACTTTCTAAGTCAGTGGGATACTTTTCTCTCTCACAGAAAATATTCGCAGAGTTTATAAACCATGAACACCTGTGACCTTGCCGAGCTTTGTTTATGGTACAGTAGGAAAATATTTTGACAATGGATGTTTTAGGATTTTAGCCAATCACCCCCAAGGGGTGGCCGATCCTTTGTCCAATTAGACAACGACGAAAAAAGTCTATAAAAGAGTTTGTAAAATAATTAAGTATATCAATCTTGCTGCACAGTTCCTGCCTGCTGGATATCTCTCCTCCTCCATACAGCTGCAGGATGAGGTAATAGCCAGGCCTTTTAGATCACCTGTGATATTCCCCCTCAATTCTTTGCACAGTGATACAGTAGATTAGTTGGATTTAATTGGAAATACAGTACTGTGGTAAATACTGTCACTCACAAGCACAAATATTGCACACAGTTATCAGATGTACTGACAAGGACCTCAGAAATATGCTTTCTAAGACAATTTCATTGCACGCTAAATATAAAAGCTTTTCTTCACATATGCTCCCAAATGTTACAGTGCTCAAAGAAAGAGGCAGAATTCCATTCAACATGGGAGATGCTGTTGGTTTGCTACCAGTACTGGTATTATAACTTCAATGGAAATTATTCTGGGCTCTGCTGGAGCTGGCAGCCTGCAAGTCTCTAATGGAAGCAAATGATAGACTTCCTAAAGTGACAGTATCATTTCACTAATGTGTAACTAAAAGTATTCAAGTGAAATCTAATAGCTTTTACTTTCCAGAAACATTGTTAAAATAATTGCTCCCTCTTTTTGCAAAGCAATGTTTCATGTAGCAGATTTTCTGGAAGGAAGGTAACCTAAACCATAACAGGAGAATATACATTGCCCAGACTATACTATAGCAATTCTTGAGTGGTGTAACCAGCAGGTTTCAAGATACCAAGACACTGTGAGCAAAAGCAAACCTGCCTGGGGAAAAATGGTCCATTCCACTCTGTTCAAAAGGCCATGGGACCTAGTCCATATTGCTTATTTTACTAAATTATTTGATATGTGCATTCATTGGTTTTGTGATTAAGGCATCAGAACGACAGCTTTGTTGTACTCTGATGTTGTCTACTTTTATTTGCATTTTCACACTCTCAAGTTTGTGTGTGTATGTATTTATACATACGAATTCATGTGAGTATGAATATGTGTATATACATGTATATGAAGAAGAAGAAAGACAGACCACATGAATAAGATATTAGTGATGTACAACTGAAATATGACTAAAAGCTAAAGTAACATTTGGAAAAAGCTGTATACCTAAGCACATTGCCTCTCCTGGCATAAGCTGTGTTTCACAGTATTGTTTACCCCATGGGGTTTTTTTCATTTGAGAAGTGGAGAGGAATAGGAAATATATGTGAAACAACACCATAATAGGGGTGTTTTGTGTCGTACACTTCAGTGTACACTTCTGACCAAATGGGCAACTGGTGGTTTTGTGGTTTATTTTTTTTAATTTTCCTGACTCAAACCTCCTCTGTTTTTTATTATTAGGAGTAAGATGACAATTCATTACCTCTATGAATTAAGCATAATCTCAAGCTGTGTTTTTGGTACCTCATTGCCCTCAGGCATGATAACTGGCACTCTTGATCTCTGGCATTTCTCTTTGCTGCTGCCTCAGGAAAGTGATATAGCCACAGGTGAAGAGTTTTCCTGCTAGACCTGAGTGTATTCCCACTCCCAGCTGAAAAAGATTGCTGGGGAGTTTAGGGAAAAAAGGAGCAAGGTTCGGGATGTTGGGGGTCTGTTCTCTGCTCACCCCATTGTGCTGTAGGACCACAGTGCTTTCAGCAACTGCTGCCAACTCCCTGCAGCTGCAGCGTACCAGACTCTCCTGTGATCCCTCTGCACTGTGCCATGGGCAGCAGCTGCCAGCTGGAATATGTAGCACAGTCTGGTTGTACTTCAAAAAGATGTAGACTCTCTGCTGCAGCTGAGCCACTGTATTTCCCCACGAGGCAAAAAGTTACTTTTGCAGGCTGAACCCTCTGTTGGTTTCCATGTTCTTCACATTGTCTCCTTCCAGTGACCACTGTGTGGAGAAAAGCAATGCACCAGTGCATCTCACCCCCTCAAAGTGAGGGTCAGGGAGGGGGTATAACCTTAAGCCTCTCTAAAGTGAGGGGATCTCCCACTCCTTTCTATCACGTGGCTGTGGGCCTTACCCTTGCTGTGTGATTAGAGCCTTGCATTAAGCTGACAGTGCAGTTCACTGCCTGAACCTTGAAATTTAACACTCTGCAAGTATTTAACCTCCTTGAAACGCTGACAGAAACATTTGGTTTTAAGGTATATAAGGCCAAATTCTTCCCTCCCATAATTTCATTGGTTATAGTGAAATTATACCACAGAGAAAATTGTCACAGAAAATCCTAAAATAGTACTTTAATCACTAATAACCTCTAGACACATAGTGCTGCATGAAATAAATAAATCCCCTTTTCAACCTTCAAAGTGTGTGTCTAATAAGAAAAGTGAGAGCCTATAATGTGGTGCCATTACATTCAACTGATCTGCTTCCTTTCTGGAACCAGAATCGCATTAACCAGCTTCAGTGCCTGCAAAGGATCCTTCCTGCTTAACAGTGTTAGTAGCCCTGCAAAGCCAGTACCCATAAAAAGAATAGTTGCATTCTATCCTAATTAATTTTCCTCTGAAATGATGGTTCAAATATATATTAGTATAATGTATTTGTGTCAATTTTTTAAAATTCTGTAGTTGATTACTATGAAATTTTAGAATTTCTCCATGACAAAATCTCTATAATACCTGTCTAAATCTCAGCTACTCCTATTCAATTTCATTAAGGGCAGTAGAACAACACAGATGACTCTGATCATATAATTAGAAAGCAGTGGTGCTCATTGTCTGGTCTGTCCAGCAGAGCAATTGCTGGGGAGCATGCACCAGAAATAATCCCATTTAAAGTGAGAGTCATTACTCCCCTGTGACACCATGGTAGAGAGGGCTTAAGCCACTCTGAAGACAGCTTGAGCTCAAAGTTACTGCGAGGCAAACATTCAGCCCAAGGGAACACATTTACCCCAGATAACATTTCAGAGCAGGGATGATGTTTAGCACTAATTGGCCACCATGTGGACATGCTGTAAAGTCCATATACTCAAATTAATATTTCTCTGGACTTGGTAAGACATAAACATGCACTTCATTGAGTCATGTTCCTAAAAGGTGAGCTGAGCTTGGGAAACAGATCCAAATTTAAGTGCTGGGCAAACCAAGGTACTGAAAAAGAATAACACCTGTGTGTTGTGTACTGGCCACACAGAAAAGAAAATTTTCCAGTATTTTTAATTCTACAAACTGGGATTTTGATCTTTTTGTTTTTGAGATCATATGCCTACTTGTCAACCAGAAATAATTTCATGATAGAAGCATGAAATTAAGCAGCAGAGTTTATCTGTCTTTCAAGACTGTATGAGCAGAAAAAGTCGAATCCAGTGTTTGTCCTTTGTTCTTTTCCTTGGATTTGTGTTGTTGTTGTTTTCAAAACATGGGGGGCAGAATTCTTTTGCATCATTTTATGTGCATTAGTGAACATGACCTAGAGGCTGAAACATGGGGTCTGCAATGTACTGAGTTTGAGTCCCCTGCAGTAATATCAACAATGAATGATTTTCTAAAAAAAAGAACTATTTTTATGTTTATGTTTGTATTAATTTCTTAAATTCTTTTCTGTGACTTTTGCACGGGCTGTCATGGGTGTATTTTTTTGAGAAGATAGAAAATGAGAAGTGTGAAGCTTTAGAAATAAAACCTTGTTACTGGATCCTTCTCCACATAACCAGCAAAATTGGAACTTTTGTTTTCACCTCACAGCTGTAATCATGTCTGAATTTATCTTTTTCATTAAGTTTCAGTCTGTTTTGATTTGTTTCTTTTTCTCATTTTTCTGCCAATGTGCATGTGTGCATACACACATACACTCATACTCTGAACTGTACTCATATGCTTACATACACACACCCACACACTACTACAGGTAAGATATAATTTAATTTCCCAGTGCACACAGCGTGGCCTAAATCGTGTATATGCAGTGAATCCCCAGCATGTTAAACTGCTGGGGAAATGTGCCTGAGCTCTACAGTCAGGGTGATGTTGACACTACCTTCTCCTGCAGTGAATTCACCTGGGGGTTTTTTTCCCCACATAAGCCTGAAGCAATATTACCTTTATGTTAAACAGTGCACTGCAGTATGTTCAAATTATTTTGTGTGCAGGCAGTAACAGGACTCTGGATAAAGAGAAGAAAAGCAATGGCTTTTGGTTGCATGATTTTCCTTACTCTCCCAATGGTTTCCCTTTATGTTTGAAAAGCAGCAGCAGGTGTTTGTTTTATTTAATACCTTACTTGAAGGGTCCACAGCATGAATCGAGCAAACTGTGTTTCTGCAGAACCAAAGGCCTTTTGCATGTGTATGTGTGTATGATGTTGGAGGAGACAGCAACAGCTTGATAGTGATGATATCCCTTTTGCAAATGGCTCAGCAGGGCAGCATAGAGGATTTCAACTCTAGTTTGGGATACTGGCACAAGGCACTCTCATACTATATTGTGCTGCCCTGTTGGACAGTGCTGCTGTCATGGCTGTCCTTCCCTCATTCCTGAAGGTACTGGGGATCTCCAGGGAGAACCATCTTTGTGAGAATGAGAACTATGACACTGCAGGATGCAACCTGAGTGTTAATGGGTCAGTGAGTGACAGCTGAGCCTTCTCTCTGAGGTACTGAGCTGGCTATCACTGCCAGGAGCACAAGGTCTAGACAGTGAAGTGTGCCAATTTAATTTTGTCACATGTGGCTGGGTCGTACAGACATGGCTGTTTCTAGATCTCTTTGACAATACTAAAACTGATTCAGACCACAATGCAACATTTAAGGATGCTAATTAGAAAATAATTGTGCTGGGTTGTACAGATTTTACCATTGTAATATATCTTAAAGGCCCCTATAGAATAGGAAAGAAGGTATTTTAATGCACTTTGCATGCAAAATGAGGCACTAGATTTTGTGATTTGTAACAAAGCAGAGTACAACTGCCATCACCCTGTAAATCAGGAAGCAAAAATAGTTCTTAAGGAGTTAGTATTCTGCTTTATTTGCTAATTAAAATGGGGTATGGAACTGCTCTTCAAAATGATTGCTCTAATTAATTCGTTGCTCTTTTGCAGTTCTACCTTCTATGCCATCTGAATACAAGGCAATCCCTTGTGCTTCTCAAAAGCATGATGGCCAACAGGGCATCCTTCCCTTTCTCAGAACAGCAGGCTTTATCGCTTTTCAGTGTTTAATAAAATGCCTATTCTATACCAGGGATAAAAAGTCATCCATATACACATTATCACAAATTTATTTCCAATAAAATGCAAGTATAAACCCACATTTTTAATTAACATCAAATATTTGTTTAACTTAGGCAGAATTAAAAGAAACACAGATGATCACTTTTATAAGGCCAGTGACAGATTTTAGCTTTAATTACTTTTAAAGCTTAATAAAAGATAGTGAGTATTGTAATTGCTCTTCCTGCCACTGTGATATAATCTTTCATTTTGTGATTAATGGATGATATTTAAGGTAGTTCCTACAGTTGCCTTTAAAACATTGCCTGCAGTGTTGGCATGACCGTGCAGAGTACCAGACATCATGTATGAAAAGGGGGCTAAGGGAGTGAAGTATGGAAGAAGGTGCACTCATTTTACATTCCTCAGTGTGCCCAAAAGTTTGAAAATTATTCTGATCACTTAGGACATGGATTTAAGGAGATGTAATTGAAGTATTGACTGTGAATATATTATCTGATAGAGGTAGCTTTGTATTTTCTTAAACATATCCTGCTATCCAGGCATACATTTATATTATTCTCAGGTTTCAGTGAAGAATTTAATGCCACAAAGTCTGCTTGCAAACTGTTGAAGTCAGTGGCTTGTTCAAAACAGGAAGATGTGTGTTCTATTGTTTGTTCTATGTATCAGAAAATTTGAATGAAAGGAGAAAGTAAAGAATGGATCTGGAATTGAACTTCACTGAAGAAAGCAATCACTAGAAAAATCATTGGAAAAATCAGTAAAAAAAGAGATTCTAGGTGATTTCAAAACCTTTTTGATCAAATCTGTAGTACTTGCAAGTAGTAGCATGATCCCACAAGTGTCACTGGAGTGACCTCAGCTATATTTGGAAAAGAGGTGTGAATCTCTCACATATTATTTGGCTAGTTACACTTGCCATAGCTGATAGGAAAGCTTTAAACAGTTCATTGCCAGTGTATTTGGAACCAAGCTCTCTTTTCTTCAGGAGTGTTTAAATGACCATGATTACAGCCTGTTGTATTTTAAATAATTTAGGATATTAAAGATGAATGTTCCTAAACTTAGTTTTGTCTGTTTTTCTTCAAGCTTGAGCTATGTCAGGGTAGTGGCTTTTGGATTATGCTTTGTGCAATATCTGGATCCATGGTGTTATGAGCACTATATTAAATATTGGATAACTGTAGCCAAAAGCCATTTTTCAGGAAAACATCTCTGTCAACCCAAACCTCCAAGCTATTTCAAGTTTTTCTCTCCATATCTATTTGGTTGGTCATTAAAAAAAAGTAAATATGGAAATGACCTCACAGCACCTAGGTACGCTCTGGTTAAGAAATTTCCATCAGAACAGTATTTGTTAGTAAATAATAAATCATGGTAGGGAAACAGTACTTACCTTTCTTTTCTTACCCATCTGTCTTTTCAACAGCAGTTCAATATCAAACAAATGCTTTTAAAGTTTTCTTCCTTAAAAAAGAGCAGGCAGACTAAATGGCCCCTAGAGGTCCCATAAAACAAATCCCTGGGAACACAGGCAATGCTTGGCCTGTCTGCGCTGTGTGGGGTGTCTCTTGCAGAGGGGCTCCTCTCTGCTGGGCACGTCCTGATTCTTCCTAGGACAAGGTCCTTCTTACTCTTGGGAACTACACTCCATCCATTTTTGTGTCACCAACCGTCATCTTGCTCACCTCTACTAGATTCTCTTTTCAACCCAGTACTAAACTCTTTATCTTTCCTGCTCCATTTTTTTTCTCCTAATGATTTATTAAATTAATGACCCACATTTTCATAGCTGAGTGTTTGCAGTTTGCAGATGGTTGCAAGTACTTAGACTTCATTTTCGTGCCTTACAACGTTGTGATTTACTGCTGTAATAGTTATTTTCCCCACATCTGAAATAGAAGATTGCATACTCAAATCTTCATGATCCTATACATTTACATTTGCAATTTCTTTGCATTTCACTCCCACTACCCAGAAGTTTTGTAGCTAGGCATTTCCAAAATACTACTCTGACAACAACAAAATCTTTTTCAGCTAAGACTATATTTTAAAATAGAAAAAGAAAAATTTCTCTCAGTAGCAGTAAGAGGAAAAAAAAATCCATGTGTGATTTGCTTCCTAATTTCACTGCATTATTGTCATTCCTAAGTACGTGTAATCTGTCCTTGCCTGTCAAAATCTGCTGATTTTCTCCATTGTCTTTCCATATTTTAATGGAGCTGTTTATTTTAATGGAGCTTTTTGGAGGCTGTTCCTGAAAGGAACAAATTCAAGTGTTTTTCTCCTGCATAAGCAGCATCTGCTGATACTTCTACCTGGTAAAACAAATATGTCTGTGGAAAAAGGCAGGAGTGTCTGGGAGGTAAAACACAAAGTCTTACCAGTCTGAGTACTGACGAGATATCTGCTGCCAAATGTGTGAGATGGAGAGGGGTGTGGTGGGAGAGCCTGGTGGTATGGAGAGATAGCTGAAACAAGCAGATGGCTTCAAGGAAGCTGAGAAAGGCTGTTAGCACATAAAGCAGCAGACACTTGATGATGAATTGCCATTTTGAGTTGCTGTTTTTTGCTTCCTTATTTAGCTAACTATGTTCCAATAATGACTTATATAATAGCTTCTCTAGGAAGACTTTCACATCTTCTTTAGATTGGAGGTATCTTTTTTATAGAATGAAAGCACAGATTTAAAAAATCAGATCTAATACAAGGAAAGGAAAAAACTGGGCTGAGAGAGAGGTAATTATGCAACTCGCTTCTTTTTCCTCTAATCAAATAAAAGTCATTCATTGCCCTATCAATGGGAAATAAGACCTAAAAGTCCCCAGAAGGGGAGTCCAAAGGGCCAGGCTGCCCAGGTTATATTTTCTGCACCTACACCTGAGGTAACTTATCCCAGTCCAACTTTCATGTCTGGACATAGGCTCTATATGACCGCTAAGCACTTCATATCTTTCTGCTTATGATGTCTCATTAGAGTAGTAGACCTGTCCATTACTTCTCATCTGATTTTGGGTAAACCCCTTAAATTTACTCTTAGCTTTAGTTTCCCTGGCTAGAGTAGCTAGGCAGCTCTTAACTGATCTCAGAGCAGCATATCTGGGAGGTGGGAGCTTGTTACAATACACCAAGTATACGGTAATTATCAAGAACACTCAAGGACGAGGACACAAAGATTGCATTTTACCATGCAGGTAGAGTGCCAGGCAGACCTCTCCAGCAGGTGAGTCCTGCAGGATCAGCACATGGCAGGAGAGATGCTCTTTTCAAGTCGTTGTCCCCATCAGACAGTATGGGCAGTATACGACAGGTGTATGCGCGGCAGTCACTGCTTATTTGGATAAAGGGTGCACAAAGGCGTACTGCAGAAAGCTGTGAAACCTGTGCATTCACTTGTCTGTACTGAGTCTTCAGGCAAGTTCTGTAAGTTGCTTGGTGTCTCCAAAGAAGAGCAAAGGATCTGGTGAAGGGTCTGGAGCACAAGTCTTATGAGGAGCAGTTGTGGGAGCTGAGGGTGTTTAGCCTGGAGGAAAGGAGGCTCAGGGGGAAACCTTATTGTTGTCTACAGTGACGTGCCGGAGCAAGGTGGGGCTTATTCTGTCCTCCCAGGTAACAAGCGTTGGGACAAGAGGAAACAGCCTCAAATTGCACCAGGGGAGGTGTATTTTGGATTTTAGAAATGATTTCCTCACTGAAAGGGTAATTAAGCATCAGAATAGACTTCTCAGGAAAGTGGTGGAATCATCATCCCTGGAAGTGTTCAAAAATCATGCGGATGTAGTGCTTAGAGACAGGGTTTAGTGATGAACTTGGCAGTGCTGGGTTAATGTTTGGATTCAATGATTTTAAGGCTCTTTTCCAACTGTAATAACTCTATCATTCAATGAAATACATCCTGGATTAGGTGGGAAAAGTGTCCTTCACCATTGTTACCTAACAATGAGGTGGTTCTGGTTTGTAAGAGAGCAGTAACATACTGGTGTGTGTCAAGGCAAACGCACGTGCAGCTCTTGGGAACCTGGCAGTGTATTCTTTGGTTTCCTTTTTGCTAAGTACATTGGTTTAATGTTATTCCATAACATCTATTCATTACTGCTAATGAACATAGAAATGATAATGAAGATGTAACTCCAATTTCCTACTATACCTGTAAAATATTAGTAATTTAAATGAGGCCATGCAAACCATAAAATTACAGCATCACACACTCTCATTGCAATATGATTGGATTGCCTCTCTAAATGGTCCATCATCAATTCCAATAAAGGTAAAGTGTGGGTCTAACTGTTGTCTTGAATCCAATAGCTTAGTTTTATTGCCTCAGTAGCAGCTGTTTAAGTGCCCCTTCCTCTGCCATGCAGTGCTGTGATACGCCTTTTCCATAAAGGAAGTTCATCAAACCTGCCAGGATTCTGCTCCAGCCCACTTGAAGGGATACTCTCAGCTTTAGAACTCCACAAATTATTCAGAGGGACATGAATGAATAACAGAGGTGTTAATGCCCCTATTTTCCCTTAACTTTATTAAAATTCAACAGGAAAAAAAAATTAGAATCATTGGATAACCTGTGTTGGAAGGGACCCACAAAGATTATCAAGTCCAACTAGTGGGAATATTCACCAAAAGTTCTCAAGTTAGCCAACTATCCACAGGACACTACATTCATAAAGGAAAGACATGCCAGGGTCAGAAAAATCCAGAAATACAAAAATACTTTGGAAATCTCTTTAAAATATCTAAGTACTAGTGAAGCCTAGGTGAAGAATTTTCTGTTCTAGATGGTTGTTAACTGCCAGGAAATTCCTGGACTAGACATCATTACTGATAAATCAAGAAAATATTTAAGAAAAAATCAATGAGGCACTTAATGTAGTCAAAGTTCAAACTGAAAGACAAAAGTGAAAATGTAAACGTGTTATCAGGACCCAGAGTTCTATTCGGTTAATATTTTTACCAGGTGAATTTTAACAGTAGGCAGGAACTGATTTTATCTGATACTCTGAGAATATAAGTGTCATAACTTCTAATTATTGTAATTCTTGTTCCAATTTCAGTACATTATTTGAAGTAAGAAACAGTGCCTATGTCTTAAATGGGGAAAAAACCCACACAGGCAAATTGAAGCTGATCAAAACGAAGGTAAAAAGTGAAAATTACTTTGCAGTGTTCCAATAAAGGTTTGAAAGTGCTTATATAACCCATAGTCAAGCAAAATTCCTTTTTTCTCACTTTAAATATTTTTTTTTTAGTGGAAAATTTACATTTACTTTGATTTAAAATCCACTTCACTATGGTGGCTGGGGATTTCTGAGCATGCATACTATGGAAATATTTCTTTGTAATTTCTGGGCCTGAGTTGTTGCGGGATGAAAAATTGCTTCCTTTCTTTTTCATATCAGTTGCAATGAAAAAGGTACCGCTCACTATGGACACATGACAGGCACTCTGGAAAGCAGGGAAGTGCAAGGAAGGCATCCTAGATTTCATTGGATGCCTAGGCCTTTTCTGGCCACCTACCTTGGAATGCAACTCTGACCCTATAGTGCAGAATTTCAAGTTTTAAATGCCCAACTGTCCTACCTAAGAGGAATTTTAGAGGCATTTTGGTGCACGTCAGGAATATTTTAAACAAGGAAAGCCTCATTTAAACAGAAATGGATGGCAGTCATATCTCCCACTTGACAGAGCAGCTTAAACTTTACACCTTTTGATTGTGTGCAATAATGAAAGATCTTTATAGTTTTATTATTGTGTATTATTTCCCAGTTAACCTAATTTATGAGAACATTGATAATTTATTGTTCAAGTGCATATGAAATGCCGGTAATACACTGCCAGAATGTTTCCCAGAAAATGTATTTTTGCTTTGTTTTCTAAAATTAAAATTATTAATATTCCATGAGACTAAAATATAACGTTATCATTTTGTTTTCAGGAGATTTTCACAAACATTTTATGCTGCAAGGAGAATAAATATAAATATTCCCACTACTGCTACTGTACATATTTTATTATAATCTTCTATTGGTTTTCATTTTTCAGTCTGGAATTTCGCGACCTGGATGACAGTGGTTATGCTGATGAAGTTGTTCAGCTAATTAATATATAATGAAGTAATAGCTAGGTTTATCTCTGCACTTCCATACTAATGCCCTGTAACAAGGGCTGTTTATAAATAAGCATTCATGCTGAAAAAAATAGTTCTGTGAACACAAGTCATTTCAGGCAGAAAATAAACTAATGCATCAAGGTTGATGAAAAACAAACCCAGCAAAGATTTTGGTGTGAATTTAAACTTTCATCCTGGCAGGTTTTATCATTGTCCTTTAGGCAAGTGTAAAACAGCACCTCTGGAAAATCCACAAAAACAACTGTTTATAGAAAATCCTGTTGAGCACGTCTCTCTGTGGCTCCATTCAGGGGCCAATGAATTTATATCTGCACTTGAGACAAAGTCTCATAAATTGAATTTTGAGGTCTCTGGTGGTTACCACAACATTCCACATATCCATCTTTCTTAGTAGGCTTTAAGTGTGTGCATTAAGACAATGATTAGGAAATATCAATATTGCTGGCATGAAAATAATTGACACTTAAAATAATTTGCTAAAAAAGCATGCTGCTGAATTGGGACATTTACCACATGCTAATATAAATATTTGAGACTTTTCTAGGCAGATGTCAAAGCACAGCACTTTCTCCCTGTAATTAAGTAATTATTTTATGTTATTTACTTGTAATTTTAATGGGGGGGGGGGGGGGGGTTGTTACTTTTTCATAATCATGACGTGATTTTGTGAAGTGTATCCAATACTAATAAGTTCTCCAAATACTTTTGAAAATTTAGCAATATTTATCAAAAATATCAGAAGATATTTCACTATAAATATCAGTACTATTAATTCATGGCTTCTTATTTTCTGGTCTTACCGGAGTCTTAGTGACATTTTTTTTCTTTTCCCTGTTTAATTGACTTACAAAAAATGGGTTTTCTAAGTCTAAGCATTTGGGTTTTGAGATTCTTATCTTTCAATTTCTTTTCTTTCTTTTTTTTTTTTTTTTTTATTTTCTGTGAATATACTTTCCAGAAATTTAACATTCTAGAAAAGAAAACTGTATAGAGCAAAAAGTGAGATTTGGAGTTCTTTTAACAAATTTATAGCATAATAATTAATTTATGAAGAAAATATCTTCCCAGATTCCTAGCATACTCACTAAATGGAACTAAAACAATTTCAGGCTTGGTTGTCAGTGGGGTTTCATTGTGTTCGCTTGAATCTTGTCTGATTTTTATTGTATCATTTACAAAATCTCTGATCTCATTTTCAATATTGTACAACACAGGGACAACCACTTCTCTCTTTCTACAAACCTAGTAATTATTAAGAGCCTCACCTAGTTTCAAAGGTGGATTTCAGATTAAACTATTTTATGAGAAGCTGCGTGGGTAAATCTATATCATAGATATAAATCTGTGGTTAAAAAGGGGAATTTCAAACCTACTGTGGCTATGACTCTTTCTTAATATCTACTAAATATGTTATTTTTCCAAGTTATGCCTTCTGCCCAGGATTATTTTATTCTTGGTTTATTTTGGGGGCCTTATTCATAGACATATCCTAGACCACAGCAAAAGTAAATCTTGAAGGGATTGTATGAAAATCATTGAAAACGTCTCCGTATCTATTTTCCACCTTTTGTTCCACTTGATAAAGGAAGTACATAAAAGCTTTAGAAAGGGAAGAGGTGCCTCCATGTAGCGATCAGAACAGCTGAAATCACAAGAACTAAAGAAATTTCCTGGGCCGGCAGAGCATTTTATTAGGAAAACATGATAAATTCTAGCAGTTGTCTTTAATGAGTTTCTAAATAAGCTTTAATATCCTCTTTTATGAAATATAGGTTGATTTGATAGTCAGCATCATGACATCGCTGGATTAGCAGCTATCCATTTCCCTAAATTAGGAGCAGTTAGGAAATTAATCATTAACAGACTGTGTAGAGCAGGAAAAATATTTTTGTGAACTTTATTTTATTTTTATTTATTTCACAACTAGTAGAAAATTGTCCCATCATGTAACTGTGTCCCACACGTTGCAATTCTTCTTTCTGAATAAAATTGTAAATGTGCCAGTGAGATCTATCCTAGTATCTCTTTGTATGAGAAGCAGATGTAAACTATGTTTGAGATAGTTTTAAATACTTCTTTGTATCTAAACAAAACTATTTCATCTTCCTAATAGATTTACTTCTTGTACCATTCTTGTTACATTAAAAATAATAGTGAAACAATCTCCATCACCAGACTATTTTTGGGTTTTTCTGAAGGCAGAATTCAGTGTGTTCATGAGATTTTTCAGTTTTATTTGAATGGAAGTGCTTATCATAAAGGTTATGCTGAAAGTTTTCACCTCAAATGCCATTTCACTTTCTTTTCACCTCCTTTGGGTATTTTTTCACACCTATAATTTTGTGCTTTCCCACTGGGCCATCTCTGCTGTCCATTATTTACACATTTTTTCAGGGCCCTTGAAACCAGGACAGCACAGCTGCTGTCTTTTATTTTATTTTTAGGTTTGTTGCCACTACCATTTCATTGTAAGAAGTTATATCAGAAGAAAAACAATGAGGATTTTATTAATTAAAATGGAATTTTGGATAACCTTAAGGTGATGACAAAGGGATAAGAGCCAGAACATGGAGTCGAAAGACTGGCATGCTTTACCAGGCTTGTCATGTTGGGCTCAAGCTTGGTGATACAATGTGCAAGCTTACTAAGCTACTGTCTCTGTTGTATGTTCAGAATGTCTTATTTTTATCAGAAAAACTATTGTGCCCTATAATTAAAAATAAGATTTTGTAGCCACAGGCTTTCCTTAGAAAAGTTATACTTCTTTTCTGCATATTGCGCCTTTAAATATAACAGCTCCCTCACCTCTGCTGTTGACACAGCAGTTGTTCAGTCTCTTAATTCCTTTAATAAGCCCTTTAAAAAACATTAATATGTATAACAGTACCTTTTCCCAGTGCACAAAGGAGCTACCAAAACCTGTTCACTGAGCTGCTGCAGTGAGTAACAGTTCATAGGAAAGGACCTGGGTGCTTTATGACTAAGATAAAACGTTTGACTCAGAGAGAATTTCAAAAGCATGATGAGCAAGCTAATTGCTGATAGGATGCAGAGAGTGCCACCAGGTCATACTCTTGATTCAGTGCTGCTGGATGCCTATCTTAGCTTCCTCTCCTGTGGTGGAATTGCTCTCCTTTTGCTTTAGGATACCAAAACAACCTTGGGCTGACATTTTGCTCAGGAGCTGATTCGCTGATTGCACAGCCCCTAAATGGCCAGTGATGCCTTTCTGGTGGTGATAGAGCCCTTCCCAGCTCTGGACATCTGTAGTCCCCATGCCAGGGAGTGTAGTGAGAGGGGGAAAGCTGGAGGGTGTGAATATTTGTATTCTTTATCTGTGTTTTCAATTGGGTTTGAATTTCAAAGCAAAAATTGAAAAAAAATAGTTATAATGTCTTATTTTAAGGTGAAAATCTTAGCTTTTGTTATTATAATGCTTAGTCTGTAGAAAGAAGAGCAATACCAGGCTGTGAAAATCTTGATTATTGTTTTTGTGCTTCCTCTTTCTTCAGAATTTCCTTTCTTGGGAGGAGTTAGGAAGTGCCTGTCAGCTGAGGTCTCTTAGCAGTCTCAGCTTGGTCCAGATATCCTAGTTTTCACCAAACCCTGAGAAATAACTAGGCAGCTTCTTGGTGAAGCCAAAACCAGGATAACCTGTACTCCCTTGCTGGACAATTCTAATGGAGTGGAGACTGCTAGAGGTCTTTCCATGGAGTGTGTTGAACCTAAAACACCCTAGTCATGATGGCTTTCCAGGGCAATTTTGAGGTTAGTGGAAGCCCTTAGAAATGAGTTTGGGGAATCTGTCCATTCCATGTGAGTTTTCTAGGGGTTTTCAGCTTTTTATAACCTCTTAAAATGAGAAAAAATGTAAAAGGAATTTTTTCTGTTTTAGAGATTGTATTTTACCCTCATTGTCAGAATGATTATGGATGAATGGGTGTAGCAATACTTACAGCTTATGGCTTTATTTTTGGGTGAATACCTGAATACAATGTTCTAAGAGGCAAAGAGTGGCTTTTTTCAACAGTAGCC
>NW_008240226.1:2718395-2728994 GCF_000691975.1 Corvus brachyrhynchos
AATAGCACCATTTTGCAAGTACAGTATTAAATTTCAGCAAAAAGAAGTGGTAATATGGACAGTACAACTGCATGCATTCCTGACACAGGAATTGCTGACATTCAGCTGCTCGTAACTGCCTGGAGACTTAAATTATTCTTGCAAACTTTGAGGAATTGACAGGATAAGGGAATATTTTTTATGTCCTTTTCCTCCTTTTGATTTCTCTTGAGTGAATTTGTTTGCTGTTTCCTGGTCCTTCCTTGACACTTACATTCTAGAACAGTAATACTTTTATTCTTCAGTTACATTTTAAAAGTTAGAAAAGAATTGGGGTTTTTATTTCATATTTGGAAGTTGAACCCATATGGATATTTTTTTCCAGCTTCTGACATGCAACATTCAATAATTCAGTGTGATTATTGATTTTAAAAGAAGGCTTTTTTTTTAAACTCCATGAATAATAGATTCTTGGAGTGATCATATCCATCACATTTCATTATCTTGCAACAACTTTTCATAGTTGACAATAGACATAGCTCAGAATGGAAGAGCTTTCCTTACAGTGACACTAGGATACAGTGTTAGTATTCCAAGAAATTACATTTTAGAAAAATCTACATTTGTGGAGTGTATTACAAAAAAGCCATAACACCCATGAAAATGAGGAAATTCAAAGTTAAGACCAAATATGGGGATTTCTAAAATAAGCATGACTTCAGGGAAACCACTGCATTGTTGTGGTACTTCCAGTTGTTCCAAGCCTTTTTTATTATATACTCTATTTCTAATCTTGACTGTTTATCTGTGCCCATTCCCCTTTTTCAGAAATAAGTCTATCCAAAATTACTCCTGAAAACAAATTTTCATGTCAATCAGCAAACAAATGAGGCCAAATTCCCTTTTCCACTCTTCTCATCTAAAGTTTTCTAGGGGAAAGTATTGGAAAAGTATTCCTTTATAAGGTAGGATGCCCTTTCACTTGAGTATCCCTGTGCAGATGTCTAAACTAAGCCTTTTAATACAGTGGAAGTAAAACAAAATATATGAAGCCTTAAAAATGACCAACCTAAAAAATCTTCTAAGATTCTTACCTTAGAAATAAACTTTAAATATGGTTATTTATTTCTGTTCAGTAACTGGCACTTCTAAACCTGCATAAAACACAGGTATTTGCAGTTACATGGTGAACCTGACTCTGATTCCATTCTACATTAGAAGCTCACATTGGAGTGAGTTGTATGTACAAAACACAAAGCACGTACAGACCCGAGTCAAAAAAAAGAAGAAAAAAAACCCCAAAACATCTGGCATTTAATAATAATAGCCAGAAACCTGCATCACTACCTTTGCTATTCTATCTTCCCTACCTGATCAGCTCGTTAATCACTTGTCAGTTACCAATTCCACCTTTTACTTCACTGGCAATACTTGTTATTTTCTGGAAGATTATATGGCAGATATATTTTGCAAAAGTACTGCTTTTAGAGAAATGCTCAACAACAATTAACCCGAATTTGTGACACTGACTTTAGAATAAAACTGATGTGAAAGAAAGGAAATACTTTCTTATCATAATGGTCACTGTTACACTGTTACGGTACCTCAGCCGTATGAATTTAAATCAGTGAGAAAACAAAACAAAGTAAAATGGAGCTTGGTCTCCCTTCCAGCTTTACTTTTGCCTTATGAATTGACTGTGTGCCAGCTAAAACACCTTGCATTTATTTAAATGCTTTTCAGGTTTTCTCATCCATAGATTTCTTTTTTTTTAATACCAGGAGTTGCAAGAAGTCACATCTCTAATGTTTGACCTCCGTTAGCTGCAATAATACATACCACACACTCATCAAAACTGTCTGGATTACTAAAATTCCCTCTTTAGCTTGTACAAAGAAGGTTATTCCTACATTTTAGTGGTAGTTTTGTGTTTGCTTGACTATTTGTCAACAACTAAGGGAAGTCTGCTGTTGTAGTAATTAGAGAAAAGAAGAAATATCCTGCTTCTTTACATTTCTCACTATGCAAAACTTGCAGTTATTTTTCATATATTCCAAAAGTAAATACATTTTAAGGGGCATAAGAACAGCAGAGCCTTAGGCAGTGAGCAAAGTAAACATCAGGTGAAAGACAAAAGCCTGGAAGAATTGATTATGCCACTTGGCTGCTCTCCTGAGGAAGATAAAAGAGGCTAGGACATGCTCTGCTACTCCCTGCATGTAGAAGTCAGGCTTGGAAACAATACTCTGACATCTCTGCCATGCAGATAACTTCAGCAGGCAAGCCTGCTGATTTAAGTATTCACATTTTGGTTTTTTTGTGCCCAGTGATTGACAGCTACAGAACGTATTCTACCAGCTTGATCTTTGAGTACTGGCTTTAATGAAGAATAAAGACTTAGGATAGAAAAGGGATGAAATTGAAAAGATAAAGTGATTAAATAAAAGATTAGGATTCCTGAAGGCTCTGTATTCTGCCAAGATAGTGCAAGAAGAACTTGAGCCAAAGTGTTGAGCGGTATATGCACAGAGTCAAGGACACTGGAGACTGTACAAACTTCTGCTGCTCAAAGCCTGCTGGGAAATGCACTTCCAGAAGAACAGCACTTCACTGATCCTCAGCCTTTGAGCAGCTGAGTTACAAACATGGTGTCACCTATTGTGCTGTAATGCCTCCAAGCCAGAATATCAGAGGAAAGCACTCTATTTATGTTCCATTCCCTATAAATATAATGTCAGTTAAAACTGGGTTTTGTGCTGGATCAAACTGCAGGTACCATGTCTTGTTTTTCCTGATACAAAAATCTGAATCATAGTCATTATCTGGGGAATGAAGGACCTGAACTCTATGAGATGTGAGTTCACCCTCCAATATATACAAAAGAAGGAGCTGCCTTCTACCAGGAGCTACTGGTCCATAATGATCCCACAAAGTCACTCAGTCCCCAAAAGTTATCATTTTAAATCCTAGTTATTAGAGCTAAGACTATAAGAGAATAGCATAGGAAATTTTGATATTCTTTTATATGCTGGGAACCCCAGGCAATATTGCATCAAAATAACCTGTGATCCATGCACCAGACAGATCCTGTCTATGGAAGAGGTTCTCTTATTTTGGTCATTCGAGCTATTGTAGAATTTTCTTACAAGAAAACAGCTCTATCCATCATTTCTACTGCTGAACAGGAAGGAGGTTCACACAAGAGCTTATTGCTGCAGTTCTAGATAAAGCCAAGGCCACACCTGTGGTGTGATCAATGGTACCAAGTAGGAGCTGCCTGTGGGCTCCTTTATCATAAGGAGCTGGCTGAGCTTCTCCTGCAGCCAAGGGGTGCGTGCAGCACAACACAGCCTGCAGGTCATGCTGGGTATGCAGCAGCAGAGTCCTGCAGCTCCTCAGGTATCTGCACCGGGCTGTGAGATGTACACTGGCTGTGAGATGAACATTGACTCTGAGATGTGCAGTGATTGCTGGGTTAGAACCACTGCGGGAGCTGCTTTGGGTTTGTTGTGCTCTGGGCTTTGACACTTCCATAGTTCAGAAAGTCGAGATTCCTGAGAGGAATATGAAGCACCAAGTTGCACTGAGCAACAAAATATTAATGGGCTGTATATTCTGGAGAGACAAAATAAAATGGCAAAGACATTTTAGATAAGAAGTCTGCCTCAGATTGTGTCCCTGTAGCTTCTCCCTGCTTGACTGGGAGCCAGGCTGTCCAATGGCAGCACTAGGATCTGTGTATGAAGAATCTGGCTGTGACAGCTTCAAAAATAAAGGTCAGTAGCAAAGTAGAAGAGCTTTGAGATAAACCTCCAGGCCTTGATATCCCTATTCTTAGGGAATGGTGATCTACCTTTGCTCTTATCCTAGCCTTTTCCTTTTCCAGATAAGTGAGATACAAGCATCCAGACTCCCTACAGGTGATAATGTGATTATCTGTGGGCTCTGAAAGACAGGTCTGTGGAGTAACTTTCACAGAGATCATTCTGCCTATAGCACATGGCAAGGCTGTTTGTCATGTGAACTCTCCAGATCCTCCTGACTGGAGCAGAAGTCTGTGCACCAATCTGCTGAAGAGAACTCCCTTAGTTCTCAGAGAATGAGTTCAAGATTAGGTTATTCCAAAGTCCTCCAGTTCTTTGCTCTGCCACTTGAGAAAAGGAAAATAACAATCTCATTGTATTTCAGTATATTTCATGTCACCAGTTTCCTAAAAGAAAGGGGGAATTTTACAGTTTTGCCATTCTCTCTTCTGAATACGCTTGAGAGGTACACCATAAATCTGTAAAAATAGATGTCACATCTGCAAGGTATTCAGGCACATGCAGAAAAACATAAATGTGCACAAACTCCATTTCTTGCATTCAAAATGGAGAAACAAAAATGCTTATAAAATAGAAGTTATGATCTGTGCACAGGTAAGGAAATTACAAAATACAGTGAATTCAAAACAAACTCATGAAAAATTGCCCTGAGGGGGAAAGACTGTATCAGCTAAGCTACATATTAAAGATGTAAGTGAAAGTAAAAGATGAAAAGTATGAAATGGCCATTATATAGAATAATTGCTGGGAGCCAAATGATAGGAAAGAAATAGAAAATGAAAAGGAGACTCAAAAAGTGATAGAGAAAGGGGAAGAAAACACAAGATGGCTGCATTTGTGGGATTAGGAGAGAGAGTACTTTAGTAATAAAATAGTGTATTTTAATCCAGAGATAATTTACCTAGCATGAATTGGAATCTGCAGTTCTGAACTCAACATGACATCAAAAGAAGTAGCCTTGCTGCTGCCTTGCACACGCATGTAATGTGAAATCTAACCACCAAAAGACATAAGAAAGAGTAGAGTGCCTAGCTAGGAGCTGGAAGCTGTGACCATGGGCACAGGAGCACATGTCTCTGCTTAAGGTCTTTGATGTGTATTCCTCCTATGGGAGAGGATCTTAATGTTAAACTTTTCCTCCGAAGACTTACTCCATGTCAGGACCATATTAAAGACGAAGGGTGCTGTAGAAAGGTGACTGGTGACCTTGCATTGAATTTAATCTGTTAGAACAGAATTATTTTAGCTGGCATTCATCTTACTGAGAGAATTATTTCTTGGCACTCATTACCGTAGCAAAGGAACACATAATGAACATTAATAGAATGTTTTCATCATCATAAGCCTTATGTGAGCTAAGAATTAGCCCATTTTGTGGGTGGTGAACTAAGCCAAATCCTTCAACATGATGAACATGTCCTACATAGTATTGCATGCCCTCAACTCCCATTGGAATTGCAGAGCAATGAATACCTTAGAGAAAGCTTTCAGACATCCAAGCACTTTGTTTAAGTGATTTGTTAAAAGTTCTACATACATAGCATTCCTTATTCTCAATTACACTAAAACCATGTTACATTAACTGGGCAGGAGGCCAGCAAACACAATCTGAACCCTACAACATCAGCCTAGTGTCTTGACCCCAGGATCATTCTTTCCCCTTGAAACAGGCAGAAAAAAAAAAGATCCAGAATTTTTGGAAAAAATGTCACAAATGGCAGTCTGTTAATGAGGGCAAGTGGATAAAAGCAGGCAAGTGGTGAATGGGGTGTGTGTGTAAGTGTGCACATAAGGAAGTAATAAAAGAAAAGAGTGGCAAGATGGAGAAGCTGTGGAGAAGGTCAGTAATAGTAGAAAGTGAGGAGAGACAATATGAGGAGTAGTGCTGGTAGTACATGCAGAGGAGGTCATTATGGGAGTGAGAACCAACACAGAAAATGGTAAGACATGAATAAATGCATTGCACATGTTTTAAATGAACAAATCTTTAGTACTCGGTATGTCATTTGTATCCAGACAGGTAAATCTCTGGAAAAAGAAGTCATATGTAACTTAGAATGCCACAATAGCTATAAATATAATGTGATTTCCACCAAATGGTGTTTTGGTGTTTATGCTTAATGTTAATTGTCTTTTATGACTCATGTATTTTCTCCTTATTACGTTACAGCGTTTATCTTGATCACCTAATTATTACATATTAAGCTATAGTTCGTTATATTGATCTACCAATACAGTAGCCATTGTGCTTTTCTTTTATTTATTGTTATCATTCACAGAATTACCCTTTAGGTTCTACTAAATCCTACATCACAGCTTCTAGAAACTTCTTGAGGGAATACTTGTCAGAAGGATTTCAAAGGCTTGGGAATTAACATGATAAAATCAAAGGGCCTTAGACAGAGGCTTTGATCTTGCAGTTTTGTGTCCCTACCACCTTTTCTACTCTTTTTTATCCCTTCCACTTTTGCTGAAGCTAACTACTGCCCAAAAAGCAAAGCACAATTTTTCTGAGGGAACACGTTTATCCTGCAGTGTCACTTATTATATTAGATGCTGTTTCAGAGAATTCCTTTTACCTGCCAGGTCCCACTCTTCAGTGGTGGATATGCTTCTGTAGGAAGGGAAGATCAGCTATATAGACAAAGGCAAAGCCACATGCCTAATGATGAAAGAAAGGCAAGTTTTCTTGAGAAAGGGAATATGTTTTACCAGAGCAGCTCATGCTGCTACTTTCAGGCCTACAAGTCATTCATCAAGTATGTAAAGCTCTTTTAAATAATTTTTGAAAATTCAGTAGGATATTGTAAAAACGACTAGAACAGTAGAAAACGGCACAGGAACATGCTGACCCAATTGCTCCTGCAAAATTTCCCAAGTTATCTATTGAGTCTCTGGATGAAGATAACACTGATGCCTAATACTTTCACCTTGTGTTTCACACACAGTGGTGAGAGACTTCGGTGATAAGGCACAGAAGACAGAGCTTCCAAGATGATCCTCAAAGATTTGCTGCATCAGATTTTCTGGCCAAAGAGATTTGTGGTCTGATCAAGCAAGTGTCAAGAGCTGTTCCTAACCTTGTGCTCACATTTCCCTTTCTAAAGGGAGAAATTGCTAAACCTAAACTCCTCTGGGCCACCCACAAGAGAAGTGATATAAAGCCTACTGTCTATTAGTGGGGGAGAAGAAGAGTGAGCTGAACAACATAGATCACTCACTGGGAATAGCAGCAAACCTGTCATCCTGTCTATTAACACCGCAGTCACTCACCCTAACTTTTACCCTACATTGACCATAGGCTATGTATTTTCAATGAGAGAAATATAGTTTGTCAAAATACCAGCTTTCACTGTTAAAAATACCATTGTACTATTTTGGGTGTCACCTCTGGAGGGACTGGTCACTTGCTGAAAATGTGTTGCAAATGCCTCCCCAAAGTGATATATCTTGTGTAATAGCAAAAACTTGTCTGTTATCTTTGTACAGCAGGAAAACAGTAAAACATCTTTTAAATAATCCCACTTTAGGTTTAAACACAATGCTGCAGAAAGCTGTGGTTATTTTGATTTCAGAGTCTGAGAGAAAGGGAAAACGACCTTTATTCTTGTTATAATGGGAGTGGATCCTTTCTGTGGTTACTGTACAGAGAGCTTTGATGTTTTAGGGTAGAACTGTAGGATGTTATTCACTGTTCGCTCTTGAGAAACCACACGCACAGAGCATAAATGTAATTTGAGTTTGAAGAAAAACAAACACACACACAGAACCATACACAAAGATCAACTCAGGTCCTGTAGAGAATATCGATGTGCAGTAAATTGGAAGAATTTGATCTCTTACGTGTTCATCCTCCTCTCTGCACTTGGTTTCATTCCCCATGTCCTTTGAGCTGTCTGTTATTTTTACATAGTGCCAGGTATCAGAATACTATACAAACATTACGGTGCCTCACACCAAGGAGAGCACAAGAGCACACAAGTGATTGATGTAAATTTGAACACATTCAAGACTAAGTGTTGCAAGAACAGTAAGGCTCCTGACAAATTAGTTTGACTCTCACAAAATAATTTTTACTGGAAAATATGAGTAGTATACTTTCTAAGGACTGCATTAGCCAAGATTGCAGTGCAAGGACATGAAGACAAAGCTGTGAAGGAGGTTGTGTGTGACCAGTTATAGGAATTCAAAGTGAGATTGGCAAAGCAATCATATCATGCATGTCAAAATCTATGAGCACGTTACTGAATACCAGAATGTAAGGAACAAAAAAAGGCAGAGCAGTGATTCAGTTTCTCTAGGAAATTATATCCATTCTTTTTAAACTCTATGCAATGGATCAGGTGCAAAAGCAAGGAATGAAACAGTATGAATAGGGCCACCTACAGCCTACAGGCCTGCTTATATCCATATGGTAAATTTTCAGCTATAGCATTTCTTTGTTATTAAGAGCACGTTGTATTGCTGATGTGATCCGATTATTGAGCTCTTTCCAGCTGAAATTGGTTGAATGTGAAGAAATCCTTGGAAAACATAATAAAATCCATAGTTCCCATACATTTAAATTGGATTCTTTTATTAGCTGGTTTTATTGGCATAAGGTCAAGTATTCAACCCACTCCTGTTATCATTTTGATCTTTAAGAGCCTACGGACATTAGTAGTCATTACTTAATTGGAATTTGCCTTCAAGTACATTTAACAAAACATCAAGTATGAGAAACTAACAGCTTGCAAGAAATTTGTGGTATGCTTTGTATTTGACTATGTATGTTTTCCTAATAATAATTTCTTTTGTTATCACTGTGTCACACTCCCAAGGACAAGAATCTTAATGTTAAAACTTTCTGTTATCTTCCCCCAGTCATTTTAAGAACATGAGTCATGAGAAAACTCCAAAATTCCTAAAACATAAAACAAGAATAAGCAAAAATCATTAAGTACATTCCACACATAATATTCCCAGAAGTTCACACAAAAAATAGGTTGATTCTCTTGCCATGCTATCAAGGTTGGATTTTCTACTCCCATGTGAAACAAGAAACAGGTAGTGTGTTATAAATCAAAAGGAGATACACAGACAAAAAATACAGGAATGAACATAAAGTGTATTTCTCGTCTTCTCCATGTCACAAACCCTGACATGTTGCCTAACGAAATTATGAACAGATCTTGAAATTTGTAATTTCCAACGTCTTTTGCTCAGTGATCAGAGAGAAGTAACTTTTTCCACTAAAAACACATTATTCTTTCAGTAGCTGAATTAACATTTCTGAATACAAAATACTGCATATAAGATGACTTAATATTATTCAACAGACTAATTATGGAGAAGATATCCAACCAAATAAACTAAACTAATGCCAAATCTTAAAACTAGGGAGAAATGTTTTGCTTGCATATTTAATTCTATAGAGGGTTTGGCTTTGGACAGTAAAAGAAGCATATCTTTTAGCTGATCAGCTTTACAGGAGAAACAAGCCATCTTGAGAATACATGTCCAAAATGAAATGACTTGCAAGCTTTGCTGTTGTTATTGATGGACTTTACAAGTTCAGTTAATTAAACCAATGAATGAAGGAAATGACAGCATCTGATGAAGCGGTTTGAAGAGTTAAAATAAACACCTTGAGAAAAGCTGCTTTAGCATACACTACTTTTCCTAACCATTATGTAACGAAAATATCTCTAAGCCTTGCTTTATTATCAAGCTCTGAGGTGAACGAAGCCCTGGAAAGTCAAATGTTTTTCTCTAGCAAGGATAACACCTTCATAGCTGCTGAGGCAGGCTCTGTACTTGTACAAACTCACATTCTTCATTTCGTGATAAGTGTCCTACAAAGTATTTTTAAAATATGGTGTTTGAAACAGAAATAATGTGTGAATTCACCCTTTTGTCTCTCTCTAGTGGTACTCTTTGTACTAATACAATGGATGGGTGTAAATCATGTTTAGTCAGAAACCCTGGCTACAGAAATAATTACTCAAGTCTAGGTCTTCATGGTTCACAACTATTTTTTGCAGAGAATGATCGCTAGAACGTTTTATGTTGTTATGTACACTAGATTACCTATGGATGGGTCTCATACTGTTATATAAGAAGTAAAAAAATATTCCTGAAATAAGAAGAGCCAAGTTGTTGCCATCCAGGCCTCTTTAGCAATACATCTTGGCTATTCCATTAGTGCTCCCAGCCTGACTTGGTTTCTTGCACTTGTTCTTCCCTTTTCCCTTCCATGAAGGGCTTCAGTTCTTTCAGTTACACCAGCAGAACAGTTACTCCATCACAGCTTATCCTTTTTCATTATTTTTAATGTTTTCTTTCATGTGTCTCGTTAATAGTGTGGACACAAGAACAGTTGAATCAGTAGGACTGAGGGAATGGCAATGGCAAGAGCAAGAACAAAGAGCACAGAGCATTGCAGGGGCAGAGTTCTCTTACACTGGTTCCTCTTACAGCTGGCCACCTCTGGTCCTCAGTTCTCATTTTCTCTTTGGAGAAGCAAGTGTAATTTATGGCAATAATGCGACTGTTTCTCACCCAAACTCAGTTACAGGGAGAAACGAACAACAGAATGATGGCTTGGGTATTCAGGCTCCTGAGGTTACAAATCTCTGCAAACTAATTAAAGACTGGTATTAAGTAACCATTACTCATCCCTTAGACCTGTATCTAGGTTAAAGAATACTCTTCAATATTTAGTTATTAGCTCATAAGTTTAAAACACATGAGAACTGCAGAATCAATACAGGCAAATGGCACAGAAGGTAGGGGCACAGCTGAACTGCCAAAAATT
>NW_008240226.1:2729288-2747996 GCF_000691975.1 Corvus brachyrhynchos
TTTCCCTACTTGAGGGATGACACATTCTAGGAATGAAGAGATTTTACTGTTCAACTATGTGCCTGCAAATAATTTTGTCTAATAATGAACTTAGGAAATTGCTGTGTAAAATGTGTCCCAAAAAGCCATCAGTTTGGCTGAAATCTACCTCTGAATAATGCTGTGGAAGAAGATGGGGGAGAAAAGCTCTGGTTTTGCTCTCTTTGTTCTGCATTTGTATGGGGATGAAGTAGGCTGCACTGCAGAACAGTAGTTTTGTCGCAGAAGATATCTCAGCTGATAAAAAGAAATAACCTTGTCACCTTCTGTATTCTTGGCTGAAGTTAACATTATATCATTATGCTTCTGGTATTTTGCAGTGACACACTGAGTCAAACTAACATTTCTTTTGTCTTTTTAACTTTTGTCCTCATTGTCAGAACCTTGACCTCTAGGCATAATGTGGGCATTGAATTAGACATCTACTCTCTATGGATTTTAGATATTTGCACCTTAACCAGAAACTTCAACTCATGAGTGTAACCCTGCTCTTGCTAACGCTGGTGTAAAGTAGGGATCATTACAATACAGTCAGTGGAATTACTCTGGTAGAAGATGGGGGTAAATGGGGCTCTGGATTGTCCACAGACTTTCAGACAATTGGAAAAGATGTTTCAGTATGTCCTCCAATTACTATTAACAAAAGTGCTCTTCCCCACATAGCCATTTTTCTCAAAGTGCCAATTTCTTTCGAGCTCTGCTTCCCATTAAGACTTCCCCTGAATGAGGGCAAATGAGAGTGATGCTCGCTTTCATCAGCCAAGCAGTATTGGAGGACTGGCCTTTCTATTACTATGCACTTACAAGCAGCTCAGAAGCAATTGCAACGCACTTGGTTGTCTAATTTGAAACTTTGAAAATAAAGAAAAGGTTTTTTAGGGCTCAGTTCAGGAAGAGAAGAGCCTGTGCAGCAGCATTTAAAACTTTCAAGTGCTTTTTAGAACAAAATTCTTGATAAAAAATTTTCCTTCTTTTCCAGCATCTAGGATCTGGTGTGTTTCTCCTGTAAGAATTCACGACAGCAAGAGATACTTTAGAGATAAGGTAGGAACTGTGAGAAAAGGATTTCCTTTTATTGTTATTAACATGCCCACATTTTACAGCAAAAAGCAGACCTGGTCTTGGTAGGCAGGTGAAGGGAAATGTTCAGCTATATAGAAATTAAACTGCACTGTAAAAGAAGCTGTGAGCTTTGAACAGCAATCCCAGCTTGGCTGACAAATTGAATAACAAAATTCTGCACTGAGATCTCTTGGTGAACTAATGAGTGAAATCCATTGGCTCCTGTCCTTCCTGTCCTTCGTGGACTTGGAAGAAGTCTTGTTCACGGTTCATGAGCCCAGATTTGACTTGGGCACTCGGAGCTAACCCAGTGGTCAGAGTCCTGGCAGTCTGTTTAAACAAAAACAATTTTCATCTCTGTAGTATCAAATTTGTGTCCATTTACACTCCTTTATATATGCTTAGATTAAGAGTGACAGAATCTAATTTAGGAAATTTTATTAATCACTTTTGAATCAAACTCTGTATCTGTTTTGTAAGGGATATTAAATAAAGAGATGTCCTGTTCATATTTATGAGGTATTTTCCTCTACCTCAGAAGCATAGCTTCTGGTTTATTGTTCCTAAACAGCTTCTCAAAAGAATGTGGGCCGAGAAGCTGTTTACACTGGGATACACACAGCTCTCTTTGATTACATTTATTTTTTTGTGTTAGCATATAAGCAGCAGCCAGCTGAGGAATACCCAGCACTAGCATTCTTGGACTGGAGTGTTTGTAGTTCACCCAGCAAAACCAGGTCCAATGGGGAGAGAATATGCATGTATAGGAAAGCCTTAACAGTTTATTGCAAACTCTGTGCTTTATCAAATTTAATGCATTTACTGGTACAGTTATGCCTGTACTTTTTCTGCCTATAGGCCAGTTATTGCCCATCCAGTCTTATCAGAACTCATGAACAGTAGAGTTGGGAAAAAATTGTGGTGGACAAATACAATTCTAGTGCTAATATGGAGATGTGCTACTAAAACAAAACCGTTGCAATAATTTATAGGAAATTTTCAAAAGAGAAGAGGTAAAGGGATTGTAACTGAAGCAATCTGGTTTCTAAGTGGCTTTCATTTACTTTAGCAATTGTGCTGAAAACACTGTTATGGGTTAGGTAAATAAATTTTTTTTGTGTGAGAAAATATTTACTATTAGGCATCCTGGTTGTTTAAATCCTTTGTGATAAAAATCTAATGGAAATCTACAGCAACCTTCAGTGTCTACAGAGATTAAATCTTTCTCATCAGGAAATCCCAAAATGCTACACAAAATGCATAAGTAATGGTTTTGTTTTTAAGGGAAAAAGTGAGTTTGCTCAGGCCGTACTGTTGCAGAGACGTAGAAGTGAAATTTCCATCTGAAGTTCTTTGCTTTTGATGTTTTTTTCTCTTATTCTCTTAAATAAGTCCAGTATAGGTACTGCACATCTATATTGTGCATATATATGTACATATATATGACATACATTGTTTGTGTGCATTTGGGGTTCCTGTGAAGTTTAATCAGTATGAGTAGAGTATCTGTATGAATACAGATCTAGGTTTCATGAAAAAAAAATAAAACCACCTAAAATCAATCCAGGCCTGGATGGGAAGTGTGTGCACGCTCAGGGTGCTGTACAGAGCCTTTGACCCCTTGCCCTTCAGACGTGGCATGTGGATGTAGGACTCTCTTCAAATTAATAGGATCCAAATGGCTGGGCAAAAGATGATGAAATTGAAAGTTTCTAAGCTGCTTCACATGAATTCTCTTTTAAATAGATGTAATTTGTGGGAGGAGAGTTTTGCAGGTGTTGATTTTTTAACTTTGAAGTTAGCAAAAATACTCTATTACATTGCTTGGTGTTTCTGTCTGATGGGCAGAATGGTACTGATAAACATACCCGACATCTCCAAATTATCCCATTGCTAAGTCATTTTCTTTAAAGCATTTCTAAATATTCTTTTTTGTTGTAATCATGTCTAGTGGCTCAGTTGTAGGCTTGCAACAGGACCCTCCATCAGTGAAATTAGAATTTTAGTCTTAAATGTAGAAGATTTCTCATGTTACCATTTTAGAGATGGGTTTATCAAACCTGTTCTAAGCAATGTTCACCATCTGAAAGAGTTTGATCTGATTCTGTTCACTACTGTTCAAAGTGCAGAAATGCAGAGATACCCTGGAATAAGTAGACACAGACAACACTGCTGGAGTAGTTTTGCAGCATTGCTTAAGTGGATTTGTCTGTTCTTGGAGGCCTCCTTAACCATGCTTCATGTCTCCTTAATGAGACTACTGGTAAAAATTTCAGTGTGAGCCACTCAAGTATGACAAGACTGACTGCAAACAACCTCGGTAGCGCTGCAGAGCACATTTTTGATTCTCTACTTTACCTACTTGACTCTGTTCACTGTCTCCTCACAACACCCTGCCTAAATAACCTTGAGAAATGTAATTATACACTCACTATTGATTACTAAGGATCCATGTTTAATTATGCGTAACATGTTGCACTTTTAAACTTTTAGTTCCTTGTTCATCAACACTTCATGTCAGACTGCAGCTTACTTTCAGCCACTGCAATAATGATCTTCATTGGAGAATGAGGTTTCCCCTTACTGAAATTGCTTAAAGAACAGACTTACTTCCTTCTTCTATGTCTGCATGCAACCTGTCATCCTTCCTTTGGTACAGAAGTGTGACCAGTCATTCCTCCTTGAAGGATCTTACTTGTAATTTTTGCAAGGAAAACAGTTTTGCTGAGGCAGTGCTTTGAGATATTTGCATTGAATCTGTACTGCAGTCTTGAGGGACCATGTCAGTTAAATTTGGACCTATGGCTGTAGCAGTTTCTCTTTTTTTAGGTCACAAAAACTGTTAAATAATAGTGGTATAAGATCATCTATTTGAGCAAACCTGAAGTCTTCTCTAACCTGCTCCTATTTACTGCCAAAAAAAATAAACTTTTCCGGAGGAACAGGAACATATAATTAAAACCTCCTGAAGTTCAGCATACTAAATACTATCTGACTTTTCAGGCACTCTCCTTAGAAGTAGTATGTGGCGATTTGCTTCCTGTTTAGTAAGGAATTCTGCACAAAATAAAGCTTCCTTTACAGTATTTTTCTCAACAGAAGCCTAATTGAACCTTTCTTCCAGAGAAAATAGAATCTATGATCCTTAGAGATGCAGATTGCATTTCTTGCTTCTGAAACTGCATCTCTCTGTGGGTGGGGTTTGGGGTTTTGTGGTCAGTTCGGTGAAGAATAAAAACAGAGGGCTTTAGTCTTTATATCTGGTTCATATATGCTCTGAATTGGAAGAAATGCCATGACAGTAACTCACATCAATGTAGTACTCCCAAAAGCCAGACCTACCTGACTGGAGTTCTGCACTGGGAGTTTCTGTCTAGACCTTCTTCAGTCCCAAACATGGGCTGATTGCTACTGATAATTCAGGGTCAAATTCAGAAGCCTCAAACCTGGTGCTAAGGGAATGAAGCTGGGATGAAAGAAAACTAAAAATTCTATCCCCAGTGATCGTGTCCATCTCCTTGCTGAAATAGCTTCTACAGTTTTTATATAGGGTGATGGTATTCGTGGGGGCATCCTTACTTGCATCCATGGATTCAGCCTGCTTAATATTGATAACCTCATAGGAATCAGGGCTCTGCATTGCAAAGAAGCTGTGCAGCCATGCCGTGTTCCTCATTGTTTCTTGGGAGAGTTGGTTGCTACCAAGGCAGTGCATGGGCGAGTAAAAGGAGAATGAATGTGTCCTCAGAAGACACCATTATAAAATACTTCCCTCTGCAGAAATTGTGACATGAAAATGCACTGATGAGCTCATTGCCTAGTGGGGCTATTTCTGGGATGTTTACCCTCACCTCTTCCTCAGAGCTGTGCCTACTGTAAGCAACCAGTTTTGAAGGTTTGCTTAAGATAGCAGTGCAGTGTTAAGCAGCGGAAACATTTTCCTTTGAATATGGCTATACTCCAGGAGAAAGTAGTCATGAGTAGTTCATTTGTACAATAAAGCCAGTTGTTAATATGCTCTGGGAGCTGTTTGGATCCAAAATGTTATAAGTGGAGGAACATTATAACTGGAAAGTGCTTTTAATAGCAAATGATCTGTATAAAGTAACAAAAAGAGAGAAGTAGCAAGGGAAGTGTAAAGATCAGGTTCAGAAGCATATCAGAATAACTCATGGGGTTACAGCAAAGATTTATATGCAGTAGTTTCATGGGGTCCTGTTTGTGTTGAGATCATCCCTGGTAAGATATAGGACTACAAGGCATGGTTCTGCCATAACTGAACTGAGAATGATATATATGCATCCTCTAGTTGATAAAGGAAGTACAATAATATCTCATTTTAAAAATAACAATTTATAAAAGACAGAATGACTTACAGCTTTCTTTCACATTGAACAAGAAGACAATAACAGGAGCAATCCTAAGGCTTGTTCATTCCCTGAGCAAGAAGCATATCTCCAAATCTTCCAGGCTGTCTTGACCAACAGAAAAAAAAAAAAAAACCACTGCGAAAACCTGTTTAAAAATCGCTTACAAATACTTATAAATACAGTGAATGCTACTGGGTTTTGAAAAGATCTGCAAGCAAAAGGCAAAAGGAATGTCTAATGGTCATCTATCAGAATATGGTTTGCATTAATTAAATTAATTCTTTTGTACGCCAGGAAGCAGATACTAGAAAGACATTGTTTTATAGTCAGGATATGTGTTGCTGGTACCGTGGAAGTATATTCTCCTGCTAGTGAATACTTTTGATTGAAATCCTCCATTTTGTAGTACTACTGTTTAGCTCTGGTGCATCCTGCAGACTGTTTCTGCTCTTATTTTACATCTGATAACATCACCATGATCAACTGTCTTGTGCAGTTCTAAAAATGATAACACCCCTCAAACAAACATGATAATTTGTGGAACTATAGAAAGATGTACAAGGTAACTGTACAAGACTGACAGGAGAACAATTTTAATCTCACTCTTAGGATTTACAAAATAGCCCATGTGAGCTGAGACAGAAAATAAGAGAAGAATTTATCTGAAAATTACATCCGAGATACCTCTTCTGTACTTCTTTTTTTCCATGAAAGCTTATTGACACATCCTTTTAATACATTGCATTTGTGAAGGAGGAAAAAGTGAGCAGGGAATTATCTAACTAATGTACTCCTAGACAACTAACATTCCTCCTAAATGATTCGTGACTATCCCAGTAACCAATGTTTACATAAGATAAAGAGCTGGTATTTGATTCAAAAATTGGTTATGGAAAGTATCATTTCCAATCTCTTACTTGGAGCCATGAGATTAAAAATTTGATCCCCTCTTTAGGAGCACTATGAACAATAGTTACATTTGACATCCTCACCTCAAAGTACAAATCACACTGCACAGAAAATATGACATCCATGCATGCATGCATGCATCCATCCATCTTTCCATCCATCCATCCATCCATCCATCCATCCATCCATCCATTCATCCATCCATCCTTCTATCTATCCCTGCCTTCTCTTAGCTCCTGCAGAACCAGTGTTACAAGGCAGGCAGGCACCCAGGCCTATATGAGTAGGAGTTTGTTGGACACAAATTTGTTGGACACAAATTGATTCCTGTCATGTGAGTAGGAAGACAGTGTGTAAAAGTGATGTCATGGTGTGTCCCACATCTCTTGAGGACAGTGTCAGTAGTTTAATGAGCTATTTGGAGTAAAGCTTGTCTAGAATCATAGAATATGCTGAGTTGGAAGTGACCCATCAGGATCACTGAGTCCAACTCCTGGGCATGCACAGGACACCCCAAGAGTCACACCATGTGCCTGAGAGCATTGTCCAAACTTTTATTGAACTCTGTCAGGCTTGGTGCTGTGACCACTTTCCTGGGAAGCCCATTCCAGCACTCAGCCACCCTCTGGGTGAAGAACCTTTACCTAATACTCAACCCAAACCTTCCCTGACACAGCATCATGCCGGCAGGTTTAGGGGAGCTTTACTCTCAACATGCATCTGTGTAAGCTAAACTGAACAGATCTGTACTGCAAACACCAGACTGGATGTCAGTGTTTTTCACTTCATCATGAGCAGGGAAGAGGACAGTCATACATTTACATTTCTTTTGTTATGGGTATTATTTATATGATGGACAATATCCTGCGTCCAAGTTTTTAGAAGTCTAACAAATATGGATCTTGCAAGGAGCTATTTTGGATGCTTAAATTTCAAATGCCCTTCCCCCCCCCCAAAAAAAAACCAGCAGAAAAAAAAACTGAAAGCCCAAAAACCTGACAACTGAGGCCTAATCTTTTTCTTCAAGATATATGCATGCCTATACAAATAAGTAGAGAGTTATATTGATATTCCACCTGACTCTATTATCATGTGCTGGTAGTTGCATCTTAAATTGCCAGTTTACAGACCATTGTAGCTATTTTGCAGGTGATGCTTAGCCACTGCTTTTATGTAAATCTAGCACATAAAATGACTCTAGAAATCCTACATACTCATCTACTGTGTTGTTTGTATTTTCAATTAGAAGGTAGTAACTGCTGCCTAAACGATAATGTCAACCATTCAGCTGGTGCTTAAGTAACTAAATAACTATTCAGTGTTGCTGTTAAAAAAGTGTTATGACAGTGTACAGTTTAGCAGAAGTAGGTACACTGTAAAGTTATACCTCAGAAAGAATGCACTTGGCAAGAATACATATAAAATGTACACCCCTTTTTAAAAAAAAATTCAATGTTCTTGAATCAAATAATGTGACAAATCAAATAACTGCATGAAATAAGGAATTTTGAATGACAGAGAGAGGGTTAAAAAATAGTAGAGGGCAGTACAGCTGGTTTTGGACTCTTACATGATATCTGGGCTGACAGTCACAAATGTGAGACTGTGGCATTGCTTTAAGAAAACTTGTCTTCTGTCTGTCAAAGCTCTGAGAGTCATAGTTGTTCTGAAACAGGGAAAGTAACTTCTGGCAGCAACACATGTGAAAACAAAAGTGTCAGATTTCATGGCATTTTAAAATATTCCTCTGACTTTTAATAGATCCACAAAAATGTAAAGTACTAGAGGAAATCACAGTGAGTTTCCTCACTGATGTTTGTCTTTGGCTGCTCTGTTCCAGCCTCCCGTTAGATTAATGCACACAAAAGCACTTCTGACAAGGCCGAGCTAAGAGCCCCATTTTTTCACATTAACACAAGCAGGAGGATTGTCAGAATGTGACCGTGATCTTCTGTGAAGTTGCTTGGATAAATATGTGTACTAGATAAGGAAACTGCAGTCAAGTTGTGTTATTTCCTAACTAGCTCTGCCAGTTAACCAAGGTACAGCTATGCCCTCCCACAACAATTCATGTTGTATATTATATTCTGGCATTATCAAGGCCTCAGAAGGTCTTTGGACAACTCATGTCTGATACAGTAGAGAATCTGAAAAGATTTGGTCGAGGCACCAGCACTTCTGCACTCAGTCCATTATGGGGAACCTCAAGGCTAAAGAAATCATCTCAAATGAATCGCTGCTGCTTACCAGAAGCAGCAGCTACTCTGAATGGGATCATCACTTGGTCCCTCTTTTCAGCAGCAGTGGTGCCTGGGAACCCTGACAGTCCCTGACTTGGGAGAGAACTTTTATGTTTGCAATAGCATTGGCTCATGAAAAATGTCATGAGGAAATAGGGCAGGGATATGGGGGAGTAGAGTAGAAAAAAACTCAAATGGTACAAGGACAAGAATTCTTTTCAGATGGATGTTTACTCTTGGGTAATGTTGAGAAGAAAATGAGAATGGAAGAATAGGAGAAATGTGTAGGAAAAGCACTCGTTATCTCAGGCACTAGAAGAAAGAAGTGAAGGATCTCTGGTTCCTTAAAGTTCAGCAAAAATTAAAGTCCTGGTCTGCATCCCTGAACCATAATTCATTACACTTGTTTTACTTTTACTTTGCTAGGAAATACTTGTATAAAAAATTAGTTTGGACTTGGACTGTGGAAGAAAACACTGTGCATGCCTAGTCAACACATTATGTGAATGGAGCAGAAGCTGTCGCATAAATAGGAAGGCATTAAGAACACAAAATGAGGTTCTTGGAATTAAAAGTAGAAAGGACTGATATGATATTTAATTTGTTTAACCTGATAAACTGAAATAACTGAAGGATATAAGCCTGAAAATTTTGGGGCACAATTGAGTAGAAAAGAATTAGTTTTGTCAGGGATAATATGCCTGGGAGTTTCATATTATTCAGATGATGTCAAATGCAGAGCAAACAACATAAATGCTGAGCTGTGAGAAACTTTGTGTGAATAAATATGTGCCTATCACACTTTAGACATAAAATATTCATATATTGCAATGCTAATTCTTCCCTGACTGGACTGCTTCCTGAAAAGTAAAAAAAAAAGAATTTCACAGAAAATCACTGGCTACAGTTTATACTTAATATTATTGGTAAAAACAGTGGCTAGAAACACCAAGCAGTCCTTTTTAAAACTCCATTCTCTTTTAATTGTGAACCTTCACATTACAGGGTGATAATTAGAGAAGCAGACTTACCATGGAGGTAAACAGCATTTTTTCTGCATCATTGCCTAATGGTGTGGAGCTGGTTGGGATTCAGACCCTGAATCGCTGGTGTCTCAGAAGCAGCTACGGATTAACATTTAATAAAGAATAGGTCAGCTATGACCAGCTTTAATTGAAAAGGGACATCCAGGGAAAATTTCAAATATACCACCACGGTTTCTTGCCTGTTTGAAGGAAAGAGGAGCTCTCACTTCCTAAGTGCCTTACTGCTGATAGAAAAAGCCCAGCATTTTCAATCCTGATCAGGCCCAGGGGTAATACTAAACCAAAAATTATGTTTAAATACTATTTTTATTGGACATTTTGGTCATTCACAGCACTGTGGACTGAGAGAGACAGCTCACCTGTTTGAATGGCAAGTCTAAAGAGAAGCAGCAATTTTAATCAATGCACAAGCATTGCTCCTCCATCACGCTACGAGTAAGCACATAAGCAATGCAACAATCTGATTCTCTGCCTCTGTTCCTACATCTGTACCTTTGGAATATAATAGTTAGGGACAAATAATGGTCTTTAAACTTGTGAGGTACTGTGATAACAGAGTGATGCTACAAAGATATCTATAAACATTTAGGTGCTCCAAAGCAATCTCTTCCTAGGGAAAACAGCACGCACCCTATTGACACTGCAATTATGGAGCACTGCCCAAGCCTGCCTGCATTTGATTTTATGTCTGCTGGATTCCTCTGCCATGTTATTGTACAGATCTACCTTGGTTAGTTCAGTTCTCTCTTCCATGGCATTCCCAAACAGCAGATTCCTGGGGCTTTACCCACCTTCTCAAAACAATAGTCTTGCCTCTCTTGTGAGCTCCCGATTTTATTTCTCACTTGGAGTTAGTATTACTTGAGTGCTCCACAAAACTTGCTCTGGGATATTTTATTCGGTGTTTTCTTTCATAATCACCATCCTTATTTTTCATACTCATTTACAGCTGAATTTTCTTTCTGTCTCTGTACAACTCACCACTTGCAGTTCCTGATGTACATTTTTGTGCAGTTCCTGACATCTGAAACTGATTCTGTATAGCTCTTTGACTCATAAACTCTCAATTTTCTTCCAAGTCTCAGCTGAAGATCTACCTTTTAGCATGTGTCTGTATCTCTTAATTTTCTCATTGTAGTTCTTTCATTAGAAACCCATCAATTTTGTTTCTAAACTGCATATATTGTTTAGGAATACACAGTATATTTTTTTAAAGTTACAGAAAATAAGGCCTGATTGTGTTGGCCATACTTTCCTTATTAGCATTAGCTGGAAAAAAATTCTGTAACTTTCCAAAGAATTACACAGATACACTCTGGAGACAGTGAAAGAGAGTAGGCGACAGGATATTTTATGAGAAGACTTGATAGCAGTCCTAGATGCTGTGCAATGCACCAAGGCTGCTCACCTGCAGTGGTGGCTGTTATAGATTGAGCACCAATCTGGTTCTGGGCCAGGAAATTCACATGGCAGGATTTAAAAAGTCTTACGATAAGAATCACACCAAGTGAGGGCTTCTGTGGCGCAAACCTGGGGCATAAATTCAGCATTTTGATTATTGTCCTCGGTGAATGATCCTCTTTTACCCCTTGACATTTCATTCTCTGCAGCTTATTGGTACAAAACACTACAAATCTCACACACACAGAAGGAGCCATAGCCTCTGCTTTTCTTGCATCCTTGATCACTTTAGGTGCATGTAGAGCTGCCAAAGCCACAGGCCCAGTAGAGCTGCAGTAAGGCTTTAGAATAACTTTAAGTTGCCTACATCAAATGAGTTTTCCATGCTCCTGCTCTGAGGCTAAGTCAGAAAACAGAGAGTACATGTGCTGCCTCCAGAGGCTGTGTCACTGGCGAAGAAGTCAGGCATTGCTAGTTACAGAAGTGCCTTACTGTGTCCTTTGGCTTAAGGAACTAAGGGACTGATCCAAAGAGACCACAGGAATCAGTGGGAATTTTCTTCCATTTACTTCAGTAGGCCTTGGGTCAGGCGTTTGTTATAAAAGCTGCTTAAATACACCTCAAGTTTCTGTTGGTCTCATAACTCTATCAATTGTTCCCAGATGCACTGTGCAAAAAATAATTTTCCTTTTCTGTGAGATTTCAAATACAAACAGCAAGCAATATGAGAAGTCTGTGGGCAGCTGGCTTGACTTTTGTCCTAGAAACTGCAGACTAGCTGTGCATAACCTTTCTTAAATAGAAAAAAATAACAGTAATTCAAATTGATTTGGATATGAGTGCAGTCAAAAGCACTGAAATTGGCTGAAAATGCCCTGGCCTGGAAGGAGCTTCAAACACTACTGAGGAAAGAAACAAGAAAAACAGAGTAGAACTGTGAGCAGGAAATTACAAAATGAAATTCAAATTAGAAAAAAAGTTAATAAACCTTCATCTGAATTCTGTCTTCATTTGCACCTTATGTATTTCCTTTGTTCCTGATGTCCTCTTCTCTTGTAGGTTTTAAATAAGCCTGATAGGGCCATTGTTTTCAGGAAGGGTGTTGCTGTTTTGCCTCAATGCCTTTGCAAAGTGTATCACTATATCAAAGACTGCGAGATGACTGCATGCAGTCTGGAAGCACATGTCTGAGTTTCTCACAGTCTTCGGGAAAAACAAATATGAATGATATTTACATGTCTGTTCCTATATTAGACTTTTCCTTCTGATGTGCTGGGAAGGAGACAATTGCCATTATGCAGTCGAGTGGCGATCTGGCATTTCCTAGCACAGTGAGAGATGTGTCCTAATGAATTTCCAAACAGCCTTAAAATTCTGATCCTGAACACTGATGAGAGAGAGTAGGCAGGTTTGTTAGTGTGACACTGGATGGAAAAGAACTTAAATTTAATATTCAGAGAATTCAAACTAAATATCACTTCCCATAAAGGAAGAGCTTCCCTTGAAATGTGCTAAAAGACCTGTTTCTTGAGATGACTGAGAAGGAGTGGAAGTGAAGTCTAAGAGGCAAGCTTGCCTTGGCAGAAGGAAGAACCAGGTAACCTTAAGTTCTTATGTGTCTGAAATGGATCCTGCAATGAATTTAATGGAACAGGTCTCGTAACATGTTATCAGCTGAATTCATCTCTTCACTGGGAGATCAGTGCTTATTTGAAAGTGGTAACACAGTGATATATATTTGGAAACCAACAACAGCCTAGTTTCAGCTGCTTGTCACACATGTAGGATGGGTGCTAGATAAAAGTGACATGGATTAAAAAGCAAAAAAAAAAAAGAAGAGGAGAGTTTAAGTATGAACCACAGAGGCACTATGTTCCACTCTTCCAAGGAAAGGCCCAGGAGGCAGAAGAATTAGTTGAGATCTTGTCAAAGGCATTTATTTCAGGGGTTTAATGAAGCCTGGCTACCAAACTTTCTTCAGGGAAGTGGGAAAGAAAGCAAAAAAAGCAAGAAAGAAAGAAAGAAAGAAAAGCTAAGGAACTAGCCTTCAATTTGAAGATATAAATTTGTCATGCTGTTTCTAGGAGTTTGATTAATCAATTAGTGATACAAAATGTATCTACCTCTGTATCTAGAACATTTTAGATAAAACAATGTATAGCCAAAATTGATTTGTAGAACTAAATGATGTAATTATGATTAGGCCAGAAAATATCTATATGCATGAAAATCCAGTGCATACAAAAGCAATGGGGTAAGTCACCAATCCAATACAGAGAGGCATGCTGTACACATAAGAGACTTTTTTGTTCTGCTGTGCTAGTGCTAAGCAGTATGAAAGAAGCTAAATTCTGATCCAGTGGCTTGCTATGTGTTTTTTATTCAGACCAGATTTGCTCTGACTTCGAGTGCAGTGGTGTATACCTTGTGTCCTGGGGAGCAGCAACAATTTACTAATATTTGTTTGCTAGTTTAAACATTTGTTGGTTTGTTAGGACGGACATAAAGATAGAGAGAAAGAGGAAGGAAGGTCGGAGGGACTATTTATTTGGGGAAGAAAGTGCAGCCATACAAACTAAAAGAAAAACAGGTAAACACTTCATCCAAAAATGTGATTTTCACATTCATATATCTATCACAGTTGTGCCTCATAAAAATACAATTTACTTTTTTTTTTTTTTTTTTTTCTGGGAATAGCCACCTGTTTCTTTTTAAAGTACCACTGTGAAACTGCCTTCTTTTCTATGTGTGTTCTTTCTTTTCGCCCCCATCTGTATTTGGGATTGATAATCTTAGGAGCTGAGTAGCATGGACTAAGATGCTGTTCACCATTTTAAAAAGCCTGTGTATCTGGTTTTGCCCCTGAAAACGAAAACTCTAGGGGGTTTTGATGTTTTGAAGGTTAGGAAGATTGCGAAGTAAAAGAAGCAATTACATGAGCCATTTAATTCCATTGATAGACTCTCACTGACAAGTCTAACTTGATTGTAGTTAGGATGGAAGAGGCAAGAAGTCTCATCAGACTAATCCCACAGTGGAAATGTACACCAAAGAAAGTGCAGGAGAACAAAAAGGACAGATTGCAGCCAGATAAAATCAGATGCCTCAGTAAAGTACAATGGGAAGTGTGGGGTTGGTTCAGATATGAATAGCAAGTGTTGTTGCTTTTGTTATTGAAGATGCTGCTGTTATGTTCTGGGGTTTATATATTCTTCACTCTTTATGCATTTTTTTATGCTTATTTATTTTTCCTGAGAAAAACAGATCCATATCACATCCACATCTTGAAATATGCTGTATTCATAAGCCTCTGAATGACAAAATACATGAAGAAATCTAACACAAAAGATGAATTGTAAAAAAATAGAATGATGCATAAAACCAGAAATCAGTGAAGTGTGGATTAAAATCCAAGAGGTGTTTATAGAACTGAGTCAACAAATCAGCTTGAACACACTCATACATTTACTTTAGGCCTATCTATAATTCAGTTTCTAGATTGTTTGCCTGAGTACGTAGGGACTGATTGCCCTCTTGCTTGTTTGTTTAAATCAGGAACATCTTCTGTGCATTTACTAATATAACAATGACATAATGGAGAGATGAGTCAGTCACAGAAAAAAGTTATATAATGGTATTTTAAAAAGATGCTCCATAGGTTACTGTGACAAAAGAAATAATTTTATAAGTCTCAGCAAGGAGATGAACAAGTCGGACTAAATGGCTCAGCCTTGATCTATGCTGATGAAAGATCTTCTTAGGCATGTCAGTCACTGAAATGATTACAAGGCAGCAATCTTTCCCAGTTATGCCATTGACTGGAATTCGCACTGACCCTGTGCATGCCAGGCTGTGGTCATTTACACAGGATGTAAGAGCTGAAGCCATTCTGTTCTCATTTCTGCACTAAGATGCAAGACACCTACTGAACTCCCTTTATGCAGCTTTATGCTCACGTCTAATATTGCTTTCACAGAGTCAGGAAACAGAAGTGAGGCCACGTGATAGATTTGATCTCCTACAATTATTTGCCAATCTTTCTGGAGCCAGGGAGATCAAATACAGAAAACAGTTCATATTCAGTCCACATGCTTAAACAAAATTAACTTTGGGCAATGAATAAATTTGAGGAAATCGTGACTTGCATGTGGACAGTCCCACAAACAGGAAATGAGACTAAATCAATTTGATAAATTACTCCTTGCAAATGAGTCATTCAGACATACTTTTGCAAGCGTTACATTGAGAGCTATCCGGAGTAGCCAGGGAAGAGAACAGGACTGTTTCCTGGCAGTAGGGTAAGCAGAGTGTCCACCCTACCCTGCCTGGAATCCATCTGATGCTAGTTCCCAGGCAGCTCCCACTATCTCCCAGCTGCTGAGGCACTGATACCTTGCAGAGGAAAAAAAGGTTTCCACAGTGACCAGGAGATATCACTGCGAGAGCTGTAGTTAACACCGATGCTCAGGTCACCTTGCAGAGAGCTGTCAGGAAACAAGGCCTGCTGTGAGCTGTTAGGTCTGTGAATTTTGGACACTATCACTGTGGATGTCCTCAGCCTTTAACATACATACCTCATTGGACAGAACCATAAATGTCAGTGGAAAATTTCAGTCTCATTAGTAAGTATATTACAACAAACAAAACTCCCTGTGAACTCATTAGATCTAACTCAACTCCTAGTGTGGTCCTAGTCTTTTTTCACATTGTATTTATCTTGGTTTGTGTTGTATTTGTCAAGAAACACCTACATTGGATAAAACACAGATTCTGGATATGTGAAAGAAAGTTGGCTTGTTTTATGTAGAATACAACTATGAAGTAAGTTGCAGAGGAACAAACTAGATTCCTTAGTAGTGATCTTAGACCTACCCATGTCTCCTCTACCTGTAAAAGATCCTGATACTTTACAGGAAGGGTGAAGGCCATGGCAGCTGATGTAGGCTGTTAAGCTGCCATGCACAATTATGTGTGCAGTGGTGGCTTTCCTGTGGGCTATGTGGTGCTATGTGGTGCTATGAACCCAGCTACTCTTTTAGGAGTTAGGAATACGTTAACTCGAAGAGAATTCGATGCAAAGTTATTTTACAGCATTTCTTAGCTTTCCACTGAATTAACATACTAAGGCTGGGGGATAAAACTATTGAGCCATTGGCGGTACTTGATGAAGCAATATTGGTTTTGTTTTTCTGTCTCTCTGGGAACCTAATCATCCCTCTTTCTGTTAGGTAAGGCTAAGAAGATGGACTTTGTATTCCCACATATGAAATTTCTGAGATACTCTGTCTAGAAAATAACAAAACTTTTACTAATAAAGAAGAAATAGGAGAAACTTGTGGAGAGGACTTTTACTGGAGTGTGCTAAGTGTAAGTGCTTTTAGCCCAGCGGAGGCAGGTATTGTGTGTGCATATTTGTGGGTGAGAGAGAAATGCTTTCAAAAACACACACATTTTTCAGTGCAGGTAGAATAACAGTTTTCAGTCCTGAGAATACTCAGGTGACAGACAAAGTACTGCTTAAAGAAACTTTGAGCTGAAGTGTTATTTCTACAGCCATTATCAGCTGCATTCCCATGACTATAATGCGTTCCTCCAGAGAGAGAGGAAAGCTAACACAGCTTCTAGCAATTCACAGGAAATACACTTTCATTTCCTCAGAAAGGAGCAGAGGGAGTACTAGGTGAAAAAATTAACTTTGTTGAGACCAGAATTTCAGCACAGAAGCACACATGCAATGGACAATTATGTGAGAAGTTAAAGTCCCAGTCACACCATGGGGAATCCTTAGGCCTCTTGTTTTTAATGGTGTGGTGCCATTTGGGACCAGATGAGCACTTGCTCTTTCAGACTACAGCACATGCAGGGAGGCAGTAAAAGTTTTCAATTGCCAGAGCTATAAATCACTTTAAAGAATTCTAGATTTTTAATCTTCCATGCTTAAAATGATACTGCTTCATGTATTATTAATCAAAGACCATGGTCTGTATGAGGACAGCATAGATTCATGTTAGATGGAGCCACACCACATTTACAGCATTTGATAGGTTGACTCACTGAGATAAGAAGTTTCTGCAATCGTTAGATGAAACAAGCACACAAGGAGGTAGCCCAGAGCTGAAAATCTCTTCAAGGGACCCCATTGTGTAGTCTTTCTAGTTTCATTCCTCTTTCCAAAGAGCTGTATAGTTTTAAAAATACATTTCCCAGTTATTTCTGTTTCCTTCTCAGTACTGCATTATAATGTATTATGGAACTCTGTCAGCACAGATCTTTTCCAGCAACATGCCACAGAGAGACTTTTGAACTGTGGGATATGTAAGGGTTAAAAACTGATCAGTGAAAAAGCTAGTGCCTTCAAACTGCATTTGATAATTTTATGTTGTCCCAAAATATCCAGCGAGAGATGTTTCATGAAATGTTATTTTAAAAACAATGTTTGTCTGGATTAGAAGATTTTTTAACATATATGTTATGTGCAGAAAAGGCTGACACCATGGATGAGTGAGAGGAAAAAGCCTGCTTGTCAGAGCACAGTATTTATTAGGCAGTGTCCTGTGTGCTGGGTATCTGAATTCACTGCATTGCTTGGACAATTGGGCTAAAGCCATTAGCCTGGTGTTCTGGAGTGTCAGGACAGAGGGAAAGAAACAACAACAAGTAACTCCTGTGCACTTCGGAAAGCGGGAAAAAGCCGTGAATATCTCTTCAGAAATATAGAGGGCTGTGTGAAATATTTCTAGTCATGTCAGTGTTTCAATGCAAGCATTCCTCCCTCCAAATCAAATACAGAAGTTCCACTTGGGAACATGGTCTGAGCACTGTGCATGTCGACATATGCACTGAATACATCATCTGTCTCAGATATGAAACTGAAAATAGCAGGGATCATGAGAGAAACAGACAGCCAAAGGAGATGATGGGAAGCAGCAAGATTTTGAAGCTGACTGTGATTTGTCTTGGTATTGAAGGAAAGAGTTAACGTCTGGAATGCTTACATATAGCATATCTAATTCACCGAGATGAGCAAATTATCTAGGGTTGAGCTAAAAAAGAACCCTAGTTTTAGACTACAAGAGAAAGACCACTGCTTTGAACTACAAGAAGTCAGAAAACCTGCTTTGAACTACAAAAAGAGGTACTAGTAAGAAAAACCTTGCTTTAGTTGAGCAGGAAAAGAATTCTGCTTTGAAATACAAGTAGGGGAAAAAATCCTATCATATTCTGAGATGACTTGAAATAAGAAATGCACTTGCAAAACAAAGACAAAACTTGGATTTGGGCATTTGAAAGGGGACAAAGAGAAACAGCTGTAAATACAGCAGCAGAGTTGTCCTGTCTAATGGTCAACACCTAGGATTGGAAAGGACTTCTGAGTCACGGTTGCTGCTAAAATTTGGTCTGTCCTGAGTGGCATTACTTGCCCAGCTGCTTCACTTTCCTACTCCGTAAGACATCCCTAACTCTGCTTACCTATCTCACAGAAGTGGGGATACTTTTCGCAGTGCTTTGAAGATGTTAAGCCTTATGTACATGATAAGTATTGTTATTATACTTTGTTATGGATGATTGCAATGCAAAGGGGAGGATAAAAGACTGCTTTAATAGAGAAAAGAACATTCTAGCTGTAAACATGAATAGGTA
>NW_008240226.1:2748150-2762059 GCF_000691975.1 Corvus brachyrhynchos
ATAACAGAGATGGTGAGGGAAATAGGCAAAAACACTTTTCCAAGCACATCCATCTTCCAAGAGATGGAAATGGCCCAGAAATTACTTGCAATAGAGTGAATTTCCACGTGGAAATGACTTGTAGCAAGGAAAGTTCTGTTTGCTCCCCACTGGATGAAGAAGGCCTCTTGCTGTCGCATTGCCATCTGGTGGGGAAAGGTGACAGCCTTTCACAGCCTGTGCTCTCCCAGGAAGGTTGCCCAGGAAGAGCTGAGGCAGGAGCACCAGAAGTGCTGCTGCCTGCCAAGACCACGGATTGATCCCCCTGGGTGCTCCACTGTACCGAGAAGACTGACTATGCTAAGCTGAGAGCAAAGGCAATATGTGATGGGTAGACAGAAGAAAACGAGTCATGCTCAAGTATAAGTGCTGAGTAGTTCACAAAATCATATATGATTACAGAGACATATGGGAAAACAAATTCCAAAGGCTGGGTCCTTCATGTACTCATCTGTATTCTGTAGCTTGTTCTTCTCTTTAATATTTCCAGTAAAAAAAATGGAGAAATAATGAGACAGAGCATATGCACTTGTGCTTCAGGACGTGTCACACAAAGAGTTTGCTTTGGTTGGCCTGATAATTATGTACAGCTTGATGAAGATATATGAGGAAAACCCAAAACTGACTTTCTCTTGCAAAAAAATAAAAATGTGGTGAATTGTCATGTGGATTTTTTTTTTACTCAAGCACACTCACACAAGAGGAAAGTGGGAATGAAGCTGGCAAGAACAGAAAGGTCCGTGTTCTGCAGAATTTTTGCCGTTTCAGAAGTGGCTACTAATTTTGGTCAAAATTTTTTGCATCTCCAAACAAATTCAGCTAGTTAAGTGAAAACTTTCCAAAGAAAATGTTGATGTTTGTGGGCTAAAGTATATTTCCAGTATGTGAGGAGTCAATTGAAACAGGAGTGCTCCAGATAAAACTAGATTCCCTGTAGTTACTTTATCCTCCTGAATGTAATGATTAAAGCCAGTCTTGTTCAGGGAGGCCAGATTCTGAGTTCTTTTTCACCCAATTGTCAGATCACCTCTGCTGAGTGCATTCATCAGCCCTGCAGCAGGAAGGCTTCTGTGGCATCACTCAAAGGCATCAAAACAGAAAGTCCTTCAGATATTGATTCTGCCGCTAAGTATTAGGCACACTGTTATATTTGATTTTTATGGATTGTTACCTTCCTCATGGACCCTTCTATTGCAGGTTCCCCTGAGACCGATGAACATGCATGCTAAACAGAACCTATCAAACATTATTCCTCACTCATTTTAAACCATATATTTCAACAGGCAGGATGGAATTCAGCATTCCAGAAACAGCTGCTAGGGGACTGTAATTCAGCTTCCTGTCAGACCAAAAGCAGTAAGGACTTCTGTACTGCCAAAGGACATCCTGCATGGTGAACAAAGGTGCCCTTTGGAACTGGATGGTTGAGTTAAAAGACACTGGTGGAAACCTTCTCCAGCTTCAGAAATATTTTGCAAAAATGGAGTATGGATCAATTTTCCTCTCACCCTTTTCTCAATACCGTGATGCAGCCTGGACAGTAATAGCCTAAGCAGTCTTTTGGCCAGTGATGTGATACTGTGACATCAAGCTCTACCCACACTGCTGTACGAGCACCACCTGGTACCATGTTCTATCAGCACCAGATAGAACCCTTGGACTTTCCACAGTTTACATGCTCAGTTTAGGGTTTTTTCCTCTGTTTTAAGGGAGATTAGCAACATTGTGCATTTTTGCCATACATTGTTTAAGCTCTGTGGCACATAATGTGTTGCCTTCCTGAATCAAAAGAACTGTCAGCATTCTGAAAGTGAAGACTGGACCCCTACAACCTTAACTCAGGACAGGGAAAATTAGGAGCACAAGGAACTGAGTGCAAGAGAAATGGAGATACCGTGGTGTGGGAAGCAGCTGAGTGTTTGTAGTAGCATGGGTCCTTCTGCAGGAATCTCTGTGGTGCTTGGAGCAACCTCTTCTGACTCCTGCTGTTTAGCTAGGCAGAGCACCAATTGTCCTGGAAGGAGATAGAAAAGGACCAGGATCCAGCAAGAGAAGACTTCATTTAGGTTTCATCAGAGTGGTGTAATGGTCTCAGGCAAAGTGAAGCACAGTGCAGAGCATTCTTTTTGCCTCTTCAGTTTGGATAAATGTGTACAGGCTGCCCAGGTCTATCAATGTGCAACTTTTCCCTTTTTTCTACCCTAAAGGATCCCTTCTCTTCTTGAATTCTGTTGTGGCATTGGTTTAGATGGAGGGTTTAGATGCATACAACTTCTAAAGTTTCTTTAACTCAAAATAACTATTTTTTAGCTTAGAAATCTAAAAATTACTTTAGCTAAAAGTGTATGTTGAGACATGAAAGATTGCCAGAATTAGGTGATTACTGGAACAGAACATATTCTGCTCTAGACCATTATCCTGGAGGTTAGTTAAGTCTCTGCACATAGTAAAAACTTAAATTCCATAATATGAAGCTTTGATAATCTCTTCAGTGTCATAAGGTACTTTTTCCCTCCTGTCTGCATGACTTTTATTACATAACACTGAATTCTGGTTAAATATGTCTCTCAAATCTTGTAAGCTGTATGGAATTTAAATAGTCTTAAAAACAGGTGCCATTCAGCATGGTGTTTTTAGGAATATAGGGCTTGATCCTCCCTTACAGCATCCACAATTTGACTAGTTCCACCAATTCAAGATGAGAGCAAGGTGGGTGGGAAGCCTTATCAAATCTGAATATTAAATACCCACGGAGGCATATGACAGCAGTATAAGAAAAAAACTAGTGAAGAACGAACTCTACAGAGTGCATCATAGCCACTCCTTCCCAGGATTGTTATGTAAGATGCAAAGTCATTGATGTAGACAGAGAAAAAATGCAAAATACTTTTCTCAGATCTTCAGCATTTCTGGAACATGGCTAGGGGGAATAGCGTTACACACTTTTTCTTGGTTTTTTATTTCTTAAGTGCCATCAGTGTGGGAACTCAAAATGCCTCACAGCATTCATACTGATATTTGTCTGTGGGCATATTCCACCCCAGCAGGAGTATGACAAGTCAAGGGATGAACATCCCAAGCCCATGACTTGGCACTACAAGCACTACTGCAGTATAGCAATGGGAGAGGCTCAAGCATGAAATCACTCATGCACAGTTTGTTTGCGTTTCAGGTTGTATAGTGAAGAAGCATTTGTTGATCAAGCCAAATAAACGCCACAGTAACAAGACTGATTAATTAAGTTATAGCAAGATACATTCATCAGCACTGAATAGCTGAAGTACAAGGCAGAAGGAAAAATGATTTCACAGTCTTTAGCAATTTCAACTTTTACCTTGGAAACTCTTTATTTCACTCAATATCTTGCAGGACAGAGCTCTTCATATGACTATTTAATTAAAACAAATTATCACAAAATGATCCCATTTTCTGCATTGCTTTACTCTGAATTCACATCAGCTTGACAATTAAAGCTTCAAACCAGTTGCGAAAGCCTTTTATATCTAGTTTTCATTAGTTCATATTAAACAATTCATGGGCTTGATTTTCACTTCAGTGAATCTTGTCATAAAACGTGGTTAGACACAATGGTGATATCACATAAGAAGTGAAATGAGTTAATAGATCAGCAGAAACACTAACTAGCAGACATCTTTTTCTCACACAATTTATTACTTTGCAGATATACTTGTCAGTCATGTGTGAGATATACTGAGACCATGAGAGTGGGAAAGCAGCACTAAGTCAAAAGGATGCTTTGACACTGCATTCTATGTTCATTTGCTAAAGCAGGTGTGTAGTCAGTAAATCTCTGCTGCAGGGAATTATCCTTTAGATCGTCTCTTTTTAGTATTATAATGGTGCCACTAAAGCTGCAATAATTAAGGATCTCTCAGCATTTCATTACAAAACCATATTTTCAAGTGGATATATAAATTGCATATAGAGAAAATTTGCTTCTCGTTCAAATATCTTCCTAAAATTAGCATTCTGAGTGGGTTCTTAAAAGAACACACATATTAATTTGTTGATAAGAATGACTTGATGAGTATTCGGCTCAGAAACCATGGAGGAACAGCTGTAACCCAGTAAGACAAAATGACTTAGTGCCTTCCAGATCTGTGCAAATATTGTTTAAAATGTAATGTACAAAATGCCCCTGTGCACACAAGCAGATGCTGTTCATCAGAAATATATCTGTTTAGCAGGCAGGGAGCATCTTTGCATTTAGATGGTTTTGATGTTTGGTGGAAGGCCTGTACAGGTTAACTGGAAACACAAGTCTGCAAGATCTCATGTATTATTAACCTTATTAAAAGGTTAGAGTAACAGATTTATGGTGTAGCTTGCCTAAGACGGCAATGAGGAGAAAAGCACTTCCCTCATTCAGTTCATGTCCATCCCAATAAACTGTGTTTTGCCTAAATTATCCTCCATATTCTCTTTATATGTTTCAACGAAAAGTTGAAATCAGCTGTAGGAGTGACAGACTGGAAATCTACAGCACAGCTTGTGGATGGCAAGTCTGGCTAGTTAAGCTGGCCTAAGTGAGGGAACATTCTCTGCCAGCTGGGATGATTTAGCCCAGAATTAAGCAGGTAGACACCTTGGCAGCATGGCCAGGCACTCTGGCCTGCAAATGTCGATTGCCCTTGTGGATGCAGTGGAAATGTGGAGTGTTTTCACTCTTTTCCCATCCAGGAGCTTCCCAGTGTCAAGGTCAGATTTGAACCCTCTTTATAGGATGTGAGAGGGTTCATGAAGGGCTCTCCGTGGGTAAGCATGGCAGTGGCAATAACGTTATTCCTTTTGAGGCTCCACTCTGTTATTTTGGTCTTTCCCTTCTTATACAAAGGGTGTGTTTGCCATGTAGGAGTTAGGCAGAGAGGGATCAACTCTGTGCTTCTGAGTTGGAACACCCAATGCTTTCCACAGCACTGTCACAGAGAATTTTGGGGTCTGAGCTCTGTCTTACATGTGTAGAAGAGCAACAAAAGGCAAGCAAGGATTTAACCAGGAAAACAACTTTAAAAAAAAAAGAATCTTTGCTGCGCTACAAAAGTGTTTAAGTAACTTTACTTTAAAAATACCTAAACGTTGTTTCAGATTTATTCAGTATTTTCCCAAAAGTCTGAAACAGCTCTTTTTGGAACATACAGTGATATAGTGTTCTAAAAATAACAAAGACTATTAATTAGCTATTTATCCAACAGATGGTCAGTGAATTAAATAATACAAGTTTTAGAAAACTTCGTAATTACATGTTTTTGCCAGAGAGCTCAGTTAAATCTGTATAGAAACATGGTAAGTATGAAAATCCAAAGGATGCCATTAAAATTCAAATGTAAGTACCAAAACCACTGAACTTCCCTTTTAAGGACTTGCACAGCTCAACAGCAAATATCTGCTCCCCAAATCTTGTTTTGTGGGAGCTACTTCTGATTCATGGCAGTGTAACTAGGAGCAGAACCAAAAGTGAACTTTTGTTCTCTATAAATCTTGCTATTTGGCTTTTATTATTATTATTATTATATTTGACTTAAATAGTTCTATTTTAGTTGTCAGTTTGTCAGATTCTTGACACTAAACTATACTAAATCATAGTTCCCATTGGAGTTATCCATTGCATATCTAATACTTGCATAACTAATCCCTCAAATTATATAAAACAAGGTCTGTGTGGGGTGAAATACATTAACCTTTCACATATTTGTCAGGAGAAAATACAAGATTGAGTCCACTTACTACATAAGGATACAAAAAAAAATACATGTACAAAATGTTTCAAATCCTAATGCTCTGGTTTAAGAAAGTATTAAGTTAGTATTAAGCTTCGGTTTTGACAGCCTGATTCATTACAGTCATTTCAACTTAATTTGAATATTATCTTCTGCATGTCCTCTCCATTATTCTTTCATATTGCAAAGCCCCATTTTTAAGCAAGAAATTAATTTGCACTACAATTATGGGGCCTTTAGCTGCCCATCCATGTAATCTGACATCTTGAGAAGGTGACATCTGAGCCAGGTGCTGTGGAAAAGCCAGTCTGTCCCACCTACAGAATGATGGTCGTTTCCCTACTTGAACAAAATGATGATTTTTTTCATGATAAAGAGCCCATACATATTAAACTATAGTTCTAATATTGACATTACAATTCCATGAAGTAGAAAAAATACATTTTTTTCGTACCATTTTAATTCACTTTGTAAGCATCCTATTCTCATTTCAGCTATGTAGAGCATGAGTACCAGTTCACTGCCTCTAAATTTTCATATTCCTGTCAGGTTGAGTGTTAACAATACCCCTTTTAAAAATTTAATTTTAACAATATTCTTTTTTAAAATTTTATTGTATATTTTAGTTAGTGCTTCATGTTCTACATTCATGTGAGATCAGAAACCATTTTTTTGTCACAAAAGGAAACAAAAAGGCCTCTATTCCTCATACCTGCAGAAGAAAAAGATTTGAATCTGTTATCTGGACATCTGATAAGTCTCTGAAAAGAACAAAATGAGCAGCAGTTGTGTCACAATTTTAAAATCTCCCTGCTTTTAAATGAAGCACATAGTCTGACTTGATTGAAAGCTGGTTTCAGTGTTGGCAGAAGGCTTCACTGGGTGGGTGTCAGGAAGATCTCCTTTTTCCACCCATCCCAAGGCTAAGAACATAAAGGCTGAGCTGCCACTAGGAAGCGTGACGATCCAGTCTGTCTGTGGTGCCCTCCCACCACCATGATCACTTGCCTCCAAGTGGATGAGAGGAGAGATAGCTGCTAAAAATACGCAGCTCTCTATAGCTGAAAAGCCAGCAGGAACAATAGTGTAATGCCCTCTAGAAAGTAAGGATGGAAAAAGGGCACAAGGGGGAGGAAGCACAGAGAAAACTGAAAAGAGCTGTACAGAAAAGTCAAAGGGGAAGCGAAGAGAGTGACCTACAAACCAACCACTACATTTTGGGAAAATGCCTTTGTCTTGGAAGTCAGAAGAGAAAGAATGACCAGTTGTAGATATGGAGTAAATGTGATCCAACCCTGTTGAGCAGAACATATAAAACAAGCCGTTTTTAGTTAAAAAATTAGATTAAAATTCTGTTTATTTGAACTGCACACAATTTTTTATAGGAAGAGAGCTAAGCAGTCATCAGAATAACTTTTAAATTAATTTCCATTTCTTAGGATTTTAGTATTTTTATTTCTCCTATCAACATTTTTTCGCCTTTCAGAAGAAGAAAAAGAAAAAAAAAAAAACAACCAGGCGACAGGGATGAGGGTTTGTAAGATTTGAATCTACCTTTTTTTAAGCTTTGAGGAAATTTTGGAAGATTTTTGCATAAGTATATTTCCTGAGTATACTTGTAGGGTTTTGCAAAGTCCTGTTGTAATTAGGACAAATAAAGAAATCAGAAACTAAAATGTCCAGTTGTGCCCTGCCTGACTTTCTATCTCAGCATCTAAAGCAAGGGTGCCACAGTTAATGTTGGAAAAAGGAAAGAAGGGTGGATACAGAAATACTTGCCAACCTTCATTTGATCTTATGATTTTCTGCAGAACTATGATAACTTTCTAATTTAACTGGGGGACTGAACTTACAGAAGCAGAGTTGTGGTCTGAAGGGAGGGAATGTGAGCAGCAGCAGGCAGGCAAGAACCACCTGCAAGCACCAAATGCAAGGTGAGCTGGGACCACTGCCTCTCTTCACACATGTCAGCATCCAGATGCCTTCTGATAACAATTTACTTAGCTCTAGAGAAAGAGGAGCTTTCTCATCTTAATTATACCGGCTCCAAAATACCATGACAGATTTTATTGCAATTATTTCATAATTAAACTGGTGATTAATGTAAATCTTGAGCATAATCAAAATTCATATATTATTACTTATCAAGACCCCAAACTGTGGCCTGGGATTCTGTTTTCTGGAAGTGGAGAAGGAATATTTGGGCATAAAATTGGGTCCCCAGGGTGGAAAGACAGTATAGTACAGAGGGAAGGGAAGAGGAACCATTAGGGGCATTGTTGTTCTGCTTAGGGAGGTAGGACAAATTGTGATATACTGCATTAAATCTGAATTATGGTATGGAAGATGGATTAGTCTGTGGATCCATAGATAAATACAAGTCTATGCAGTAAGTTTCTCCCTAGAAACCACTGTTTAGTGGCCTAGGAACAGCATTTCACAGCTGGCCAGCGGTGAACAGCAGAGGAAGTGATTAAAGAAATGGGAGCAGCTATTTAGGGACAATGATAGCAGAGATGGGAAGCCTTAGAGATATTCTAATGGCTATAGGGGAATTCAGTGCTGCAGCTGGAACTAAGGCTCAAATACCCCATATGTAAATTTCTGAAGAGTAAAGGTGAAATCAGACCAAAGAGCAAGAGAACTGACAACACAATGACCCACAATTTACAAAAGTGAAACCACAAAGAGATGGTAAAACAGCTTGGGTTAAATGAAAACCATCTCTTGTCTTTCAGCTCGCACCTTAAAAAACAACCAAGTCACCCCTCTCTGCCATCAGAAGTAGTACATAGGGGGGAAAAAAGGGAACATGGAATATTTAGGAGAAGTATTGCATGAGTGATTAGGGGTTTTTATTTTTTTGATTGCATATAATCATAGGAGAAGATCTGGCAGGGAGCTAACAAGATCATCTAATCCTTTCCCACATCCACAGAAACATCTCGGTACCAGAAAACATCTATTGTATTTGATTTCCGGCTTTCTCAGAACCACTTACATTAAATAACTTCAGGGAATCTTTTCTTTATGAATTTCAAGCTGGGACACAGAGAGACAGCAAATCAAGCAATTGCATTATCTTTTGGAATAGATATAATTTCTTTCAAATAGGACAGAAATCCACTCTGGCAGAGCAAGGAATAGTGAGGCACCGGACCCTGAACTGTCTCTTCAGTTTGCTGATTTAGTGGATTAATGGCACACCAATGTTCATGCCTGCCACATGATTTCTTTCATTACAGAGAGCTTCCCTTATCACAAAAATACTAACATTTGCTTAGCACCACTTATACAAATAGAAAACATTCTCTGTTCACAGCCCAGCAAGATTGGTTCCATGGCTGTTGTCTCACACAGCCAGCAGAGTGACAGCTTCCAGGATAGGGATGAATGTGCTGTGGGGTAGAGACAGAGGAGAGATCTTCTTATACCCTGCAGAGAAACCTAAAGGGAAATGAAGTTTGCCTCTTGAAAGCCAAAAAAAGGAAAAGAAAAACAAAAACCCAACAAGCAAACAAACCTGATTATATGTAGATTCATCATTGTCCAAATAGCTAATAATTGGATAATATGCCTGCATAATTTTTTGGCTAAATTGAATGCTACTTGGTGTAGTTCCTAGGGGAATTTTATCAGTAAAAACATTCTTTCCTGTGTGAGAATTGAGACATCTCTACGACAGTGAGTGCTGAAGAGAAGAAAAACAGTAGAAGCCCACTGACAGCCAAATATAGTTAGTTAATTCGTGCCTCCAGAGAGGTAACAAAACATATGTTTTGGTAGCATCAAGTGGTGAGCAATGGAAGGAAACCTTTAGATCTCTCTGGATTATCTGAGATCTTTCTCTTCTATTAAAACATAACCTTTATTTTTCCCACTGAGAAATCCTTTTGGCATTTCACAACACCTCTGAGTACCTTGCCTCAAGGCTTTGTAAAACTCCTCTCGTCTAGCTTTGAAATTGTACAAATTCTGCACAGTGTCATGGTGAACTGAAATAATTTGTTGGTCCATTTGCAATTGCTGCAAATCAGAGGAAACTCCCCAGTCAGGCAGGACTCTGGGCAGAGTTTTCCTCTGCACATTCCAGTAAAGTGAACATCTTTTGTGCTAAGTATTCCTGCACAGTACACACATTATTCCCATTATTCCCCTGTCAAAACCAGTTTGTGCTGAAGTGCCTGCTTGTTGTAAACAGGGAACAAGGAAAATTACTTCAGGGGAAGGCTCACACAGACACAGACAGACAGACACACACACACACAGACACACACACATAGCTCTGCTTGAAGCCGTAGGCAAACCAGAAGTTTAAATCTGTCTTTGGAGACTGTAGGCCAAAGAGTGCTAAACAGCATGGAAACTTTAAACATTATCCAACAGATGCGGTTTAATTTTGCCACATGTGCTGGCAGATATATGGAATAAGGGAATAGAGGATGGCTGATAAGAGCCCAGGAGGGGCAAAGCCACAGACAGTGAATTCAAGCTGAATGTCAGGGACGTGATGCCCAAGGCAGGTGTGTCTGGGCTTTAAGTGAACTCTTTCCGTTCAGTCTGCCAGCTTGATAGCATTTGTTTCTGTAGATGGAAAAGGTATTTCCTCTAGAGATGCTGCAGTCATCTAGCAGGGTACAGTCTGCAGGTGCAGTGAGCTGGGAAATAAAAAATTACTTTAGAACATTAGCAGAGGGTTTAAAAGTGAAAGTCAGCATTTTCAGGATTGCACACAGATTTAGGAGGGCTCTGTTTCTGCATGCTCAGCCTGAAACAAATAACAGCTCAGAGGCTAATGAGCTACCCCTGTCCCTTAGAAGTTTCAGCTTTTCAGAGTTTTCAGACCTCATAAAAACCAGACATTAGCTCTTTTGTGTGTAGTTAATACCTACAGATTTAGTGCCACTGTCACTAGCAGCTTCTGGAAAATGTCTCTTCCTGTTTCCACCTTGATTCTGTACATTTGACACCCCATCCAGTTCTAGCCAGATGGGGTAGTGCAAGTGAGAACTGCGCTCTCAAACCCTCTGCTATTCCCATTCAGCTGGTAATTTGGTTTGGTTTTTTTCGTAGACAACAAGGACTTATATTTAGGACTGTATTCAAACAGGATTTTCCAAAAGAAAGTGACAACTATGAATTTTTCATTTTTGAAGTGCCATATGCATGGACTTTTTAAATAAGCTCTTTCTGAGCATCTCCTGGTTAGTTTGTTGCTAAATTATTCCCAATTTATTCATAGTGTATGTACATAACCATTTAAAAAGGAGTTATACAAAGACCTTCCACCTTGCTCTGGCAGAGAGAAAGCAGCTGTGCCTCTGCAGTTTTTTTCACCATACCTCTCCACAGTGCCTGGCATCTCCCTGGTTAGGTATTTCTTCAAGAGAAGAGTAGGCATTTGGTATTTCCTGCTGCTCCTGCCATTTACAAATACGAGCAAAGCCTGCAGCTCATGCTTATTTTGTGCTAGCACCCACTTCAGTAGGGCTGTTTAGAAGGCACAACCATGGGCTGGTGGCTACATCCAATATAGCTCTGGCCCAACCAATACAGCCCCAGAGAGGTGTGGCTGTGATGGCACAGGTAATTCAGAAGACCAATAGTTGCTATCTCATCCAGTAAAGGCTCACATTTTTCATGCCTTCTACCATGAATGCAATTTTCTTCCTTCTCCCCAAAGTACACTTAATTTAAAACTAAGCCAATGTTCATTGTATTAACGTAACTATTTTTTATTAATTTTTTTCCTGGTACTTGTTTATTTTCTACATCATAATGACAAATATGGATAAGATTTCCTCCTGTATTTGTACACAAGCATGTGACCATGTTTTACAGAATCACAGAATCAATTAGTTTGGAGAAGACCTCTGAGATCATTGAGTCCAACCCATGACCAAACACCACCATGTCAATTAGACCATGGCACTGAGTGCCACGTCCAGTCTTTCCACAAACACCTCCAAAGATGGTGACTCCACCCCTTCGCTGGGCATCCCATTCCAATGTCTAATCACCCCTTCCATTAAGAAGTTCCTCCTAATGCCCAACCTGAACATCTGGAGGCTGTGTCCTCTCATCTTGTTGCCAGTTACCTGGGAGAAGAGACTGACCCCCACCTGGCTATATCATCCTTTCAGGCAGTTGTAGAGAGTGACAAGGTCATCCCTGAGCTTTCTTTTCTCAAGAAACAGTGAAATCTTTGTTGTGTAGCTCTTCCTTGTTCATGCTGTTCTTTCACAGCTTCCTATATCTTTGAAATACAAATACTGTTGTGCCTAGGCTTTCTCAGTGCCAAGGAGCAATGAGGAATGGAAGAAGATTAATTAAATGGAACTCAGCCAAAAATTAAGACTAAAATGATATTGTTTAAATATTCAGTTTATGTCAGAGGCAGAGCATAGCAACTATCATTGTTGTAAGGCTAGATACATGGAGAGAAACACAGGAAGTATTTGGTCTTTCCCAGCATAAATGGCTCTTGCTTGTAGGCTATAAAAACGTACATGATATAATCATAGAAATAATTATAATTTTACTGTCTAAGGGCCACTAAAATGAATCAGAGCATTTTCTTCAATTTCCCTGACTCTTGAAGCTGACACTGAAACTTGTATTGCAATGGTCGTTCAGTCAAATTTCCCAGTGAAGTCAGCGTGGGTTCAAAGCTTGAAGGAATACACCACCAGTTCTTCAGGACACATCAGTTTTGATGTGAGCTGAGAAAAAGGCTCATGCTGCAAATGTAACCATTAACCTTGTGCTATGATACTGACAGGCAGCTGTAGCATTTAGCCACCAGGCACGGAATGGAGCAGCCACAGCTCTGGGAAGCTGGGGAAAGTAATGAAGGTTGAGGGGGAGTTAACTCACTGTGCTCAGGTACTGCTGCACCCCAGACCCTCCTTAACTGTGGCCACTGTTCCAGCCTGATCCCTGCTTGCACCTCATAGGGCATCACGGGCAGGTCCTGGTATTGATGGTCCCAAAGGGTACTTAGGTGAGAGCTTGAAATGGGATCAGAAAGCAAGTAGTTACCAAGATGAGAAAAACGTGTTCAGGGAACCAAAGCTCTGGTCTTCTGATAGCCAGAATCACTGGGATTCAGTCCCATAACCTAAACCAAACTGTTCTGGACAAAATTCAACTAAGGGCTTTGCAGGGAGCCGGGGTGGATTGCTCAGGGCTTGTATATGGATATGAGGTGGTTGTGTTCCCCATCGCTTAGAAAATATATGTTGTTGTGCTCTGCTACAAGCACTGATGAGTTCCAATGAAATTATGGAAGGAATGAAAGTGAATTTGGAAGGGTTCAGAAATCAGAAATGACACAAAGGAGCTCAAGGAATTTGCAGGTAGGAGTGAAACATAATTGTGTTTGCAGTGGTTGTATTAGAAATATATTCCTTTACACTGGGCAGGTATGAGCTACTCTCTTGTAGCCTGAGGCAATTTGGGAGGCCCACTGATGAAGCCAATGCACTTACAAAAGTGTAAATCCAGTGAAAGTGAAAAATTAGGAGCTCTTATTGTGACATACATTAGGAAAATATATTTACAGTGAATATAAACAGAGATAACTGTTGAATATAGTTGTTCTTGAAAAGGTTTTGCCTGTACACTGTTTGCTCAAGCAATGTCCTGCTCATCATAGGCTGAGTGCTTATTTAATGAAATCAGTTCCTGTTTATCTTCAGCTTCTGATCTATCTGTCTTTCTATGTGTATTGTAATGATCTGGTTTGGGATTTTCAGGCTAGTACTAGGCAAGTTTTTCCTCTAAGCCTGCTCCTTTCTTTATGTCATTCCCAGGGCTGTTCAGAGCTCCCTCCCAGCACCAACCTGCCAAGGCCTCCTTGTAGGACTCCTTGTACAGCAGGAAGGGTCGTCAGTATTTCTTTCAGAAATAATCTTTTTCTCCTAAGGTTCTGTCAAGCGAGACACTTTAAAAGCTATGTTAAACTGACAGAGTTCTTTGGGTTTTGCTCTTCTTTTAATTTCAGTGATTGACTGATTCATTTATCCTGTCTGGTCTGTCAGCTTATTGTTTATTCTTCCCTTACTTGCTCTAGACCTAATGTTTGTTCTCTTGGCATTTGTCAGCTCTCTACCTTTTTTTTTTTTTTGAAC
>NW_008240226.1:2762207-2770031 GCF_000691975.1 Corvus brachyrhynchos
TTTTTTTTTGACCCCGCCATATCATCTATAGCTGGGTCGACTCCTCTCCTCTCCTCTCCTCTCCTCTCCTCTCCTCTCCTCTCCTTCTCTTTGAATAGTTGACCTTAATTTCTTAATTTAAAAACAACAAAAATCTGGTAGAGTTCTCTCCTTTCCAGAGTTTGCAGCTAATGCTGCAGTGTGTATCTTGCAATATGGTAACCAGCCTTAGTCCCTTTTCTCTGTGCCCTTCACAAAGGGGTTCACATATTGCTGAATGTAACACAACTCGAGGCAGAACAGGAGGCCCTTTACTATCCCTGTAGAGTGCTGAGTAAAACCAACAAGAATATTATGATAATGACACAATCTTGGAACTGAAATAGGGTTGCTACTGGGCTTCAAATGGGTGATCTCCAGATACAACTCAGGTCTCACCAGAAAGGATGTTGTTGAATAAAAAGGTTTTATTTTTCCCAATTCATCACATAGCCAATGTTTCACCAGGATGACGAGAGATGCTGTGCTGCAGGGTTTCCTTCACTTTAATATAAAACTGAATTTACGACTGCTTATGGTCACTAATGTGTCCTGGCATACTTCCAAGTGTTGGATCATTAACCCTTCTGTCAGAGCTAAAATCCACTTATATAATTATGTTACCTTTATGTCAAATTTCCACTTGCAGTTTCACTTGGGAAAAAAATGCGCAAACTCCTCGCATACAATCCCCGCGCCTCCCTTCCCTTCCCTTCCCTTCCCTTCCCTTCCCTTCCCTTCCCTTCCCTTCCCAAAAGAAAACAGTTGTGTGGAGTTGCTGTCAAGAAAAGGTGTCTTGGCTCTTTCTTTGTCTTTTTCACTTGTTTTTAAACACAGTTTTTAAACTTTATCTCCTTGCTTTACTCTCTTTGATTCTGTATCTAATCACAGAATTCTGTTTAATACTTTTTTATGTCCTTATTCTGCACCCATGACTATTCCAAAGACGTGTTAGGCCACAGTGGCAGCTTTCATGTTTTTTTTGCTCTCCAGACAAAAAGTTATGGAGAGAGTGAAACACAGTGGTTTGCTACGAGATGCTCTGGGGTTTACCTTTGAAGACAAGGTCAAAGCACGTTTTACTCTTTGGAAAGAATAAAGGGTTTGAGGCAGTTCTTATTGTTGGAGAAATTTTGTGTGATATTTCTGGTGCCATTTTTCTTCACATTTTTCCTCTTTCTATGTAGCACATTCCTCAGTAATTTAGTACTTTCTGTCATCCATATAATCTTCTACTAGGATTTAATGTGATACTCATACGTGGAGAGTGCACCCCACTGGGCAAACGGAAAGCTCTGAAGTGCAGGCAACCAGCAAAAGGCACCTCACCCACAATCAGCAGTGTGCATGCTTCCAGCTTTAAATCGCAATTGCGATTTAAAACTTGTACCTGTGAAGGCAACATTGTGAGAGTTTAGAGTATCTCCTCACAGAGGTCAGAGGCAAAATGTGCTAGGAATTTCCTAATGGCCAGTGCTTTCAACTGCTGCCAGTGTTAGCACCTGAAAATCCATCTTTGTTCTGTCTGGCACAAATAACTTAATCTGTAACAAACATTTGGGCAGGGTAAAATCTTTCCTACTTTACCATTTCTGCAACTTCATTGCCATTAGATGCCTCAGTTCCCATTGGTTTTTTTTCCCTCTGGATATCCCCAAAGGGAAGTAAACAGTGAGCCGCACAAAGACTCTGGAGTCACATCTGGACTGGCAGCTGCAGCTGTGTTTACAGGTTTGTTGTGAACGAGCTCAGAGCCCAGCTCAGGCGCAGCCTGCCAGATAGGCATGACTAGCCAAAATAAGACAGAAGCTAAGATACATCCTTGTCACTAATTCATGTCAGCTTATTTCAAAATGCATCCACTCCCAAAACTTCATGGAGGAATTTACTTTGGGTACGTGCTCCACTGTTGGCAAGCTGGACACTGGTTTGAATGAGGGACTGCTTTCTGGTGATTTTTTTGCCAGAGCAAAGAAGATGCTTTGAGCCACTCCCAAAGTGTTTCTGCTGTTCTTTCAGTGTGTTGTTCTTTAAGTACACAGAAGAGGTGATGGCCACATGGGTTTGCATCTATTTATGACTCCCTGCTACTAAAGCCCATCCCTTTCAGCTGTGCTGAGCACTACGAACCTATTCTTGGCAAAGCCTATGAGCAAAAAAGAAAGCAAAAAGAACAAAATTGGTTTTTCTATGAACCATAACTAAGACTGCCAGCTTTATACCCTGCACAGGGAGCAAAACTCAAATGGTGGAAGAAGTACAGTAACCAAACCTTTCATAGATAAAAACAAGGATATTTTAAGTATGTTGATGTTGATGAGAAAGTTTTGTTTGTGATAGCATTGCCTTGCTTTTCTCCTTACAAGCCATTATGGAAACCATCCTGTATTTAGGACTACAATCTATGTCAATTATATGTAAGAGAGAACACTATGTAAAGTAATTCCAGTAACTGGAAAATAAACAATTTTTTAGATATATATGGAACCAACAGGAAAATACAGGTCACTCTCATGAATTGCTGTGTTCTTTTAGCAAGAAGGATCATGTATCTTGGTGGTAAGAAAAGACATAGGAAAGATTAGCCATTGCGTGTTATGCTTCACAAACTACCTCCACAGAAATGCACAGTTCACTTTGTTCTTTGCTCAAAACCTGTTTTGGGTAGAAATCACTGTTGATTTGAAATGTAAATCAAAATTTCCTCATGAATCAGAGCACTTCATTAGTCATGCATGGCGTTGTTCTTTGCAGTCTGACCTCTGCAAAATGATGTCTCTCTCCCATTCTCAGACTGAGAGCTGGAAATGAAGGAGAAAGGTTGGGCAGCTTTGCAAAGGGTAACTATTTGTCTGGAGTGGTTATTTCAATATTTTCTGATGTGAAAGCAAAAACACATCAGAACTAATTTCCTAGCCTTCTGTCAGTCTGCCTCACTTCTCCCACAAGGTGCAAGTTGTGGGAATTCACTGAACAGAAATTATACTGCTCATCCTGTCCTAAATGGAGCTCTTACTTTCATTTTGATGTGCGAGTGTTGCATGGAGTGGAACTTCATTTAATATACACTATATGATATTCTAGCCCCTGATGCCAGTGGTGCACAGCTGAATACTAAAATCGACAACTCAGTGTACTATAACAGGTTTTCACCTCTTCCACGGAGTCAGGTTGATTGATGTCTTTGATTAGCCCAATTTTAGCATAGAGGATGGGGCAGTTGCTTCTCCATCTTGTCTGCAAACAATAAAAGAATGCAAAGTCTGATATTTCTAGTTGACATTTGTTGACTATGGGTACTGCTCATTTCCTGAGCCCCACTGTGCACTTGAGGATTTCTGTAGTGCAAGTAGAATGTAGTCTATAATATGAGTAAAATCCATTTTCTCTTCTAAGGAATATGCACAGGCATATAGTAGACAAGCAAATATTTTTATTTCCATTCTAAGAAATGTACAAATCTAGTATCAGGTTCTAACACTTTAATGACATTTTAATAAATTTTTACTCTATAAATGTACTAAACAGGCTTTAGTTAAATGTTTTTATTAAATAGATCTTTTGAAAGTTCAAACAATTCATATTGTTGAAGTTAAAATCCCAATGAGCAATTTCTAACAGAAAATAAAAGCTCAAAAACTTCTAGTTAAAAGACAGAACTGTAAGAATTCTTAAAAAATTATCTGCTGAAATGATTTAATTATTTATAATAACAGAAAGTCTCAGTGGAGATTTCAAAGATCTCCTTAATAAAAAAAATCTAAATACAATAACATTTCTTTTCTTTTTTCCTTTCTTTTTTCATCTAAGTCATATAAATAAAAACAAAATTTAAAACATTTTTTTAAAAGGGGTTATGGAATCACATTTCATGGCTTATATTTCTTTAGCTTAAAAACAGACACATCAATGAAGCTAGGTTTCTATGAAGTTTTATCATTAACTTTTATGTTCCCATAAAAGTGAATGAGAAGTTACTGTTTTTTTGTCATCCCAGTAGCTAAACTAATAAAAATACACACTTTTTCAACCATGCATACAATACTATTCTCAGATGATTATAACAGCTCTTTGTGGCTTTTTTTCCCAGTCTTTATTTTTTTATTTATTCTCAGAATATTTCCATTTTAACTATCCTGAATTCACCTGGGCAAATGGTAAGACTCAGAAAGATTTCTCCTTTCAGGGAAGCAAATAAATCACAGTAAGGGCAAAATAATACGTATTCAATTTCTTTTGTTCAGAGCTGTGTCAGTTTTTAGCTGAAGCAATTCTTCTGGTGAAAAATGTAAATTGAGGGGATGTGTATTCCATTAAGCTTTACTGAATTGTTTCATAAAAAGAATTAAGACAAAAGAAAAAGTGTGAGTATTTAACTTGGAAGTTTTAGAAATATTTTTTTAAAGGAAAATGCTATAAGTCTTCATTCAAAAATATCTACATTTTTAATTTCTCTTCTTATTCCACATATGTTTTTTTTAAACTGGTAGAATCAAAAGGCTGTTTTTCCACTGTCCTGCCTAGTTCTTTTTGAACTATTTTGTTTGATACTCCATTATTCGTGTCCCTCTGTAAAAGACCTCAAATCAACAACAATACATAAGGAAATAAAACTACTCCAGTTTCCATCTGAAAATTTAAAAGCAAACTAACCAGAAATCTACACCTTTCATGCTTTCCCATAAATTTCCTACCAGTGCTTTGTGACAAGAGGCAGACACAGAAATGATTATGTTAATATAAATACAAGCACAGCAGAATGATCATTATTGAGGTGAGAGGGGGAAACTAGAAAATTTGGAAACTAGGTCGCTCAGCAAATGTTAACATAGCCTTTTAGTGAAGACAGTAACACAAAATTTTGCACAAGTCACCCCTTCCAGAAGAATAAAAATATGTTGGAAGCAAAATAGTTTCAATGTTAATGCTTAATTCCACAGAAGATATTTTTTGCATGTGGCTGCTAGGTCATGATTTTATTAATATTATGTGTGTGTGAGTACTATGTATATTAATGCACAGTATTTTCTATGAGAAAAAAAGTGTCTAATCTACACAGTGTCCACCTTTTTTTACAAAAACTAGAAGCTCACATAGCAATGCTTGATCAGATGGACAATTTCTAAGATTTGTTTTTTAATATATCAACATGCAAAAAAAATATATATATTGTGATGTGTGCCAAGCACATGAAAAAAGTATGCATTCACACCGTGTGAAATATAACAGAAATTTTACTTTGGAAATTTCAGTGCTTCATGGTTTCGTGTTTTATTAATAAGAAAGGAAAGAAAAAGGACTCCTTGCTAGTCTCCTTCTCTGAGTTTCTCTCAGTTACATGTCTGTTCAATCCCAGTGGAAACAATGTCATAACTTTATTTTAGTTATTAAGTAAAATTTTACAGCTGACCTACCAAAGGAAAAAGTGGACTTGCTACCCCATGTCCATTTAAAAAGAGGCACAAGAAAAGAAGACTCTGACCTCAGCAGTGCACAGTGGAATTGCACAGTAGAGTTTCCAAACTTTCCATTAGCATTAGTGATATACATTTTTAAACTGTTTTGTACTTTGTAGGGCAGAAAGCAAAATGTTAACAATTTTAGCAATTACAGGGAAGACTATTAAACTCATGAGCTGTGATATCCAATAAAGTAAATTACCTATTAGAAGGAAAAGACTATGTCTGGTCCAAATTGCAAACTCTTGTCCATCCGAGTGGACATTCCTATGAAAATCACAGAGAAGGTGTGATCCTAAGCAGTCACATTAAGATGATGTTTGAAAGTGGTACTTAAAACCCCAAATAACTTAGGTCTGTGTAGAGTCAGACCAAAATATCTTCCAGACATCCATATCTTGATCTTGCTTCTTCTGGATCCTGAAAGCTATTCAGGGTCTCAACTCCTATTGAATGAAGCACCTTTGAATCTCTGTGCATTCTGGCTCCAGCCAGGTCTGGGGGAAATTGCTGTCACACACCGGTGCTGGCTCATATCGTTCCTTCTGTAAGTTTTCATAAAATTCCATCTGTACCACAGAGATAGTACCACTTCCTGAGCTTTTATAATGCTGTGAATAGAAATGAAGACCTGAGAGAAACTATTAGTATTTTAACAGCAGTTTTGTCAGTGCAGTAAGTGGTATCTAACACTTTTTCTGGGCATGGGCTACTGCAGGAGCTCTCATTGGCTTTTGTGCAGCTTGGGATGATACCAGGTACTATCATCAATCAGTGTTGGAAATGGATGTGCGACCTTAAGTGAAGAGTAATGGTAAGTACAAGAGATTTTCCAAAGCAGGTCTCTGTTGAAGAAGAATTGTAGTTTGTGCCAAAGGAGGTAAGAATGAAAGGATAGAGGGACAGCAAACGACACAGCCTATGAAGAAATAAGAAAATTAAAGATAATTTTCCTCCTTGCAATTAAGCAGAAAAAAAGAAGTTGGATAAACAAGAAAATTAGGTAGAGGCTCTTTTTTTTTAATCAAGATTTCCCCTTCCTTCTGTAAATATTTTGTAGTAAGTTTATGTGCATGTTTGTCATGGCCAATGTCTGTGAAACATTGCCTTGGAGCAACTGTCCCTTTCTTTAGTGATTTTCCTGCAAGGCCTACGAGATCTATTCCAGCTTACTTTTACTGCACTGCTCCTTGGCTCACACAAATCATTCATCCCTGATTTAAGGGGAGAAAAGAAGTGAGACTTGTTCTTTGTGACCATGACAAAAACCTTTAATGATGGAATGCCTTTAGCTACTTTGGGCTCCAGAGTCTCAGGGCCAGAAAGGGTAAATATGACAGCGACAACCAAGCCATACTTCAGTCTTGACTTGACCACCTTTTCTAGCAATTACAGCACCCAAACAATATGCTCTTTATCCTTCTAAGCAAACAGTTATTTATTATTTGCATGAGATGATGGCTAATATCACTGTACCTGAAGTAGGCAGAGATATTTTGCCTTTATTTTATTTCATTTTACTTTATTTTATTTTATTTGTGCCTTGGTGGTTTTTTTCCTCTTTCTCCCAAGGCATTAGGTGGATTTTTTCATCCTGTGGACTGGCTCATTTGTCTCTGTAGCTCTTCTATTACAATGCATGCTCCCGCTGCCTGGAACATAGCCCTTCAGCTAGCAGAACCAATTAACCTCCCTCTTTTACTTTAAAAGTGAAAAAAACCCCTCCTCTCCTCCCTTCTCTGTGCTTACAATAGGGTTAGCCAAAGTACATATTCACAGCTATAAATATATCTCTTGGAAAACTGTAAGCATGTGCCGTGAATGGGGTTTATTTTGTCTTGGGAAATCACACTTAATATAAAACTACAGTTTCTGACCTTTCCTTTGTTTTTCAATGTCTTACTTATTAGCATAAACTAACATTTGTAGACCTGCTAATATCCAAGGAGGTGTTGACATGCCTGTGGAAACATAAGCTTGCCAGACAAACAGCAAGCCAAAGGGACGTGTCTTACCCATGCAGCCACCGCAGTGCATTGCAGAAAAATGAAATATCCTGCAGGTCAAGGAGGTGCTGCAGAATGAACATCATCACCTTGACTGAACACAATTGATCTGCTCGAATGCACCAAGAGCAGCTCAGGAAAAGGTAGTCGCTCTCTCAAGGCAAACATTGTTTGAGCCACCTGGGCTCCTTCCAGTTGCAAAACTTGTGACAGGGGTAGGTGGATATCCTTTAGTAACCACTTCAAAAAGTTATCCCTTGTTTCTGGCTAAACACTAGATGAAACACGTGGTTTGTTTTGATCTTTATAAAGGGGAAGGGTTGATTTATTTATTTCTCTTT